>NC_090356.1:35838071-36146455 GCF_035084215.1 Heptranchias perlo | reverse complement strand
AAGAAAGAGCCAGTTGACTGAAATAAGTTTATTTGATGAAAATCAACAAAAATTGACAAGAACCACGAAAAGTTCTTGTATTTTAAGATAAAATCTGACGCTATCAAAGAAAAAACTTCCAGCTCGCTGAAATATGGTCATTTGCTGAAAACCAACAAAACCACGTAAAGTTCTTGTATTTGAAGATAAAATCTTTTTGCTTTGAAGAAATATCCAGCTGACTGAAATAAGTTCATGAGATGAAAATCAACAAAAATTGACAAGAACAACGAAAAGTTCTTGTATTTTAAGATAAAATCTGACGCTATTAACGAAAAAACTTCCAGCTCGCTGAAATATGGTCATGTGCTGAAAATCAACAAAACCACGAAAAGTTCTTGTATTTGAAGATAAAATCTTTTTGCTTTGAAGAAGAAGGATTTAGGTGACTGAAATAAGTTCATTGGATGAAAACCAACTAAAATTGACAGGAACCACGAAAAGTTCTTGTATTTTCAGATAAAATCTGACGCTATTAAAGAAAAAACTTCCAGCTCGCTGAAATATGTTCATTTGCTGAAAATCAACAAAACCACGAAAAGTTCTTGTATTTGAAGATAAAATCTTTTTGCTTTGAAGAAGAAAGATCCAGCTGACTGAAATAAGTTCATTTGATGAAAATCATCAAAAATTGACAACAACCACGAAAAGTTCTTGTATTTCAAGATAAAATCTGACGCCATTAAAGAAAAAACTTCCAGCTCTCTGAAATATGTTCATTTGCTGAAAATCAACAAAACCACGAAAAGTTCTTGTATTTGAAGATGAAATCTTTTTGCTTTGGAGAAGAAGGATTTAGGTGACTGAAATAAGTTCATTGGATGAAAACCAACAAAAATTGACAAGAACCACGAAAAGTTCTTGTATTTTAGGATAAAATCTGACGCTATTAAAGAAAAAACTTGCAGCTCGCTGAAATATGGTCATTTGCTGAAAATCAACAAAACCACGAAAAGTTCTTGTATTTGAAGATAAAATCTTTTTGCTTTGAAGAAGAAAGATCTAGCTGACTGAAATACGTTCATTAGATGAAAATCAACAAAATTTGACAAGAACCACGAAAGGTTCTTGTATTTTAGGATAAAATATGAGGCTATTAAAGAAAAAACTTCTCGCTCGCTGAAATATGTTCATTTGCTGAAAATCAACAAAACCACGAAAAGTTCTTGTATTTGAAGACAGAATCTTTTTGCTTTGAAGAAGAAAGATCCCGGTGACTGAAATAAGTTCATTGGATGAAAACCAACAAAAATTGACAAGAACCACGAAAAGTTCTTGTATTTTCAGGTAAAATCTGACGCCATTAAAGAAAAAACTTCTCCCTCGCTGAAATATGTTCATTTGCTGAAAATCAACAAAACCACAAAAAGTTCTTGTATTTGAAGATAAAATCTTTTTGCTTTGAAGAAGAAAGATCCAGCTGACTGAAATAACTGAATTTGATGAAAATCAACAAAAATTGACAAGAAGCACGAAAAGTTCTTGTATTTCAAGATAAAATCTGACGCTATTGAAGAAAAAACTTCCAGCTCGCTGAAATATGTTCATTTGCTGAAAATCAACAAAACCACGAAAAGTTCTTGTATTTGAAGATAAAATCTTTTTGCTTTGAAGAAGAAAGATCTAGCTGACTGAAATACGTTCATTAGATGAAAATCAACAAAATTTGACAAGAACCACGAAAGGTTCTTGTATTTTAGGATAAAATCTGAGGCTATTAAAGAAAAAACTTCTCGCTCGCTGAAATATGTTCATTTGCTGAAAATCAACAAAACCACGAAAAGTTCTTGTATTTGAAGACAGAATCTTTTTGCTTTGAAGAAGAAAGATCCCGGTGACTGAAATAAGTTCATTGGATGAAAACCAACAAAAATTGACAAGAACCACGAAAAGTTCTTGTATTTTAAGGTAAAATCTGACGCCATTAAAGAAAAAACTTCTCCCTCGCTGAAATATGTTCATTTGCTGAAAATCAACAAAACCACGAAAAGTTCTTGTATTTGAAGATAAAATCTTTTTGCTTTGAAGAAGAAAGATCTCGGTGACTGAAATAAGTTCATCAGATGAAAACCAACAAAAATTGACAAGAACCACGAAAAGTTCTTTTATTTTAAGATAAAATCTTGCGCTATTAAAGAAAAAACTTCTTGCTCGCTGAAATATGTTCATTTGCTGAAAACGAACAAAACCACGAAAAGTTCTTGTATTTGAAGATAAAATCTTTTTGCTTTGAAGAAGAAAGATCCAGCTGACTGAAATAAGTTCATTGGATGAAAACCAACAAAAATTGACAAGAACCACGAGAAGTTCTTGTATTTTAACATAAAATCTGACGCTTTTTGTGAAAAAACTTCTAGCTCGCTGAAATATGTTCATTTGCTGAAAATCAACAAAACCACGAAAAGTTCTTGTATTTGAAGATAAAATCTTTTTGCTTTGAAGAAGAAAGATCTAGCTGACTGAAATGAGTTCATGAGAAGAAAACCAACAAAATTTGACAAGAACCACGAAAAGTTCTTGCATTTTAGGATAAAATCTGAAGCTATTAAAGAAAAAACTTCTCGCTCGCTGAAATATGTTTATTTGCTGAAAATCAACAAAACCACGAAAAGTTCTTGTATTTGAAGATAAAATCTTTTTGTTTTGAAGAAGAAAGATCTAGCTGACTGAAATACGTTCATTAGATGAAAACCAACAAAATTTGACAAGAACCACGAAAAGTTCTTGTATTTTAGGATAAAATCTGACGCTATTAAAGAAAAAACTTCTTGCTCGCTGAAATATGTTCATTTGCTGAAAATCAACAAAACCACGAAAAGTTCTTGTATTTGAAGATAAAATCTTTTTGCTTTGAAGAAGAAAGATCTAGCTGACTGAAATACGTTCATTAGATGAAAATCAACAAAATTTGACAAGAACCACGAAAGGTTCTTGTATTTTAGGATAAAATCTGAGGCTATTAAAGAAAAAACTTCTCGCTCGCTGAAATATGTTCATTTGCTGAAAATCAACAAAACCACGAAAAGTTCTTGTATTTGAAGACAGAATCTTTTTGCTTTGAAGAAGAAAGATCCCGGTGACTGAAATAAGTTCATTGGATGAAAACCAACAAAAATTGACAAGAACCACGAAAAGTTCTTGTATTTTAAGGTAAAATCTGACGCCATTAAAGAAAAAACTTCTCCCTCGCTGAAATATGTTCATTTGCTGAAAATCAACAAAACCACGAAAAGTTCTTGTATTTGAAGATAAAATCTTTTTGCTTTGAAGAAGAAAGATCTCGGTGACTGAAATAAGTTCATCAGATGAAAACCAACAAAAATTGACAAGAACCACGAAAAGTTCTTTTATTTTAAGATAAAATCTTGCGCTATTAAAGAAAAAACTTCTTGCTCGCTGAAATATGTTCATTTGCTGAAAACGAACAAAACCACGAAAAGTTCTTGTATTTGAAGATAAAATCTTTTTGCTTTGAAGAAGAAAGATCCAGCTGACTGAAATAAGTTCATTGGATGAAAACCAACAAAAATTGACAAGAACCACGAGAAGTTCTTGTATTTTAACATAAAATCTGACGCTTTTTGTGAAAAAACTTCTAGCTCGCTGAAATATGTTCATTTGCTGAAAATCAACAAAACCACGAAAAGTTCTTGTATTTGAAGATAAAATCTTTTTGCTTTGAAGAAGAAAGATCTAGCTGACTGAAATGAGTTCATGAGAAGAAAACCAACAAAATTTGACAAGAACCACGAAAAGTTCTTGCATTTTAGGATAAAATCTGAAGCTATTAAAGAAAAAACTTCTCGCTCGCTGAAATATGTTCATTTGCTGAAAATCAACAAAACCACGAAAAGTTCTTGTATTTGAAGATAAAATCTTTTTGTTTTGAAGAAGAAAGATCTAGCTGACTGAAATACGTTCATTAGATGAAAACCAACAAAATTTGACAAGAACCACGAAAAGTTCTTGTATTTTAGGATAAAATCTGACGCTATTAAAGAAAAAACTTCTTGCTCGCTGAAATATGTTCATTTGCTGAAAATCAACAAAACCACGAAAAGTTCTTGTATTTCAAGATAAAATCTTTTTGCTTTGAAGAAGAAAGATCTAGCTGACTGAAATAAGTTCATTAGATGAAAACCAACAAAATTTGACAAGAACCACGAAAAGTTCTTGTATTTTAGGATAAAATCTGACGCTATTAAAGAAAAAACTTCTCGCTCGCTGAAATATGTTCATTTGCTGAAAACCAACAAAACCACGTAAAGTTCTTGTATTTGAAGATAAAATCTTTTTGCTTTGAAGAAATATCCAGCTGACTGAAATAAGTTCATTAGATGAAAATCAACAAAAATTGACAAGAACCACGAAAAGTTCTTGTATTTTAAGATAAAATCTGACGCTATTAAAGAAAAAACTTCCAGCTCGCTGAAATATGTTCATTTGCTGAAAATCAACAAAACCACGAAAAGTTCTTGTATTTGAAGATAAAATCTTTTTGCTTTGAAGAAGAAAGATCCAGCTGACTGAAATAAGTTCATTTGATGAAAATCAACAAAAATTGACAAGAACCACGAAAAGTTCTTGTATTTCAAGATAAAATCTGACGCTATTAAAGAAAAAACTTCCAGCTCGCTGAAATATGGTCATTTGCTGAAAATCAACAAAACCACGAAAAGTTCTTGTATTTGAAGATAAAATCTTATTGCTTTGAAGAAGAAGGATTTAAGTGACTGAAATAAGTTCATTGGATGAAAACCAACTAAAATTGACAGGAACCACGAAAAGTTCTTGTATTTTCAGATAAAATCTGACGCTATTAAAGAAAAAACTTCCAGCTCGCTGAAATATGTTCATTTGCTGAAAATCAACAAAACCACGAAAAGTTCTTGTATTTGAAGATAAAATCTTTTTGCTTTGAAGAAGAAAGATCCAGCTGACTGAAATAACTTAATTTGATGAAAATCAACAAAAATTGACAAGAAGCACGAAAAGTTCTTGTATTTCAAGATAAAATCTGACGCTATTAAAGAAAAAACTTCCAGCTCGCTGAAATATGTTCATTTGCTGAAAATCAACAAAACCACGAAAAGTTCTTGTATTTGAAGATAAAATCTTTTTGCTTTGAAGAAGAAAGATCTAGCTGACTGAAATACGTTCATTAGATGAAAATCAACAAAATTTGACAAGAACCACGAAAGGTTCTTGTATTTTAGGATAAAATATGAGGCTATTAAAGAAAAAACTTCTCGCTCGCTGAAATATGTTCATTTGCTGAAAATCAACAAAACCACGAAAAGTTCTTGTATTTGAAGACAGAATCTTTTTGCTTTGAAGAAGAAAGATCCCGGTGACTGAAATAAGTTCATTGGATGAAAACCAACAAAAATTGACAAGAACCACGAAAAGTTCTTGTATTTTCAGGTAAAATCTGACGCCATTAAAGAAAAAACTTCTCCCTCGCTGAAATATGTTCATTTGCTGAAAATCAACAAAACCACAAAAAGTTCTTGTATTTGAAGATAAAATCTTTTTGCTTTGAAGAAGAAAGATCTCGGTGACTGAAATAAGTTCATCAGATGAAAACCAACAAAAATTGACAAGAACCACGAAAAGTTCTTTTATTTTAAGATAAAATCTTGCGCTATTAAAGAAAAAACTTCTTGCTCGCTGAAATATGTTCATTTGCTGAAAACGAACAAAACCACGAGAAGTTCTTGTATTTGAAGATAACATCTTTTTGCTTTGAAGAAGAAAGATCCAGCTGACTGAAATAAGTTCATTGGATGAAAACCAACAAAAATTGACAAGAACCACGAAAAGTTCTTGTATTTTAACATAAAATCTGACGCTTTTTGTGAAAAAACTTCTAGCTCGCTGAAATATGTTCATTTGCTGAAAATCAACAAAACCACGAAAAGTTCTTGTATTTGAAGATAAAATCTTTTTGCTTTGAAGAAGAAAGATCCAGCTGACTGAAATAACTGAATTTGATGAAAATCAACAAAAATTGACAAGAAGCACGAAAAGTTCTTGTATTTGAAGATAAAATCTTTTTGCTTTGAAGAAGAAAGATCTAGCTGACTGAAATACGTTCATTAGATGAAAATCAACAAAATTTGACAAGAACCACGAAAGGTTCTTGTATTTTAGGATAAAATCTGAGGCTATTAAAGAAAAAATTTCTCGCTCGCTGAAATATGTTCATTTGCTGAAAATCAACAAAACCACGAAAAGTTCTTGTATTTGAAGACAGAATCTTTTTGCTTTGAAGAAGAAAGATCCCGGTGACTGAAATAAGTTCATTGGATGAAAACCAACAAAAATTGACAAGAACCACGAAAAGTTCTTGTATTTTAAGGTAAAATCTGACGCCATTAAAGAAAAAACTTCTCCCTCGCTGAAATATGTTCATTTGCTGAAAATCAACAAAACCACGAAAAGTTCTTGTATTTGAAGATAAAATCTTTTTGCTTTGAAGAAGAAAGATCTCGGTGACTGAAATAAGTTCATCAGATGAAAACCAACAAAAATTGACAAGAACCACGAAAAGTTCTTTTATTTTAAGATAAAATCTTGCGCTATTAAAGAAAAAACTTCTTGCTCGCTGAAATATGTTCATTTGCTGAAAACGAACAAAACCACGAAAAGTTCTTGTATTTGAAGATAAAATCTTTTTGCTTTGAAGAAGAAAGATCCAGCTGACTGAAATAAGTTCATTGGATGAAAACCAACAAAAATTGACAAGAACCACGAGAAGTTCTTGTATTTTAACATAAAATCTGACGCTTTTTGTGAAAAAACTTCTAGCTCGCTGAAATATGTTCATTTGCTGAAAATCAACAAAACCACGAAAAGTTCTTGTATTTGAAGATAAAATCTTTTTGCTTTGAAGAAGAAAGATCTAGCTGACTGAAATGAGTTCATGAGAAGAAAACCAACAAAATTTGACAAGAACCACGAAAAGTTCTTGCATTTTAGGATAAAATCTGAAGCTATTAAAGAAAAAACTTCTCGCTCGCTGAAATATGTTCATTTGCTGAAAATCAACAAAACCACGAAAAGTTCTTGTATTTGAAGATAAAATCTTTTTGTTTTGAAGAAGAAAGATCTAGCTGACTGAAATACGTTCATTAGATGAAAACCAACAAAATTTGACAAGAACCACGAAAAGTTATTGTATTTTAGGATAAAATCTGACGCTATTAAAGAAAAAACTTCTTGCTCGCTGAAATATGTTCATTTGCTGAAAATCAACAAAACCACGAAAAGTTCTTGTATTTCAAGATAAAATCTTTTTGCTTTGAAGAAGAAAGATCTAGCTGACTGAAATAAGTTCATTAGATGAAAACCAACAAAATTTGACAAGAACCACGAAAAGTTCTTGTATTTTAGGATAAAATCTGACGCTATTAAAGAAAAAACTTCTCGCTCGCTGAAATATGTTCATTTGCTGAAAACCAACAAAACCACGTAAAGTTCTTGTATTTGAAGATAAAATCTTTTTGCTTTGAAGAAATATCCAGCTGACTGAAATAAGTTCATTAGATGAAAATCAACAAAAATTGACAAGAACCACGAAAAGTTCTTGTATTTTAAGATAAAATCTGACGCTATTAAAGAAAAAACTTCCAGCTTGCTGAAATATGTTCATTTGCTGAAAATCAACAAAACCACGAAAAGTTCTTGTATTTGAAGATAAAATCTTTTTGCTTTGAAGAAGAAAGATCCAGCTGACTGATATAACTTAATTTGATGAAAATCAACAAAAATTGACAAGAACCACGAAAAGTTCTTGTATTTCAAGATAAAATCTTGCACTATTAAAGAAAAAACTTCCAGCTCGCTGAAATATGTTCATTTGCTGAAAATCAACAAAACCACGAAAAGTTCTTGTATTTGAAGATAAAATCTTTTTGCTTTGAAGAAGAAAGATCTAGCTGACTGAAATGAGTTCATGAGAAGAAAACCAACAAAATTTGACAAGAACCACGAAAAGTTCTTGCATTTTAGGATAAAATCTGAAGCTATTAAAGAAAAAACTTCTCGCTCACGGAAATATGTTCATTTGCTGAAAATCAACAAAACCACGAAAAGTTCTTGTATTTGAAGATAAAATCTTTTTGCTTTGAAGAAGAAAGATCCAGCTGACTGAAATAAGTTCATTGTATGAAAACCAACAAAAATTGACAGGAACCACGAAAAGTTCTTGTATTTTAAGATAAAATCTGACGCTATTAAAGAAAAAACTTCCAGCTCGCTGAAATATGTTCATTTGCTGAAAATCAACAAAACCACGAAAAGTTCTTGTATTTGAAGATAAAATCTTTTTGCTTTGAAGAAGAAAGATCCAGCTGACTGAAATAAGTTCATTTGATGAAAATCATCAAAAATTGACAACAACCACGAAAAGTTCTTGTATTTCAAGATAAAATCTGACGCCATTAAAGAAAAAACTTCCAGCTCTCTGAAATATGTTCATTTGCTGAAAATCAACAAAACCACGAAAAGTTCTTGTATTTGAAGATGAAATCTTTTTGCTTTGGAGAAGAAGGATTTAGGTGACTGAAATAAGTTCATTGGATGAAAACCAACAAAAATTGACAAGAACCACGAAAAGTTCTTGTATTTTAGGATAAAATCTGACGCTATTAAAGAAAAAACTTGCAGCTCGCTGAAATATGGTCATTTGCTGAAAATCAACAAAACCACGAAAAGTTCTTGTATTTGAAGATAAAATCTTTTTGCTTTGAAGAAGAAGGATTTCGGTGACTGAAATAAGTTCATTGGATGAAAACCAACAAAAATTGACAAGAAGCACGAAAAGTTCTTGTATTTTCAGATAAAATCTTGCGCTATTAAAGAAAAAACTTCTTGCTCGCTGAAATATGTTCATTTGCTGAAAACGAACAAAACCACGAAAAGTTCTTGTATTTGAAGATAAAATCTTTTTGCTTTGAAGAAGAAAGATCCAGCTGACTGAAATAAGTTCATTGGATGAAAACCAACAAAAATTGACAAGAACCACGAGAAGTTCTTGTATTTTAACATAAAATCTGACGCTTTTTGTGAAAAAACTTCTAGCTCGCTGAAATATGTTCATTTGCTGAAAATCAACAAAACCACGAAAAGTTCTTGTATTTGAAGATAAAATCTTTTTGCTTTGAAGAAGAAAGATCTAGCTGACTGAAATGAGTTCATGAGAAGAAAACCAACAAAATTTGACAAGAACCACGAAAAGTTCTTGCATTTTAGGATAAAATCTGAAGCTATTAAAGAAAAAACTTCTCGCTCGCTGAAATATGTTCATTTGCTGAAAATCAACAAAACCACGAAAAGTTCTTGTATTTGAAGATAAAATCTTTTTGTTTTGAAGAAGAAAGATCTAGCTGACTGAAATACGTTCATTAGATGAAAACCAACAAAATTTGACAAGAACCACGAAAAGTTATTGTATTTTAGGATAAAATCTGACGCTATTAAAGAAAAAACTTCTTGCTCGCTGAAATATGTTCATTTGCTGAAAATCAACAAAACCACGAAAAGTTCTTGTATTTCAAGATAAAATCTTTTTGCTTTGAAGAAGAAAGATCTAGCTGACTGAAATAAGTTCATTAGATGAAAACCAACAAAATTTGACAAGAACCACGAAAAGTTCTTGTATTTTAGGATAAAATCTGACGCTATTAAAGAAAAATCTTCTCGCTCGCTGAAATATGTTCATTTGCTGAAAACCAACAAAACCACGTAAAGTTCTTGTATTTGAAGATAAAATCTTTTTGCTTTGAAGAAATATCCAGCTGACTGAAATAAGTTCATTAGATGAAAATCAACAAAAATTGACAAGAACCACGAAAAGTTCTTGTATTTTAAGATAAAATCTGACGCTATTAAAGAAAAAACTTCCAGCTCGCTGAAATATGTTCATTTGCTGAAAATCAACAAAACCACGAAAAGTTCTTGTATTTGAAGATAAAATCTTTTTGCTTTGAAGAAGAAAGATCCAGCTGACTGATATAACTTAATTTGATGAAAATCAACAAAAATTGACAAGAACCACGAAAAGTTCTTGTATTTCAAGATAAAATCTTGCACTATTAAAGAAAAAACTTCCAGCTCGCTGAAATATGTTCATTTGCTGAAAATCAACAAAACCACGAAAAGTTCTTGTATTTGAAGATAAAATCTTTTTGCTTTGAAGAAGAAAGATCTAGCTGACTGAAATGAGTTCATGAGAAGAAAACCAACAAAATTTGACAAGAACCACGAAAAGTTCTTGCATTTTAGGATAAAATCTGAAGCTATTAAAGAAAAAACTTCTCGCTCACTGAAATATGTTCATTTGCTGAAAATCAACAAAACCACGAAAAGTTCTTGTATTTGAAGATAAAATCTTTTTGCTTTGAAGAAGAAAGATCCAGCTGACTGAAATAAGTTCATTGTATGAAAACCAACAAAAATTGACAGGAACCACGAAAAGTTCTTGTATTTTAAGATAAAATCTGACGCTATTAAAGAAAAAACTTCCAGCTCGCTGAAATATGTTCATTTGCTGAAAATCAACAAAACCACGAAAAGTTCTTGTATTTGAAGATAAAATCTTTTTGCTTTGAAGAAGAAAGATCCAGCTGACTGAAATAAGTTCATTTGATGAAAATCATCAAAAATTGACAACAACCACGAAAAGTTCTTGTATTTCAAGATAAAATCTGACGCCATTAAAGAAAAAACTTCCAGCTCTCTGAAATATGTTCATTTGCTGAAAATCAACAAAACCACGAAAAGTTCTTGTATTTGAAGATGAAATCTTTTTGCTTTGGAGAAGAAGGATTTAGGTGACTGAAATAAGTTCATTGGATGAAAACCAACAAAAATTGACAAGAACCACGAAAAGTTCTTGTATTTTAGGATAAAATCTGACGCTATTAAAGAAAAAACTTGCAGCTCGCTGAAATATGGTCATTTGCTGAAAATCAACAAAACCACGAAAAGTTCTTGTATTTGAAGATAAAATCTTTTTGCTTTGAAGAAGAAGGATTTCGGTGACTGAAATAAGTTCATTGGATGAAAACCAACAAAAATTGACAAGAAGCACGAAAAGTTCTTGTATTTTCAGATAAAATCTTGCGCTATTAAAGAAAAAACTTCTCGCTCGCTGAAATATGTTCATTTGCTGAAAACCAACAAAACCACGTAAAGTTCTTGTATTTGAAGATAAAATCTTTTTGCTTTGAAGAAGAAAGATCCAGCTGACTGAAATAAGTTCATTGTATGAAAACCAACAAAAATTGACAGGAACCACGAAAAGTTCTTGTATTTTAAGATAAAATCTGACGCTATTAAAGAAAAAACTTCCAGCTCGCTGAAATATGTTCATTTGCTGAAAATCAACAAAACCACGAAAAGTTCTTGTATTTGAAGATAAAATCTTTTTGCTTTGAAGAAGAAAGATCCAGCTGACTGAAATAAGTTCATTTGATGAAATTCATCAAAAATTGACAACAACCACGAAAAGTTCTTGTATTTCAAGATAAAATCTGACGCCATTAAAGAAAAAACTTCCAGCTCTCTGAAATATGTTCATTTGCTGAAAATCAACAAAACCACGAAAAGTTCTTGTATTTGAAGATGAAATCTTTTTGCTTTGGAGAAGAAGGATTTAGGTGACTGAAATAAGTTCATTGGATGAAAACCAACAGAAATTGACAAGAAGCACAAAAAGTTCTTGTATTTTAAGATAAAATCTTGCGCTATTAAAGAAAAAACTTCTCCCTCGCTGAAATATGTTCATTTGCTGAAAATCAACAAAACCACGAAAAGTTCTTGTATTTGAAGATAAAATCTTTTTGCTTTGAAGAAGAAGAATCCAGCTGACTGAAATAAGTTCATTTGATGAAAATCATCAAAAATTGACAAGAACCACGAAAAGTTCTTGTATTTTAAGATAAAATCTTGCGCTATTAAAGAAAAAACTTCTCGCTCGCTGAAATATGTTCATTTGCTGAAAACCAACAAAACCACGTAAAGTTCTTGTATTTGAAGATAAAATCTTTTTGCTTTGAAGAACAAGGATTTAGGTGACTGAAATAAGTTCATTGGATGAAAACCAACAAAAATTGACAAGAAGCACGAAAAGTTCTTGTATTTTAAGATAAAATCTTGCGGTATTAAAGAAAAAACTTCTCGCTCGCTGAAATATGTTCATTTGCTGAAAACCAACAAAACCACGTAAAGTTCTTGTATTTGAAGATAAAATCTTTTTGCTTTGAAGAAGAAAGATCCAGCTGACTGAAATAAGTTCATTGTATGAAAACCAACAAAAATTGACAGGAACCACGAAAAGTTCTTGTATTTTAAGATAAAATCTGACGCTATTAAAGAAAAAACTTCCAGCTCGCTGAAATATGTTCATTTGCTGAAAATCAACAAAACCACGAAAAGTTCTTGTATTTGAAGATAAAATCTTTTTGCTTTGAAGAAGAAAGATCCAGCTGACTGAAATAAGTTGATTTGATGAAAATCATCAAAAATTGACAAGAACCACGAAAAGTTCTTGTATTTCAAGATAAAATCTGACGCTATTGAAGAAAAAACTTCCAGCTCTCTGAAATATGTTCATTTGCTGAAAATCAACAAAACCACGAAAAGTTCTTGTATTTGAAGATAAAATCTTTTTGCTTTGAAGAAGAAAGATCCAGCTGACTGAAATAAGTTCATTCGATGAAAACCAACAAAAATTGACAAGAACCACGAAAAGTTCTTGTATTTTAAGATAAAATCTGACGCTATTAAAGAAAAAACTTCTCGCTCGCTGAAATATGTTCATTTGCTGAAAATCAACAAAACCACGAAAAGTTCTTGTATTTGAAGATAAAATCTTTTTGCTTTGAAGAAGAAAGATCTGGCTGACTGAAATACGTTCATTAGATGAAAACCAACAAAATTTGACAAGAACCACGAAAAGTTCTTGTATTTTAGGATAAAATCTGACGCTATTAAAGAAAAAACTTCTTGCTCGCTGAAATATGTTCATTTGCTGAAAATCAACAAAACCACGAAAAGTTCTTGTATTTGAAGATAAAATCTTTTTGCTTTGAAGAAGAAAGATCTGGCTGACTGAAATAAGTTCATTGGATGAAAACCAACAAAAATTGACAAGAACCACGAAAAGTTCTTGTATTCTAAGATAAAATGTGACGCTATTAAAGAAAAAACTTCTCGCTCACTGAAATATGTTCATTTGCTGAAAATCAACAAAACCACGAAAAGTTCTTGTATTTGAAGATAAAATCTTTTTGCTTTGAAGAAGAAAGATCCAGCTGACTGAAATAAGTTCATTAGATGAAAACCAAGAAAAATTGACAAGAACCACGAGAAGTTCTTGTATTTCAACATAAAATCTGACGCTTTTTATGAAAAAACTTCTAGCTCGCTGAAATATGTTCATTTGCTGAAAATCAACAAAACCACGAAAAGTTCTTGTATTTGAAGATAAAATCTTTTTGCTTTGAAGAAGAAAGATCTAGCTGACTGAAATGAGTTCATGAGAAGAAAACCAACAAAATTTGACAAGAACCACGAAAAGTTCTTGCATTTTAGGATAAAATCTGAAGCTATTAAAGAAAAAACTTCTCGCTCGCTGAAATATGTTCATTTGCTGAAAATCAACAAAACCACGAAAAGTTCTTGTATTTGAAGATAAAATCTTTTTGCTTTGAAGAAGAAGGATTTCGGTGACTGAAATAAGTTCATTGGATGAAAACCAACAAAAATTGACAAGAAGCACGAAAAGTTCTTGTATTTTAAGATAAAATCTTGCGCTATTCAAGAAAAAACTTCTAGCTCGCTGAAATATGTTCATTTGCTGAAAATCAACAAAACCACGAAAAGTTCTTGTATTTGAAGATAAAATCTTTTTGCTTTGAAGAAGAAAGATCTAGCTGACTGTAATAAGTTCATTTGATGAAAACCAACAAAATTTGACAAGAACCACGAAAAGTTCTTGTATTTTAGGATAAAATCTGACGCTATTAAAGGAAAAACTTCTCGCTCGCTGAAATATGTTCATTTGCTGAATATCAACAAAGCCACGAAAAGTTATTGTATTTGAAGATAAATCTTTTTGCTTTGAAGAAGAAAGATCCAGCTGACTGAAATAAGTCCATTGGATGAAAATCAACAAAAATTGACAAGAACCACGAAAAGTTCTTGTATTTTAAGATAAAATCTGACGCTATTAAAGAGAAAACTTCCAGCTCGCTGAAATATGGTCATTTGCTGAAAATCAATAAAACCACGAAAAGTTCTTGTATTTGAAGATAAAATCTTTTTGCTTTGAAGAAGAAAGATCCAGCTGACTGAAATAAGTTCATTTGATGAAAATCATCAAAAATTGACAAGAACCACGAAAAGTTCTTGTATTTCAAGATAAAATCTGACGCTATTAAAGAAAAAACTTCCAGCTCGCTGAAATATGGTCATTTGCTGAAAATCATCAAAACCACGAAAAGTTCTTGTATTTGAAGATAAAATCTTTTTGCTTTGAAGAAGAAAGATCCAGCTGACTGAAATCAGTTCATTTGATGAAAATCATCAAAAATTGACAAGAACCACGAAAAGTTCTTGTATTTCAAGATAAAATCTGACGCTATTAAAGAAAAAACTTCCAGCTCTCTGAAATATGTTCATTTGCTGAAAATCAACAAAACCACGAAAAGTTCTTGTATTTGAAGATAAAATCTTTTTGCTTTGAAGAAGAAAGATCCAGCTGACTGAAATAAGTTCATTAGATGAAAACCAACAAAAATTGACAAGAAGCACGAAAAGTTCTTGTATTTTAAGATAAAATCTGACGCTATTAAAGAAAAAACTTCTTGCTCGCTGAAATATGTTCATTTGCTGAAAATCAACAAAACCACGAAAAGTTCTTGTATTTGAAGATAAAATCTTTTTGCTTTGAAGAAGAAAGATCTGGCTGACTGAAATAAGTTCATTGGATGAAAACCAACAAAAATTGACAAGAACCACGAAAAGTTCTTGTATTTTCGGATAAAATTTGACACTATTAAAGAAAAAACTTCTTGCTCGCTGAAATATGTTCATTTGCTGAAAATCAACAAAACCACGAAAAGTTCTTGTATTTCAAGATAAAATCTTTTTGCTTTGAAGAAGAAAGATCCAGCTGACTGAAATAAGTTCATTTGATGAAAACCAACAAAATTTGACAAGAACCACGAAAAGTTCTTGTATTTTAGGATAAAATCTTGCGCTATTCAAGAAAAAACTTCTTGCTCGCTGAAATATGTTCATTTGCTGAAAATCAACAAAACCACGAAAAGTTCTTGTATTTGAAGATAAAATCTTTTTGCTTTGAAGAAGAAAGATCTAGCTGACTGTAATAAGTTCATTTGATGAAAACCAACAAAATTTGACAAGAACCACGAAAAGTTCTTGTATTTTAAGATAAAATCTTGCGCTATTAAAGAAAAAACTTCCAGCTCGCTGAAATATGTTCATTTGCTGAAAACCAACAAAACCACGTAAAGTTCTTGTATTTGAAGATAAAATCTTTTTGCTTTGAAGAAGAAATATCCAGCTGACTGAAATAAGTTCATTGGATGAAAACCAACAAAAATTGACAAGAACCACGAAAAGTTGTTGTATTTCAAGATAAAATCTGACGCTATTAAAGAAAAAACTTCCAGCTCGCTGAAATATGGTCATTTGCTGAAAACCAACAAAACCACGAAAAGTTCTTGTATTTGAAGATAAAATATTTTTGCTTTGAAGAAGAAGGATTTAGGTGACTGAAATAAGTTCATTGGATGAAAACCAACAAAAATTGACAAGAAGCACGAAAAGTTCTTGTATTTTAAGATAAAATCTTGCGCTATTAAAGAAAAAACTTCTCGCTCGCTGAAATATGTTCATTTGCTGAAAATCAACAAAACCACGTAAAGTTCTTGTATTTGAAGATAAAATCTTTTTGCTTTGAAGAAGAAGGATTCAGGTGACTGAAATAAGTTCATTGGATGAAAACCAACAAAAATTGACAAGAAGCACGAAAAGTTCTTGTATTTTAAGATAAAATCTTGCGCTATTAAAGAAAAAACTTCTCGCTCGCTGAAATATGTTCATTTGCTGAAAACCAACAAAACCACGTAAAGTTCTTGTATTTGAAGATAAAATCTTTTTGCTTTGAAGAAGAAAGATCCAGCTGACTGAAATAAGTTCATTGTATGAAAACCAACAAAAATTGACAGGAACCACGAAAAGTGCTTGTATTTTAAGATAAAATCTGACGCTATTAAAGAAAAAACTTCTTGCTCGCTGAAATATGTTCATTTGCTGAAAATCAACAAAACCACGAAAAGTTCTTGTATTTGAAGATAAAATCTTTTTGCTTTGAAGAAGAAAGATCTGGCTGACTGAAATAAGTTCATTGGATGAAAACCAACAAAAATTGACAAGAACCACGAAAAGTTCTTGTATTTTCGGATAAAATTTGACACTATTAAAGAAAAAACTTCTTGCTCGCTGAAATATGTTCATTTGCTGAAAATCAACAAAACCACGAAAAGTTCTTGTATTTCAAGATAAAATCTTTTTGCTTTGAAGAAGAAAGATCCAGCTGACTGAAATAAGTTCATTTGATGAAAACCAACAAAATTTGACAAGAACCACGAAAAGTTCTTGTATTTTAGGATAAAATCTTGCGCTATTCAAGAAAAAACTTCTTGCTCGCTGAAATATGTTCATTTGCTGAAAATCAACAAAACCACGAAAAGTTCTTGTATTTGAAGATAAAATCTTTTTGCTTTGAAGAAGAAAGATCCAGCTGACTGAAATAAGTTCATTTGATGAAAACCAACAAAATTTGACAAGAACCACGAAAAGTTCTTGTATTTTAGGATAAAATCTTGCGCTATTCAAGAAAAAACTTCTAGCTCGCTGAAATATGTTCATTTGCTGAAAATCAACAAAACCACGAAAAGTTCTTGTATTTGAAGATAAAATCTTTTTGCTTTGAAGAAGAAAGATCTAGCTGACTGTAATAAGTTCATTTGATGAAAACCAACAAAATTTGACAAGAACCACGAAAAGTTCTTGTATTTTAAGATAAAATCTTGCGCTATTAAAGAAAAAACTTCCAGCTCGCTGAAATATGTTCATTTGCTGAAAACCAACAAAACCACGTAAAGTTCTTGTATTTGAAGATAAAATCTTTTTGCTTTGAAGAAGAAATATCCAGCTGACTGAAATAAGTTCATTGGATGAAAACCAACAAAAATTGACAAGAACCACGAAAAGTTGTTGTATTTCAAGATAAAATCTGACGCTATTAAAGAAAAAACTTCCAGCTCGCTGAAATATGGTCATTTGCTGAAAACCAACAAAACCACGAAAAGTTCTTGTATTTGAAGATAAAATATTTTTGCTTTGAAGAAGAAGGATTTAGGTGACTGAAATAAGTTCATTGGATGAAAACCAACAAAAATTGACAAGAAGCACGAAAAGTTCTTGTATTTTAAGATAAAATCTTGCGCTATTAAAGAAAAAACTTCTCGCTCGCTGAAATATGTTCATTTGCTGAAAATCAACAAAACCACGTAAAGTTCTTGTATTTGAAGATAAAATCTTTTTGCTTTGAAGAAGAAGGATTCAGGTGACTGAAATAAGTTCATTGGATGAAAACCAACAAAAATTGACAAGAAGCACGAAAAGTTCTTGTATTTTAAGATAAAATCTTGCGCTATTAAAGAAAAAACTTCTCGCTCGCTGAAATATGTTCATTTGCTGAAAACCAACAAAACCACGTAAAGTTCTTGTATTTGAAGATAAAATCTTTTTGCTTTGAAGAAGAAAGATCCAGCTGACTGAAATAAGTTCATTGTATGAAAACCAACAAAAATTGACAGGAACCACGAAAAGTGCTTGTATTTTAAGATAAAATCTGACGCTATTAAAGAAAAAACTTCCAGCTCGCTGAAATATGTTCATTTGCTGAAAATCAACAAAACCACGAAAAGTTCTTGTATTTGAAGATGAAATCTTTTTGCTTTGAAGAAGAAAGATCCAGCTGACTGAAATAAGTTCATTTGATGAAAATCATCAAAAATTGACAAGAACCACGAAAAGTTCTTGTATTTCAAGATAAAATCTGACGCTATTAAAGAAAAAACTTCCAGCTCTCTGAAATATGTTCATTTGCTGAAAATCAACAAAACCACGAAAAGTTCTTGTCTTTGAAGATGAAATCTTTTTGCTTTGAAGAAGAAGGATTTAGGTGACTGAAATAAGTTCATTGGATGAAAACCAACAAAAATTGACAAGAAGCACGAAAAGTTCTTGTATTTTAAGATAAAATCTGACGCTATTAAAGAAAAAACTTCTTGCTCGCTGAAATATGTTCATTTGCTGAAAATCAACAAAACCACGAAAAGTTCTTGTATTTGAAGATAAAATCTTTTTGCTTTGAAGAAGAAAGATCTGGCTGACTGAAATAAGTTCATTGGATGAAAACCAACAAAAATTGACAAGAACCACGAAAAGTTCTTGTATTTTCGGATAAAATCTGACACTATTAAAGAAAAAACTTCTTGCTCGCTGAAATATGTTCATTTGCTGAAAATCAACAAAACCACGAAAAGTTCTTGTATTTCAAGATAAAATCTTTTTGCTTTGAAGAAGAAAGATCCAGCTGACTGAAATAAGTTCATTTGATGAAAACCAACAAAATTTGACAAGAACCACGAAAAGTTCTTGTATTTTAGGATAAAATCTTGCGCTATTCAAGAAAAAACTTCTAGCTCGCTGAAATATGTTCATTTGCTGAAAATCAACAAAACCACGAAAAGTTCTTGTATTTGAAGATAAAATCTTTTTGCTTTGAAGAAGAAAGATCTAGCTGACTGTAATAAGTTCATTTGATGAAAACCAACAAAATTTGACAAGAACCACGAAAAGTTCTTGTATTTTAAGATAAAATCTTGCGCTATTAAAGAAAAAACTTCCAGCTCGCTGAAATATGTTCATTTGCTGAAAACCAACAAAACCACGTAAAGTTCTTGTATTTGAAGATAAAATCTTTTTGCTTTGAAGAAGAAATATCCAGCTGACTGAAATAAGTTCATTGGATGAAAACCAACAAAAATTGACAAGAACCACGAAAAGTTGTTGTATTTCAAGATAAAATCTGACGCTATTAAAGAAAAAACTTCCAGCTCGCTGAAATATGGTCATTTGCTGAAAACCAACAAAACCACGAAAAGTTCTTGTATTTGAAGATAAAATCTTTTTGCTTTGAAGAAGAAGGATTTAGGTGACTGAAATAAGTTCATTGGATGAAAACCAACAAAAATTGACAAGAAGCACGAAAAGTTCTTGTATTTTAAGATAAAATCTTGCGCTATTAAAGAAAAAACTTCTCGCTCGCTGAAATATGTTCATTTGCTGAAAATCAACAAAACCACGTAAAGTTCTTGTATTTGAAGATAAAATCTTTTTGCTTTGAAGAAGAAGGATTCAGGTGACTGAAATAAGTTCATTGGATGAAAACCAACAAAAATTGACAAGAAGCACGAAAAGTTCTTGTATTTTAAGATAAAATCTTGCGCTATTAAAGAAAAAACTTCTCGCTCGCTGAAATATGTTCATTTGCTGAAAACCAACAAAACCACGTAAAGTTCTTGTATTTGAAGATAAAATCTTTTTGCTTTGAAGAAGAAAGATCCAGCTGACTGAAATAAGTTCATTGTATGAAAACCAACAAAAATTGACAGGAACCACGAAAAGTGCTTGTATTTTAAGATAAAATCTGACGCTATTAAAGAAAAAACTTCCAGCTCGCTGAAATATGTTCATTTGCTGAAAATCAACAAAACCACGAAAAGTTCTTGTATTTGAAGATGAAATCTTTTTGCTTTGAAGAAGAAAGATCCAGCTGACTGAAATAAGTTCATTTGATGAAAATCATCAAAAATTGACAAGAACCACGAAAAGTTCTTGTATTTCAAGATAAAATCTGACGCTATTAAAGAAAAAACTTCCAGCTCTCTGAAATATGTTCATTTGCTGAAAATCAACAAAACCACGAAAAGTTCTTGTCTTTGAAGATGAAATCTTTTTGCTTTGAAGAAGAAGGATTTAGGTGACTGAAATAAGTTCATTGGATGAAAACCAACAAAAATTGACAAGAAGCACGAAAAGTTCTTGTATTTTAAGATAAAATCTTGCGCTATTAAAGAAAAAACTTCTAGCTCGCTGAAATATGTTCATTTGCTGAAAACCAACAAAACCACGTAAAGGTCTTGTATTTGAAGATAAAATCTTTTTGCTTTGAAGAAGAAATATCCAGCTGACTGAAATACGTTCATTGGATGAAAACCAACAAAATTTGACAAGAACCACGAAAAGTTCTTGTATTTTAGGATAAAATCTTACGCTATTAAAGAAAAAACTTCTTGCTCGCTGAAATATGTTCATTTGCTGAAAATCAACAAAACCACGAAAAGTTCTTGTATTTGAAGATAAAATCTTTTTGCTTTGAAGAAGAAAGATCTGGCTGACTGAAATAAGTTCATTGGATGAAAACCAACAAAAATTGACAAGAACCACGAAAAGTTCTTGTATTTTAAGATAAAATGTGACGCTATTAAAGAAAAAACTTCTCGCTCACTGAAATATGTTCATTTGCTGAAAATCAACAAAACCACGAAAAGTTCTTGTATTTGAAGATAAAATCTTTTTGCTTTGAAGAAGAAAGATCCAGCTGACTGAAATAAGTTCATTAGATGAAAACCAACAAAAATTGACAAGAACCACGAGAAGTTCTTGTATTTTAACATAAAATCTGACGCTTTTTATGAAAAAACTTCTCGCTCGCTGAAATATGTTCATTTGCTGAAAATCAACAAAACCACGAAAAGTTCTTGTATTTGAAGATAAAATCTTTTTGCTTTGAAGAAGAAAGATCCAGCTGACTGAAATGAGTTCATGAGAAGAAAACCAACAAAATTTGACAAGAACCACGAAAAGTTCTTGCATTTTAGGATAAAATCTGAAGCTATTAAAGAAAAAACTTCTCGCTCGCTGAAATATGTTCATTTGCTGAAAATCAACAAAACCACGAAAAGTTCTTGTATTTGAAGAGAAAATCTTTTTGCTTTGAAGAAGAAAGATCCAGCTGACTGAAATAAGTTCATTTGATGAAAATCAACAAAAATTGACAAGAACCACGAAAAGTTCTTGTATTTTAGGATAAAATCTGACGCTATTAAAGAAAAAACTTGCAGCTCGCTGAAATATGGTCATTTGCTGAAAATCAACAAAACCACGAAAAGTTCTTGTATTTGAAGATAAAATCTTTTTGCTTTGAAGAAGAAGGATTTAGGTGACTGAAATAAGTTCATTGGATGAAAAGCAACAAAAATTGACAAGAAGCACGAAAAGTTCTTGTATTTTAAGATAAAATCTTGCGCTATTCAAGAAAAAACTTCTAGCTCGCTGAAATATGTTCATTTGCTGAAAATCAACAAAACCACGAAAAGTTCTTGTATTTGAAGATAAAATCTTTTTGCTTTGAAGAAGAAAGATCTAGCTGACTGAAATACGTTCATTTGATGAAAACCAACAAAATTTGACAAGAACCACGAAAAGTTCTTGTATTTTAGGATAAAATCTGACGCTATTAAAGGAAAAACTTCTCGCTCGCTGAAATATGTTCATTTGCTGAATATCAACAAAGCCACGAAAAGTTATTGTATTTGAAGATAAATCTTTTTGCTTTGAAGAAGAAAGATCCAGCTGACTGAAATAAGTTCATTGGATGAAAATCAACAAAAATTGACAAGAACCACGAAAAGTTCTTGTATTTTAAGATCAAATCTGACGCTATTAAAGAAAAAACTTCCAGCTCGCTGAAATATGGTAATTTGCTGAAAATCAACAAAACCACGAAAAGTTCTTGTATTTGAAGATAAAATCTTTTTGCTTTGAAGAAAGATCCAGCTGACTGAAATAAGTTCATTTGATGAAAATCAACAAAAATTGACAAGAACCACGAAAAGTTCTTGTATTTTAAGATAAAATCTGACGCTATCAAAGAAAAAACTTCCAGCTCGCTGAAATATGTTCATTTGCTGAAAATCAACAAAACCACGAAAAGTTCTTGTATTTGAAGATAAAATCTTTTTGCTTTGAAGAAGACAGATCCAGCTGACTGAAATAAGTTCATTGTATGAAAACCAACAAAAATTGACAGGAACCACGAAAAGTTCTTGTATTTTAAGATAAAATCTGACGCTATTAAAGAAAAAACTTCCAGCTCGCTGAAATATGGTCATTTGCTCAAAACTACCAAAACCACGAAAAGTTCTTGTATTTGAAGATAAAATCTTTTTGCTTTGAAGAAGAAGGATTTAGGTGACTGAAATAAGTTCATTGGATGAAAATCAACAAAAATTGACAAGAACCACGAAAAGTTCTTGTATTTTAAGATAAAATCTTGCGCTATTAAAGAAAATACTTCTCGATCGCTGAAATATGTTCATTTGCTGAAAACCAACAAAACCACGTAAAGTTCTTGTATTTGAAGATAAAATCTTTTTGCTTTGAAGAAGAAAGATCCAGCTGACTGAAATAAGTTTATTGTATGAAAACCAACAAAAATTGACAGGAACCACGAAAAGTTCTTGTATTTTAAGATAAAATCTGACGCTATTAAAGAAAAAACTTCCAGCTCGCTGAAATATGTTCATTTGCTGAAAATCAACAAAACCACGAAAAGTTCTTGTATTTGAAGATAAAATCTTTTTCCTTTGAAGAAAGATCAAGCTGACTGAAATAAGTTCATTTGATGAAAATCAACAAAAATTGACAAGAACCACGAAAAGTTCTTGTATTTTAAGATAAAATCTGACGCTATCAAAGAAAAAACTTCCAGCTCGCTGAAATATGGTCATTTGCTGAAAATCAACAAAACCACGAAAAGTTCTTGTATTTGAAGATAAAATCTTTTTGCTTTGAAGAAGACAGATCCAGCTGACTGAAATAAGTTCATTGTATGAAAACCAACAAAAATTGACAGGAACCACGAAAAGTTCTTGTATTTTAAGATAAAATCTGACGCTATTAAAGAAAAAACTTCCAGCTCGCTGAAATATGGTCATTTGCTCAAAACTAACAAAACCACGAAAAGTTCTTGTATTTGAAGATAAAATCTTTTTGCTTTGAAGAAGACAGATCCAGCTGACTGAAATAAGTTCATTGTATGAAAACCAACAAAAATTGACAGGAACCACGAAAAGTTCTTGTATTTTAAGATAAAATCTGACGCTATTAAAGAAAAAACTTCCAGCTCGCTGAAATATGGTCATTTGCTCAAAACTAACAAAACCACGAAAAGTTCTTGTATTTGAAGATAAAATCTTTTTGCTTTGAAGAAGAAGGATTTAGGTGACTGAAATAAGTTCATTGGATGAAAATCAACAAAAATTGACAAGAAGCACGAAAAGTTCTTGTATTTTAAGATAAAATCTTGCGCTATTAAAGAAAAAACTTCTCGATCGCTGAAATATGTTCATTTGCTGAAAACCAACAAAACCACGTAAAGTTCTTGTATTTGAAGATAAAATCTTTTTGCTTTGAAGAAGAAAGATCCAGCTGACTGAAATAAGTTCATTTGATGAAAATCAACAAAAATTGACAAGAACCACGAAAAGTTCTTGTATTTTAAGATAAAATCTGACGCTATCAAAGAAAAAACTTCCAGCTCGCTGAAATATGGTCATTTGCTGAAAATCAACAAAACCACGAAAAGTTCTTGTATTTGAAGATAAAATCTTTTTGCTTTGAAGAAGAAGGATTTAGGTGACTGAAATAAGTTCATTGGATGAAAACCAACAAAAATTGACAAGAAGCACGAAAAGTTCTTGTATTTTAAGATAAAATCTTGCGCTATTAAAGAAAAAACTTCTCGATCGCTGAAATATGTTCATTTGCTGAAAACCAACAAAACCACGTAAAGTTCTTGTATTTGAAGATAAAATCTTTTTGCTTTGAAGAAGAAAGATCCAGCTGACTGAAATAAGTTCATTGTATGAAAACCAACAAAAATTGACAGGAGCCACGAAAAGTTTTTGTATTTTAAGATAAAATCTGACGCTATCAAAGAAAAAACTTCCAGCTCGCTGAAATATGTTCATTTGCTGAAAATCAACAAAACCACGAAAAGTTCTTGTATTTGAAGATAAAATCTTTTTGCTTTGAAGAAGAAAGATCCAGCTGACTGAAATAAGTTCATTGGATGAAAACCAACAAAAATTGACAGGAACCACGAAAAGTTCTTCAATTTTAAGGTAAAATCTGACGCCATTAAAGAAAAAACTTCTTGCTCGCTGAAATATGTTGATTTGCTGAAAATCAACAAAACCACGAAAAGTTCTTGTATTTGAAGATAAAATCTTTTTGCTTTGAAGAAGAAAGATCCAGCTGACTGAAATAAGTTCATGAGATGAAAACCAACAAAAATTGACAAGAACCACGAAAAGTTCTTGTATTTTAAGATAAAATCTGACGCTATTAAAGAAAAAACTTCTCGCTCGCTGAAATATGTTCATTTGCTGAAAATCAACAAAACCACGAAAAGTTCTTGTATTTGAAGATAAAATCTTTTTGCTTTGAAGAAGAAAGATCTAGCTGACTGAAATACGTTCATTGGATGAAAACCAACAAAATTTGACAAGAACCATGAAAAGCTCTTGTATTTTAGGATAAAATCTGACGCTATTAAAGAAAAAACTTCTTGCTCGCTGAAATATGTTCATTTGCTGAAAATCAACAAAACCACGAAAAGTTCTTGTATTTGAAGATAAAATCTTTTTGCTTTGAAGAAGAAAGATCTGGCTGACTGAAATAAGTTCATTGGATGAAAACCAACAAAAATTGACAAGAACCATGAAAAGTTCTTGTATTTTAAGATAAAATGTGACGCTATTAAAGAAAAAACTTCTCGCTCACTGAAATATGTTCATTTGCTGAAAATCAACAAAACCACGAAAAGTTCTTGTATTTGAAGATAAAATCTTTTTGCTTTGAAGAAGAAAGATCCAGCTGACTGAAATAAGTTCATCAGATGAAAACCAACAAAAATTGACAAGAACCACGAGAAGTTCTTGTATTTTAACATAAAATCTGACGCTTTTTATGAAAAAACTTCTCGCTCGCTGAAATATGGTCATTTGCTGAAAATCAACAAAACCACGAAAAGTTCTTGTATTTGAAGATAAAATCTTTTTGCTTTGAAGAAGAAGGATTTAGGTGACTGAAATAAGTTCATTGGATGAAAACCAACAAAAATTGACAAGAAGCACAAAAAGTTCTTGTATTTTAACATAAAATCTTGCGCTATTCAAGAAAAAACTTCGAGCTCGCTGAAATATGTTCATTTGCTGAAAATCAACAAAACCACGAAAAGTTCTTGTATTTGAAGATAAAATCTTTTTGCTTTGAAGAAGAAAGATCTAGCTGACCGTAATAAGTTCATTTGATGAAAACCAACAAAATTTGACAAGAACCACGAAAGGTTCTTGTATTTTAAGATAAAATCTGACGCTATTAAAGGAAAAACTTCTCGCTCGCTGAAATATGTTCATTTGCTGAATATCAACAAAGCCACGAAAAGTTATTGTATTTGAAGATAAATCTTTTTGCTTTGAAGAAGAAAGATCCAGCTGACTGAAATAAGTTCATTGGATGAAAATCAACAAAAATTGACAAGAACCACGAAAAGTTCTTGTATTTTAAGATAAAATCTGACGCTATTAAAGAAAAAACTTCCAGCTCGCTGAAATATGGTCATTTGCTGAAAATCAACAAAACCACGAAAAGTTCTTGTATTTGAAGATAAAATCTTTTTGCTTTGAAGAAGAAGGATTCAGGTGACTGAAATAAGTTCATTGGATGAAAACCAACAAAAATTGACAAGAAGCACGAAAAGTTCTTGTATTTTAAGATAAAATCTTGCGCTATTAAAGAAAAAACTTCTCGCTCGCTGAAATATGTTCATTTGCTGAAAACCAACAAAACCACGTAAAGTTCTTGTATTTGAAGATAAAATCTTTTTGCTTTGAAGAAGAAAGATCCAGCTGACTGAAATAAGTTCATTGTATGAAAACCAACAAAAATTGACAGGAACCACGAAAAGTTCTTGTATTTTAAGATAAAATCTGACGCTATTAAAGAAAAAACTTCCAGCTCGCTGAAATATGTTCATTTGCTGAAAATCAACAAAACCACGAAAAGTTCTTGTATTTGAAGATGAAATCTTTTTGCTTTGAAGAAGAAGGATTTAGGTGACTGAAATAAGTTCATTGGATGAAAACCAACAAAAATTGACAAGAAGCACGAAAAGTTCTTGTATTTTAAGATAAAATCTTGCGCTATTAAAGAAAAAACTTCTCCCTCGCTGAAATATGTTCATTTGCTGAAAATCAACAAAACCACGAAAAGTTCTTGTATTTGAAGATAAAATCTTTTTGCTTTGAAGAAGAAAGATCCAGCTGACTGAAATAAGTTCATTAAATGAAAACCAACAAAAATTGACAAGAACCACGAAAAGTTCTTGTATTTTAAGATAAAATCTGACGCTATTAAAGAAAAAACTTCTCGCTCGCTGAAATATGTTCATTTGCTGAAAATCAACAAAACCACGAAAAGTTCTTGTATTTGAAGATAAAATCTTTTTGCTTTGAAGAAGAATGATCTAGCTGACTGAAATCCGTTCATAAGATGAAAACCAACAAAATTTGACAAGAACCACGAAAAGTTCTTGTATTTTAGGATAAAATCTGACGCTATTAAAGAAAAAACTTCTTGCTCGCTGAAATATGTTCATTTGCTGAAAATCAACAAAATCACGAAAAGTTCTTGTATTTGAAGATAAAATCTTTTTGCTTTGAAGAAGAAAGATCTGGCTGACTGAAATAAGTTCATTGGATGAAAACCAACAAAAATTGACAAGAACCACGAAAAGTTCTTGTATTTTAAGATAAAATGTGACGCTATTAAAGAAAAAACTTCTCGCTCACTGAAATATGTTCATTTGCTGAAAATCAACAAAACCACGAAAAGTTCTTGTCTTTGAAGATTAAATCTTTTTGCTTTGAAGAAGAAAGATCTAGATGACTGAAATAAGTTCATTAGATGAAATCCAACAAAATTTGACAAGAACCACGAAACGTTCTTGTATTTTAGGATAAAATCTGACGCTATTAAAGAAAAAACTTCTCGCTCGCTGAAATATGTTCATTTGCTGAAAATCAACAAAACCACGAAAAGTTCTTGTATTTGAAGATAAAATCTTTTTGCTTTGAAGAAGAAAGATCCAGCTGACTGAAATAAGTTCATTTGATGAAAATCATCAAAAATTGACAAGAACCACGAAAAGTTCTTGTATTTCAAGATAAAATCTGACGCTATTAAAGAAAAAACTTCCAGCTCTCTGAAATATGTTCATTTGCTGAAAATCAACAAAACCACGAAAAGTTCTTGTATTTGAAGATGAAATCTTTTTGCTTTGAAGAAGAAGGATTTCGGTGACTGAAATAAGTTCATTGGATGAAAACCAACAAAAATTGACAAGAAGCACGAAAAGTTCTTGTATTTTAAGATAAAATCTTGCGCTGTTAAAGAAAAAACTTCTAGCTCGCTGAAATATGTTCATTTGCTGAAAACCAACAAAACCACGTAAAGTTCTTGTATTTGAAGATAAAATCTTTTTGCTTTGAAGAAGAAATATCCAGCTGACTGAAATAAGTTCATTGGATGAAAACCAACAAAAATTGACAAGAACCACGAAAAGTTCTTCTATTTTAAGGTAAAATCTGACGCCATTAAAGACAAAACTTATCCCTCGCTGAAATATGTTCATTTGCTGAAAATCAACAAAACCACGAAAAGTTCTTGTATTTGAAGATAAAATCTTTTTGCTTTGAAGAAGAAAGATCCAGCTGACTGAAATAAGTTCATTAGATGAAAACCAACAAAAATTGACAAGAACCACGAAAAGTTCTTGTATTTTAAGATAAAATCTGACGCTATTAAAGAAAAAACTTCTCGCTCGCTGAAATATGTTCATTTGCTGAAAATCAACAAAACCACGAAAAGTTCTTGTATTTGAAGATAAAATCTTTTTGCTTTGAAGAAGAAAGATCCAGCTGACTGAAATAAGTTCATCAGATGAAAACCAACAAAAATTGACAAGAACCACGAGAAGTTCTTGTATTTTAACATAAAATCTGACGCTTTTTATGAAAAAACTTCTCGCTCGCTGAAATATGTTCATTTGCTGAAAATCAACAAAACCACGAAAAGTTCTTGTATTTGAAGATAAAATCTTTTTGCTTTGAAGAAGAAAGATCCAGCTGACTGAAATGAGTTCATGAGAAGAAAACCAACAAAATTTGACAAGAACCACGAAAAGTTCTTGCATTTTAGGATAAGATCTGAAGCTATTAAAGAAAAAACTTCTCGCTCGCTGAAATATGTTCATTTGCTGAAAATCAACAAAACCACGAAAAGTTCTTGTATTTGAAGATAAATCTTTTTGCTTTGAAGAAGAAAGATCCAGCTGACTGAAATAAGTTCATTGGATGAAAATCAACAAAAATTGACAAGAACCACGAAAAGTTCTTGTATTTTAAGATAAAATCTGACGCTATTAAAGAAAAAACTTCCAGCTCGCTGAAATATGGTCATTTGCTGAAAATCAACAAAACCACGAAAAGTTCTTGTATTTGAAGATAAAATCTTTTTGCTTTGAAGAAGAAGGATTCAGGTGACTGAAATAAGTTCATTGGATGAAAACCAACAAAAATTGACAAGAAGCACGAAAAGTTCTTGTATTTTAAGATAAAATCTGACGCTATTAAAGAAAAAACTTCTCGCTCGCTGAAATATGTTCATTTGCTGAAAACCAACAAAACCACGTAAAGTTCTTGTATTTGAAGATAAAATCTTTTTGCTTTGAAGAAGAAAGATCCAGCTGACTGAAATAAGTTCATTGTATGAAAACCAACAAAAATTGACAGGAACCACGAAATGTTCTTGTATTTTAAGATAAAATCTGACGCTATTAAAGAAAAAACTTCCAGCTCGCTGAAATATGTTCATTTGCTGAAAATCAACAAAACCACGAAAAGTTCTTGTATTTGAAGATGAAATCTTTTTGCTTTGAAGAAGAAGGATTTAGGTGACTGAAATAAGTTCATTGGATGAAAACCAACAAAAATTGACAAGAAGCACGAAAAGTTCTTGTATTTTAAGATAAAATCTTGCGCTATTAAAGAAAAAACTTCTCCCTCGCTGAAATATGTTCATTTGCTGAAAATCAACAAAACCACGAAAAGTTCTTGTATTTGAAGATAAAATCTTTTTGCTTTGAAGAAGAAAGATCCAGCTGACTGAAATAAGTTCATTAAATGAAAACCAACAAAAATTGACAAGAACCACGAAAAGTTCTTGTATTTTAAGATAAAATCTGACGCTATTAAAGAAAAAACTTCTCGCTCGCTGAAATATGTTCATTTGCTGAAAATCAACAAAACCACGAAAAGTTCTTGCATTTGAAGATTAAATCTTTTTGCTTTGAAGAAGAAAGATCTAGCTGACTGAAATAAGTTCATTAGATGAAATCCAACAAAATTTGACAAGAACCACGAAACGTTCTTGTATTTTAGGATAAAATCTGACGCTATTAAAGAAAAAACTTCTCGCTCGCTGAAATATGTTCATTTGCTGAAAATCAACAAAACCACGAAAAGTTCTTGTATTTGAAGATAAAATCTTTTTGCTTTGAAGAAGAAAGATCCAGCTGACTGAAATAAGTTCATTGGATGAAAACCAACAAAAATTGACAAGAACCACGAAAAGTTCTTGTATTTTAAGATAAAATCTGATGCTATGAAAGAAAAAACTTCCAGCTCGCTGAAATATGGTCATTTGCTGAAAATCAACAAAACCACGAAAAGTTCTTGTATTTGAAGATAAAATCTTTTTGCTTTGAAGAAGACAGATCCAGCTGACTGAAATAAGTTCATTAGATGAAAATCAACAAAAATTGACAAGAACCACGAAAAGTTCTTGTATTTTAAGATAAAATCTGACGCTATTAAAGAAAAAACTTCCAGCTCGCTGAAATATGGTCATTTGCTGAAAACCAACAAAACCACGAAAAGTTCTTGTATTTGAAGATAAAATCTTTTTGCTTTGAAGAAGAAGGATTTAGGTGACTGAAATAAGTTCATTGGATGAAAACCAACAAAAATTGACAAGAAGCACGAAAAGTTCTTGTATTTTAAGATAAAATCTTGCGCTATTAAAGAAAAAACTTCTCGATCGCTGAAATATGTTCATTTGCTGAAAACCAACAAAACCACGTAAAGTTCTTGTATTTGAAGATAAAATCTTTTTGCTTTGAAGAAGAAAGATCCAGCTGACTGAAATAAGTTCATTGTATGAAAACCAACAAAAATTGAGAGGAACCACGAAAAGTTCTTGTATTTTAAGATAAAATCTGACGCTATTAAAGAAAAAACTTCCAGCTCGCTGAAATATGTTCATTTGCTGAAAATCAACAAAACCACGAAAAGTTCTTGTATTTGAAGATAAAATCTTTTTGCTTTGAAGAAGAAAGATCCAGCTGACTGAAATAAGTTCATTGTATGAAAACCAACAAAAATTGACAAGAACCACGAAAAGTTCTTGTATTTCAAGATAAAATCTGACGCTATTAAAGAAAAAACTTCCAGCTCTCTGAAATATGTTCATTTGCTGAAAATCAACAAAACCACGAAAAGTTCTTGTATTTGAAGATGAAATCTTTTTGCTTTGAAGAAGAAGGATTTAGGTGACTGAAATAAGTTCATTGGATGAAAACCAACAAAAATTGACAAGAAGCACGAAAAGTTCTTGTATTTTAAGATAAAATCTTGCGCTATTAAAGAAAAAACTTCTCGCTCGCTGAAATATGTTCATTTGCTGAAAACCAACAAAACCACGTAAAGTTCTTGTATTTGAAGATAAAATCTTTTTGCTTTGAAGAAGAAATATCCAGCTGACTGAAATAAGTTCATTGGATGAAAACCAACAAAAATTGACAAGAACCACGAAAAGTTCTTCTATTTTAAGGTAAAATCTGACGCCATTAAAGAAAAAACTTATCCCTCGCTGAAATATGTTCATTTGCTGAAATTCAACAAAACCACGAAAAGTTCTTGTATTTGAAGATAAAATGTTTTTGCTTTGAAGAAGAAAGATCCAGCTGACTGAAATAAGTTCATTAGATGAAAACCAACAAAAATTGACAAGAACCACGAAAAGTTCTTGTATTTTAAGATAAAATCTGACGCTATTAAAGAAAAAACTTCTCGCTCGCTGAAATATGTTCATTTGCTGAAAATCAACAAAACCACGAAAAGTTCTTGTATTTGAAGATAAAATCGTTTTGCTTTGAAGAAGAAAGATCTAGCTGACTGAAATACGTTCATTAGATGAAAACCAACAAAATTTGACAAGAACCACGAGAAGTTCTTGTGTTTTAACATAAAATCTGACGCTTTTTATGAAAAAACTTCTCGCTCGCTGAAATATGTTCATTTGCTGAAAATCAACAAAACCACGAAAAGTTCTTGTATTTGAAGATAAAATCTTTTTGCTTTGAAGAAGAAAGATCCAGCTGACTGAAATGAGTTCATGAGAAGAAAACCAACAAAATTTGACAAGAACCACGAAAAGTTCTTGCATTTTAGGATAAGATCTGAAGCTATTAAAGAAAAAACTTCTCGCTCGCTGAAATATGTTCATTTGCTGAAAATCAACAAAACCACGAAAAGTTCTTGTATTTGAAGATAAAATCTTTTTGCTTTGAAGAAGAAAGATCCAGCTGACTGAAATAAGTTCATTAGATGAAAATCAACAAAAATTGACAAGAACCACGAAAAGTTCTTGTATTTTAGGATAAAATCTGACGCTATTAAAGAAAAAACTTGCAGCTCGCTGAAATATGGTGATTTGCTGAAAATCAACAAAACCACGAAAATTTCTTGTATTTGAAGATAAAATCTTTTTGCTTTGAAGAAGAAGGATTTCGGTGACTGAAATAAGTTCATTGGATGAAAACCAACAAAAATTGACAAGAAGCACGAAAAGTTCTTGTATTTTAAGATAAAATCTTGCGCTATTCAAGAAAAAACTTCTCGCTCGCTGAAATATGTTCATTTGCTGAAAATCAACAAAACCACGAAAAGTTCTTGTATTTGAAGATAAAATCTTTTTGCTTTGAAGAAGAGAGATCCAGCTGACTGTAATAAGTTCATTTGATGAAAACCAACAAAATTTGACAAGAACCACGAAAAGTTCTTGTATTTTAGGATAAAATCTGACGCTATTAAAGGAAAAACTTCTCGCTCGCTGAAATATGTTCATTTGCTGAATATCAACAAAGCCATGAAAAGTTATTGTATTTGAAGATAAATCTTTTTGCTTTGAAGAAGAAAGATCCAGCTGACTGAAATAAGTTCATTGGATGAAAATCAACAAAAATTGACAAGAACCACGAAAAGTTCTTGTATTTTAAGATCAAATCTGACGCTATTAAAGAAAAAACTTCCAGCTCGCTGAAATATGGTCATTTGCTGAAAATCAACAAAACCACGAAAAGTTCTTGTATTTGAAGATAAAATCTTTTTGCTTTGAAGAAGAAGGATTTAGGTCACTGAAATAAGTTCATTGGATGAAAACCAACAAAAATTGACAAGAAGCACGAAAAGTTCTTGTATTTTAAGATAAAATCTTGCGCTATGAAAGAAAAAACTTCTCGCTCGCTGAAATATGTTCATTTGCTGAAAACCAACAAAACCACGTAAAGTTCTTGTATTTGAAGATAAAATCTTTTTGCTTTGAAGAAGAAAGATCCAGCTGACTGAAATAAGTTCATTGTATGAAAACCAACAAAAATTGACAGGAACCACGAAAAGTTCTTGTATTTTAAGATAAAATCTGACGCTATTAAAGAAAAAACTTCCAGCTCGCTGAAATATGTTCATTTGCTGAAAATCAACAAAACCACGAAAAGTTCTTGTATTTGAAGATAAAATCTTTTTGCTTTGAAGAAGAAAGATCCAGCTGACTGAAATAAGTTCATTTGATGAAAATCATCAAAAATTGACAACAACCACGAAAAGTTCTTGTATTTCAAGATAAAATCTGACGCTATTAAAGAAAAAACTTCCAGCTCTCTGAAATACGTTCATTTGCTGAAAATCAACAAAACCACGAAAAGTTCTTGTATTTGAAGATAAAATCTTTTTGCTTTGAAGAAGAAAGATCTGGCTGACTGAAATAAGTTCATTGGATGAAAACCAACAAAAATTGACAAGAACCACGAAAAGTTCTTGTATTTTAAGATAAAATGTGACGCTGTGAAAGAAAAAACTTCTCGCTCACTGAAATATGTTCATTTGCTGAAAATCAACAAAACCACGAAAAGTTCTTGTATTTGAAGATAAAATCTTTTTGCTTTGAAGAAGAAAGATCCAGCTGACCGAAATAAGTTCATTGGATGAAAACCAACAAAAATTGACAAGAACCACGAAAAGTTCTTGTATTTTAAGATCAAATCTGACGCTATTAACGAAAAAACTTCCAGCTCGCTGAAATATGGTCATTTGCTGAAAATCAACAAAACCACGAAAAGTTCTTGTATTTGAAGATAAAATCGTTTTGCTTTGAAGAAGAAAGATCCAGCTGACTGAAATACGTTCATTAGATGAAAACCAACAAAATTTGACAAGAACCACGAAAAGTTCTTGTATTTTAGGATAAAATCTGACGCTATTAAAGAAAAAACTTCTTGCTCGCTGAAATATGTTCATTTGCTGAAAATCAACAAAACCACGAAAAGTTCTTGTATTTGAAGATAAAATCTTTTTGCTTTGAAGAAGAAAGATCTAGCTGACTGAAATACGTTCATTAGATGAAAACCAACAAAATTTGACAAGAACCACGAAAAGTTCTTGTATTTTAGGATAAAATCTGACGCTATTAAAGAAAAAACTTCTTGCTCGCTGAAATATGTTCATTTGCTGAAAATCAACAAAACCACGAAAAGTTCTTGTATTTGAAGATAAAATCTTTTTGCTTTGAAGAAGAAAGATCCAGCTGACTGAAATGAGTTCATGAGAAGAAAACCAACAAAATTTGACAAGAACCTCGAAAAGTTCTTGCATTTTAGGATAAGATCTGAAGCTATTAAAGAAAAAACTTCTCGCTCGCTGAAATATGTTCATTTGCTGAAAATCAACAAAACCACGAAAAGTTCTTGTATTTGAAGTTAAAATCTTTTTGCTTTGAAGAAGAAAGATCCAGCTGACTGAAATAAGTTCATTAGATGAAAATCAACAAAAATTGACAAGAACCATGAAAAGTTCTTGTATTTTAGGATAAAATCTGACGCTATTCAAGAAAAAACTTCTCGCTCGCTGAAATATGTTCATTTGCTGAAAATCAACAAAACCACGAAAAGTTCTTGTATTTGAAGATAAAATCTTTTTGCTTTGAAGAAGAAAGATCTAGCTGACTGAAATACGTTCATTAGATGAAAACCAACAAAATTTGACAAGAACCACGAAAAGTTCTTGTATTTTAGGATAAAATCTGACGCTATTAAAGAAAAAACTTCTTGCTCGCTGAAATATGTTCATTTGCTGAAAATCAACAAAACCACGAAAAGTTCTTGTATTTGAAGATAAAATCTTTTTGCTTTGAAGAAGAAAGATCCAGCTGACTGAAATGAGTTCATGAGAAGAAAACCAACAAAATTTGACAAGAACCTCGAAAAGTTCTTGCATTTTAGGATAAAATCTGACGCTATTAAAGGAAAAACGTCTCGCTCGCTGAAATATGTTCATTTGCTGAATATCAACAAAGCCACGAAAAGTTATTGTATTTGAAGATAAATCTTTTTGCTTTGAAGAAGAAAGATCCAGCTGACTGAAATAAGTTCATTGGATGAAAATCAACAAAAATTGACAAGAACCACGAAAAGTTCTTGTATTTTAAGATCAAATCTGACGCTATTAAAGAAAAAACTTCCAGCTCGCTGAAATATGGTGATTTGCTGAAAATCAACAAAACCACGAAAATTTCTTGTATTTGAAGATAAAATCTTTTTGCTTTGAAGAAGAAGGATTTAGGTGACTGAAATAAGTTCATTGGATGAAAACCAACAAAAATTGACAAGAAGCACGAAAAGTTCTTGTATTTTAAGATAAAATCTTGCGCTATTCAAGAAAAAACTTCTCGCTCGCTGAAATATGTTCATTTGCTGAAAATCAACAAAACCACGAAAAGTTCTTGTATTTGAAGATAAAATCTTTTTGCTTTGAAGAAGAGAGATCTAGCTGACTGTAATAAGTTCATTTGATGAAAACCAACAAAATTTGACAAGAACCACGAAAAGTTCTTGTATTTTAGGATAAAATCTGACGCTATTAAAGGAAAAACTTCTCGCTCGCTGAAATATGTTCATTTGCTGAATATCAACAAAGCCACGAAAAGTTATTGTATTTGAAGATAAATCTTTTTGCTTTGAAGAAGAAAGATCCAGCTGACTGAAATAAGTTCATTGGATGAAAATCAACAAAAATTGACAAGAACCACGAAAAGTTCTTGTATTTTAAGATCAAATCTGACGCTATTAAAGAAAAAACTTCCAGCTCGCTGAAATATGGTCATTTGCTGAAAATCAACAAAACCACGAAAAGTTCTTGTATTTGAAGATAAAATCTTTTTGCTTTGAAGAAGAAGGATTTAGGTGACTGAAATAAGTTCATTGGATGAAAACCAACAAAAATTGACAAGAAGCACGAAAAGTTCTTGTATTTTAAGATAAAATCTTGCGCTATGAAAGAAAAAACTTCTCGCTCGCTGAAATATGTTCATTTGCTGAAAACCAACAAAACCACGTAAAGTTCTTGTATTTGAAGATAAAATCTTTTTGCTTTGAAGAAGAAAGATCCAGCTGACTGAAATAAGTTCATTGTATGAAAACCAACAAAAATTGACAGGAACCACGAAAAGTTCTTGTATTTTAAGATAAAATCTGACGCTATTAAAGAAAAAACTTCCAGCTCGCTGAAATATGTTCATTTGCTGAAAATCAACAAAACCACGAAAAGTTCTTGTATTTGAAGATAAAATCTTTTTGCTTTGAAGAAGAAAGATCCAGCTGACTGAAATAAGTTCATTTGATGAAAATCATCAAAAATTGACAACAACCACAAAAAGTTCTTGTATTTCAAGATAAAATCTGACGCTATTAAAGAAAAAACTTCCAGCTCTCTGAAATATGTTCATTTGCTGAAAATCAACAAAACCACGAAAAGTTCTTGTATTTGAAGATAAAATCTTTTTGCTTTGAAGAAGAAAGATCTGGCTGACTGAAATAAGTTCATTGGATGAAAACCAACAAAAATTGACAAGAACCACGAAAAGTTCTTGTATTTTAAGATAAAATGTGACGCTGTGAAAGAAAAAACTTCTCGCTCACTGAAATATGTTCATTTGCTGAAAATCAACAAAACCACGAAAAGTTCTTGTATTTGAAGATAAAATCTTTTTGCTTTGAAGAAGAAAGATCTAGCTGACTGAAATAAGTTCATTAGATGAAATCCAACAAAATTTGACAAGAACCACGAAACGTTCTTGTATTTTAGGATAAAATCTGACGCTATTAAAGAAAAAACTTCTCGCTCGCTGAAATATGTTCATTTGCTGAAAATCAACAAAACCACGAAAAGTTCTTGTATTTGAAGATAAAATCTTTTTGCTTTGAAGAAGAAAGATCCAGCTGACCGAAATAAGTTCATTGGATGAAAACCAACAAAAATTGACAAGAACCACGAAAAGTTCTTGTATTTTAAGATCAAATCTGACGCTATTAACGAAAAAACTTCCAGCTCGCTGAAATATGGTCATTTGCTGAAAATCAACAAAACCACGAAAAGTTCTTGTATTTGAAGATAAAATCGTTTTGCTTTGAAGAAGAAAGATCCAGCTGACTGAAATACGTTCATTAGATGAAAACCAACAAAATTTGACAAGAACCACGAAAAGTTCTTGTATTTTAGGATAAAATCTGACGCTATTAAAGAAAAAACTTCTTGCTCGCTGAAATATGTTCATTTGCTGAAAATCAACAAAACCACGAAAAGTTCTTGTATTTGAAGATAAAATCTTTTTGCTTTGAAGAAGAAAGATCTAGCTGACTGAAATACGTTCATCAGATGAAAACCAACAAAATTTGACAAGAACCACGAAAAGTTCTTGTATTTTAGGATAAAATCTGACGCTATTAAAGAAAAAACTTCTTGCTCGCTGAAATATGTTCATTTGCTGAAAATCAACAAAACCACGAAAAGTTCTTGTATTTGAAGATAAAATCTTTTTGCTTTGAAGAAGAAAGATCCAGCTGACTGAAATGAGTTCATGAGAAGAAAACCAACAAAATTTGACAAGAACCTCGAAAAGTTCTTGCATTTTAGGATAAGATCTGAAGCTATTAAAGAAAAAACGTCTCGCTCGCTGAAATATGTTCATTTGCTGAAAATCAACAAAACCACGAAAAGTTCTTGTATTTGAAGATAAAATCTTTTTGCTTTGAAGAAGAAAGATCCAGCTGACTGAAATAAGTTCATTAGATGAAAATCAACAAAAATTGACAAGAACCACGAAAAGTTCTTGTATTTTAGGATAAAATCTGACGCTATTAAAGAAAAAACTTGCAGCTCACTGAAATATGGTGATTTGCTGAAAATCAACAAAACCACGAAAATTTCTTGTATTTGAAGATAAAATCTTTTTGCTTTGAAGAAGAAGGATTTAGGTGACTGAAATAAGTTCATTGGATGAAAACCAACAAAAATTGACAAGAAGCACGAAAAGTTCTTGTATTTTAAGATAAAATCTTGCGCTATTCAAGAAAAAACTTCTCGCTCGCTGAAATATGTTCATTTGCTGAAAATCAACAAAACCACGAAAAGTTCTTGTATTTGAAGATAAAATCTTTTTGCTTTGAAGAAGAAAGATCTAGCTGACTGTAATAAGTTCATTTGATGAAAACCAACAAAATTTGACAAGAACCACGAGAAGTTCTTGTATTTTAGGATAAAATCTGACGCTATTAAAGGAAAAACTTCTCGCTCGCTGAAATATGTTCATTTGCTGAATATCAACAAAGCCACGAAAAGTTATTGTATTTGAAGATAAATCTTTTTGCTTTGAAGAAGAAAGATCCAGCTGACTGAAATAAGTTCATTGGATGAAAATCAACAAAAATTGACAAGAACCACGAAAAGTTCTTGTATTTTAAGATCAAATCTGACGCTATTAAAGAAAAAACTTCCAGCTCGCTGAAATATGGTCATTTGCTGAAAATCAACAAAACCACGAAAAGTTCTTGTATTTGAAGATAAAATCGTTTTGCTTTGAAGAAGAAAGATCCAGCTGACTGAAATACGTTCATTAGATGAAAACCAACAAAATTTGACAAGAACCACGAAAAGTTCTTGTATTTTAGGATAAAATCTGACGCTATTAAAGAAAAAACTTCTTGCTCGCTGAAATATGTTCATTTGCTGAAAATCAACAAAACCACGAAAAGTTCTTGTATTTGAAGATAAAATCTTTTTGCTTTGAAGAAGAAAGATCTAGCTGACTGAAATACGTTCATCAGATGAAAACCAACAAAATTTGACAAGAACCACGAAAAGTTCTTGTATTTTAGGATAAAATCTGACGCTATTAAAGAAAAAACTTCTTGCTCGCTGAAATATGTTCATTTGCTGAAAATCAACAAAACCACGAAAAGTTCTTGTATTTGAAGATAAAATCTTTTTGCTTTGAAGAAGAAAGATCCAGCTGACTGAAATGAGTTCATGAGAAGAAAACCAACAAAATTTGACAAGAACCTCGAAAAGTTCTTGCATTTTAGGATAAGATCTGAAGCTATTAAAGAAAAAACGTCTCGCTCGCTGAAATATGTTCATTTGCTGAAAATCAACAAAACCACGAAAAGTTCTTGTATTTGAAGATAAAATCTTTTTGCTTTGAAGAAGAAAGATCCAGCTGACTGAAATAAGTTCATTAGATGAAAATCAACAAAAATTGACAAGAACCACGAAAAGTTCTTGTATTTTAGGATAAAATCTGACGCTATTAAAGAAAAAACTTGCAGCTCACTGAAATATGGTGATTTGCTGAAAATCAACAAAACCACGAAAATTTCTTGTATTTGAAGATAAAATCTTTTTGCTTTGAAGAAGAAGGATTTAGGTGACTGAAATAAGTTCATTGGATGAAAACCAACAAAAATTGACAAGAAGCACGAAAAGTTCTTGTATTTTAAGATAAAATCTTGCGCTATTCAAGAAAAAACTTCTCGCTCGCTGAAATATGTTCATTTGCTGAAAATCAACAAAACCACGAAAAGTTCTTGTATTTGAAGATAAAATCTTTTTGCTTTGAAGAAGAAAGATCTAGCTGACTGTAATAAGTTCATTTGATGAAAACCAACAAAATTTGACAAGAACCACGAGAAGTTCTTGTATTTTAGGATAAAATCTGACGCTATTAAAGGAAAAACTTCTCGCTCGCTGAAATATGTTCATTTGCTGAATATCAACAAAGCCACGAAAAGTTATTGTATTTGAAGATAAATCTTTTTGCTTTGAAGAAGAAAGATCCAGCTGACTGAAATAAGTTCATTGGATGAAAATCAACAAAAATTGACAAGAACCACGAAAAGTTCTTGTATTTTAAGATCAAATCTGACGCTATTAAAGAAAAAACTTCCAGCTCGCTGAAATATGGTGATTTGCTGAAAATCAACAAAACCACGAAAATTTCTTGTATTTGAAGATAAAATCTTTTTGCTTTGAAGAAGAAGGATTTAGGTGACTGAAATAAGTTCATTGGATGAAAACCAACAAAAATTGACAAGAAGCACGAAAAGTTCTTGTATTTTAAGATAAAATCTTGCGCTATTCAAGAAAAAACTTCTCGCTCGCTGAAATATGTTCATTTGCTGAAAATCAACAAAACCACGAAAAGTTCTTGTATTTGAAGATAAAATCTTTTTGCTTTGAAGAAGAAAGATCTAGCTGACTGTAATAAGTTCATTTGATGAAAACCAAAAAAATTTGACAAGAACCACGAAAAGTTCTTGTATTTTAGGATAAAATCTGACGCTATTAAAGGAAAAGCTTCTCGCTCGCTGAAATATGTTCATTTGCTGAATATCAACAAAGCCACGAAAAGTTATTGTATTTGAAGATAAATCTTTTTGCTTTGAAGAAGAAAGATCCAGCTGACTGAAATAAGTTCATTGGATGAAAATCAACAAAAATTGACAAGAACCACGAAAAGTTCTTGTATTTTAAGATAAAATCTGACGCTATTAAAGAAAAAACTTCCAGCTCGCTGAAATATGGTCATTTGCTGAAAATCAACAAAACCACGAAAAGTTCTTGTATTTGAAGATAAAATCTTTTTGCTTTGAAGAAGAAGGATTGAGGTGACTGAAATAAGTTCATTGGATGAAAACCAACAAAAATTGACAAGAAGCACGAAAAGTTCTTGTATTTTAAGATAAAATCTTGCGCTATGAAAGAAAAAACTTCTCGCTCGCTGAAATATGTTCATTTGCTGAAAACCAACAAAACCACGAAAAGTTCTTGTATTTGAAGATAAAATCTTTTTGCTTTGAAGAAGAAAGATCCAGCTGACTGAAATAAGTTCATTGTATGAAAACCAACAAAAATTGACAGGAACCACGAAAAGTTCTTGTATTTCAAGATAAAATCTGACGCGATTAAAGAAAAAACTTCCAGCTCTCTGAAATATGTTCATTTGCTGAAAATCAACAAAACCACGAAAAGTTCTTGTATTTGAAGATAAAATCTTTTTGCTTTGAAGAAGAAAGATCTAGCTGACTGAAATAAGTTCATTTGATGAAAACCAACAAAATTTGACAAGAACCACGAAAAGTTCTTGTATTTTAGGATAAAATCTGACGCTATTAAAGGAAAAACTTCTCGCTCGCTGAAATATGTTCATTTGCTGAATATCAACAAAGCCACGAAAAGTTATTGTATTTGAAGATAAATCTTTTTGCTTTGAAGAAGAAAGATCCAGCTGACTGAAATAAGTTCATTGGATGAAAATCAACAAAAATTGACAAGAACCACGAAAAGTTCTTGTATTTTAAGATCAAATCTGACGCGATTAAAGAAAAAACTTCCAGCTCGCTGAAATATGGTCATTTGCTGAAAATCAACAAAACCACGAAAAGTTCTTGTATTTGAAGATAAAATCTTTTTGCTTTGAAGAAGAAGGATTTAGGTGACTGAAATAAGTTCATTGGATGAAAACCAACAAAAATTGACAAGAAGCACGAAAAGTTGTTGTATTTTAAGATAAAATCTTGCGCTATGAAAGAAAAAACTTCTCGCTCGCTGAAATATGTTCATTTGCTGAAAATCAACAAAACCACGAAAAGTTCTTGTATTTGAAGATAAAATCTTTTTGCTTTGAAGAAGAAAGATCTGGCTGACTGAAATAAGTTCATTAGATGAAATCCAACAAAATTTGACAAGAACCACGAAACGTTCTTGTATTTTAGGATAAAATCTGACGCTATTAAAGAAAAAACTTCTCGCTCACTGAAATATGTTCATTTGCTGAAAATCAACAAAACCACGAAAAGTTCTTGTATTTGAAGATAAAATCTTTTTGCTTTGAAGAAGAAAGATCCAGCTGACCGAAATAAGTTCATTGGATGAAAACCAACAAAAATTGACAAGAACCACGAAAAGTTCTTGTATTTTAAGATCAAATCTGACGCTATTAAAGAAAAAAACTTCTTGCTCGCTGAAATATGTTCATTTGCTGAAAATCAACAAAACCACGAAAAGTTCTTGTATTTGAAGATAAAATCTTTTTGCTTTGAAGAAGAAAGATCTAGCTGACTGAAATACGTTCATTAGATGAAAACCAACAAAATTTGACAAGAACCACGAAAAGTTCTTGTATTTTAGGATAAAATCTGACGCTATTAAAGAAAAAACTTCTTGCTCGCTGAAATATGTTCATTTGCTGAAAATCAACAAAACCACGAAAAGTTCTTGTATTTGAAGATAAAATCTTTTTGCTTTGAAGAAGAAGGATTTAGGTGACTGAAATAAGTTCATTGGATGAAAACCAACAAAAATTGACAAGAAGCACGAAAAGTTCTTGTATTTTAAGATAAAATCTTGCGCTATTCAAGAAAAAACTTCTCGCTCGCTGAAATATGTTCATTTGCTGAAAATCAACAAAACCACGAAAAGTTCTTGTATTTGAAGATAAAATCTTTTTGCTTTGAAGAAGAAAGATCTAGCTGACTGTAATAAGTTCATTTGATGAAAACCAACAAAATTTGACAAGAACCACGAGAAGTTCTTGTATTTTAGGATAAAATCTGACGCTATTAAAGGAAATACTTCTCGCTCGCTGAAATATGTTCATTTGCTGAATATCAACAAAGCCACGAAAAGTTATTGTATTTGAAGATAAATCTTTTTGCTTTGAAGAAGAAAGATCCAGCTGACTGAAATAAGTTCATTGGATGAAAATCAACAAAAATTGACAAGAACCACGAAAAGTTCTTGTATTTTAAGATCAAATCTGACGCTATTAAAGAAAAAACTTCCAGCTCGCTGAAATATGGTCATTTGCTGAAAATCAACAAAACCACGAAAATTTCTTGTATTTGAAGATAAAATCTTTTTGCTTTGAAGAAGAAGGATTTAGGTGACTGAAATAAGTTCATTGGATGAAAACCAACAAAAGTTGACAAGAAGCACGAAAAGTTCTTGTATTTTAAGATAAAATCTTGCGCTATTCAAGAAAAAACTTCTCGCTCGCTGAAATATGTTCATTTGCTGAAAATCAACAAAACCACGAAAAGTTCTTGTATTTGAAGATAAAATCTTTTTGCTTTGAAGAAGAAGGATTGAGGTGACTGAAATAAGTTCATTGGATGAAAACCAAAAAAATTTGACAAGAACCACGAAAAGTTCTTGTATTTTAGGATAAAATCTGACGCTATTAAAGGAAAAACTTCTCGCTCGCTGAAATATGTTCATTTGCTGAATATCAACAAAGCCACGAAAAGTTATTGTATTTGAAGATAAATCTTTTTGCTTTGAAGAAGAAAGATCCAGCTGACTGAAATAAGTTCATTGGATGAAAATCAACAAAAATTGACAAGAACCACGAAAAGTTCTTGTAGTTTAAGATCAAATCTGACGCTATTAAAGAAAAAACTTCCAGCTCGCTGAAATATGGTCATTTGCTGAAAATCAACAAAACCACGAAAAGTTCTTGTATTTGAAGATAAAATCTTTTTGCTTTGAAGAAGAAGGATTGAGGTGACTGAAATAAGTTCATTGGATGAAAACCAACAAAAATTGACAAGAAGCACGAAAAGTTCTTGTATTTTAAGATAAAATCTTGCGCTATGAAAGAAAAAACTTCTCGCTCGCTGAAATATGTTCATTTGCTGAAAACCAACAAAACCACGTAAAGTTCTTGTATTTGAAGATAAAATCTTTTTGCTTTGAAGAAGAAAGATCCAGCTGACTGAAATAAGTTCATTGTATGAAAACCAACAAAAATTGACAGGAACCACGAAAAGTTCTTGTATTTTAAGATAAAATCTGACGCTATGAAAGAAAAAACTTCCAGCTCGCTGAAATGTTCATTTGCTGAAAATCAACAAAACCACGAAAAGTTCTTGTATTTGAAGATAAAATCTTTTTGCTTTGAAGAAGAAAGATCCAGCTGACTGAAATAAGTTCATTTGATGAAAATCATCAAAAATTGACAACAACCACGAAAAGTTCTTGTATTTCAAGATAAAATCTGACGCGATTAAAGAAAAAACTTCCAGCTCTCTGAAATATGTTCATTTGCTGAAAATCAACAAAACCACGAAAAGTTCTTGTATTTGAAGATAAAATCTTTTTGCTTTGAAGAAGAAAGATCTGGCTGACTGAAATAAGTTCATTGGATGAAAACCAACAAAAATTGACAAGAACCACGAAAAGTTCTTGTATTTTAAGATAAAATGTGACGCTGTGAAAGAAAAAACTTCTCGCTCACTGAAATATGTTCATTTCCTGAAAATCAACAAAACCACGAAAAGTTCTTGTATTTGAAGATAAAATCTTTTTGCTTTGAAGAAGAAAGATCTAGCTGACTGAAATAAGTTCATTAGATGAAATCCAACAAAATTTGACAAGAACCACGAAACGTTCTTGTATTTTAGGATACAATCTGACGCTATTAAAGAAAAAACTTCTCGCTCACTGAAATATGTTCATTTGCTGAAAATCAACAAAACCACGAAAAGTTCTTGTATTTGAAGATAAAATCTTTTTGCTTTGAAGAAGAAAGATCCAGCTGACCGAAATAAGTTCATTGGATGAAAACCAACAAAAATTGACAAGAACCACGAAAAGTTCTTGTATTTTAAGATCAAATCTGACGCTATTAACGAAAAAACTTCCAGCTCGCTGAAATATGGTCATTTGCTGAAAATCAACAAAACCACGAAAAGTTCTTGTATTTGAAGATAAAATCGTTTTGCTTTGAAGAAGAAAGATCCAGCTGACTGAAATACGTTCATTAGATGAAAACCAACAAAATTTGACAAGAACCACGAAAAGTTCTTGTATTTTAGGATAAAATCTGACGCTATTAAAGAAAAAACTTCTTGCTCGCTGAAATATGTTCATTTGCTGAAAATCAACAAAACCACGAAAAGTTCTTGTATTTGAAGATAACATCTTTTTGCTTTGAAGAAGAAAGATCTGGCTGACTGAAATAAGTTCATCAGATGAAAACCAACAAAATTTGACAAGAACCACGAAAAGTTCTTGTATTTTAGGATAAAATCTGACGCTATTAAAGAAAAAACTTCTCGCTCGCTGAAATATGTTCATTTGCTGAAAATCAACAAAACCACGAAAAGTTCTTGTATTTGAAGATAAAATCTTTTTGCTTTGAAGAAGAAAGATCCAGCTGACTGAAATACGTTCATTAGATGAAAACCAACAAAATTTGACAAGAACCACGAAAAGTTCTTGTATTTTAGGATAAAATCTGTCGCTATTAAAGAAAAAACTTCTTGCTCGCTGAAATATGTTCATTTGCTGAAAATCAACAAAACCACGAAAAGTTCTTGTATTTGAAGATAAAATCTTTTTGCTTTGAAGAAGAAAGATCTAGCTGACTGTAATAAGTTCATTTGATGAAAACCAACAAAATTTGACAAGAACCACAAAACGTTCTTGTATTTTAGGATAAAATCTGACGCTATTAAAGAAGAAACTTCTCGCTCACTGAAATATGTTCATTTGCTGAAAATCAACAAAACCACGAAAAGTTCTTGTATTTGAAGATAAAATCTTTTTGCTTTGAAGAAGAAAGATCCAGCTGACTGAAATAAGTTCATTGGATGAAAACCAACAAAAATTGACAAGAACCACGAAAAGTTCTTGTATTTTAAGATCAAATCTGACGCTATTAAAGAAAAAACTTCCAGCTCGCTGAAATATGGTCATTTGCTGAAAATCAACAAAACCACGAAAAGTTCTTGTATTTGAAGATAAAATCGTTTTGCTTTGAAGAAGAAAGATCTCGCTGACTGAAATACGTTCATTAGATGAAAACCAACAAAATTTGACAAGAACCACGAAAAGTTCTTGTATTTTAGGATAAAATCTGACGCTATTAAAGAAAAAACTTCTTGCTCGCTGAAATATGTTCATTTGCTGAAAATCAACAAAACCACGAAAAGTTCTTGTATTTGAAGATAAAATCTTGCGCTATTAAAGAAAAAACTTCTCCCTCGCTGAAATATGTTCATTTGCTGAAAATCAACAAAACCACGAAAAGTTCTTGTATTTGAAGATAAAATCTTTTTGCTTTGAAGAAGAAAGATCCAGCTGACTGAAATACGTTCATTAGATGAAAACCAACAAAATTTGACAAGAACCACGAAAAGTTCTTGTATTTTAGGATAAAATCTGACGCTATCAAAGAAAAAACTTCTCGCTCGCTGAAATATGTTCATTTGCTGAAAATCAACAAAACCACGAAAAGTTCTTGTATTTGAAGATAAAATCTTTTTGCTTTGAAGAAGAAAGATCTAGCTGACTGAAATACGTTCATTAGATGAAAACCAACAAAATTTGACAAGAACCACGAAAAGTTCTTGTATTTTAGGATAAAATCTGACGCTATTAAAGAAAAAACTTCTTGCTCGCTGAAATATGTTCATTTGCTGAAAATCAACAAAACCACGAAAAGTTCTTGTATTTGAAGATAAAATCTTTTTGCTTTGAAGAAGAAAGATCTGGCTGACTGAAATAAGTTCATTGGATGAAAACCAACAAAAATTGACAAGAACCACGAAAAGTTCTTGTATTTTAAGATAAAATGTGACGCTATTAAAGAAAAAACTTCTCGCTCACTGAAATATGTTCATTTGCTGAAAATCAACAAAACCACGAAAAGTTCTTGTATTTGAAGATAAAATCTTTTTGCTTTGAAGAAGAAAGATCTAGCTGACTGAAATAAGTTCATTCGATGAAATCCAACAAAATTTGAGAAGAACCACGAAACGTTCTTGTATTTTAGGGTAAAATCTGACGCTATTAAAGAAAAAACTTCTCGCTCGCTGAAATATGTTCATTTGCTGAAAATCAACAAAACCACGAAAAGTTCTTGTATTTGAAGATAAAATCTTTTTGCTTTGAAGAAGAAAGATCCAGCTGACTGAAATAAGTTCATTGGATGAAAACCAACAAAAATTGAGAAGAACCACGAAAAGTTCTTGTATTTTAAGATAAAATCTGACGCTATCAAAGAAAAAACTTCCAGCTCGCTGAAATATGGTCATTTGCTGAAAATCAACAAAACCACGAAAAGTTCTTGTATTTGAAGATAAAATCTTTTTGCTTTGAAGAAGACAGATCCAGCTGACTGAAATAAGTTCATTAGATGAAAATCAACAAAAATTGACAAGAACCACGAAAAGTTCTTGTATTTTAAGATAAAATCTGACGCTATTAAAGAAAAAACTTCCAGCTCGCTGAAATATGGTCATTTGCTGAAAACCAACAAAACCACGAAAAGTTCTTGTATTTGAAGATAAAATCTTTTTGCTTTGAAGAAGAAGGATTTAGGTGACTGAAATAAGTTCATTGGATGAAAACCAACAAAAATTGACAAGAAGCACGAAAAGTTCTTGTATTTTAAGATAAAATCTTGCGCTATTTATGAAAAAACTTCTCGATCGCTGAAATATGTTCATTTGCTGAAAACCAACAAAACCACGTAAAGTTCTTGTATTTGAAGATAAAATCTTTTTGCTTTGAAGAAGAAAGATCCAGCTGACTGAAATAAGTTCATTGTATGAAAACCAACAAAAATTGACAGGAACCACGAAAAGTTCTTGTATTTTAAGATAAAATCTGACGCTATTAAAGAAAAAACTTCCAGCTCGCTGAAATATGTTCATTAGCTGAAAATCAACAAAACCACGAAAAGTTCTTGCATTTGAAGATAAAATCTTTTTGCTTTGAAGAAGAAAGATCCAGCTGACTGAAATAAGTTCATTTGATGAAAATCATCAAAAATTGACAAGAACCACGAAAAGTTCTTGTATTTCAAGATAAAATCTGACGCTATTAAAGAAAAAACTTCCAGCTCTCTGAAATATGTTCATTTGCTGAAAATCAACAAAACCACGAAAAGTTCTTGTATTTGAAGATGAAATCTTTTTGCTTTGAAGAAGAAGGATTTAGGTGACTGAAATAAGTTCATTGGATGAAAACCAACAAAAATTGACAAGAAGCACGAAAAGTTCTTGTATTTTAAGATAAAATCTTGCGCTATTAAAGAAAAAACTTCTAGCTCACTGAAATATGTTCATTTGCTGAAAACCAACAAAACCACGTAAAGTTCTTGTATTTGAAGATAAAATCTTTTTGCTTTGAAGAAGAAAGATCCAGCTGACTGAAATAAGTTCATTGGATGAAAACCAACAAAAATTGACAAGAACCACGAAAAGTTCTTCTATTTTAAGGTAAAATCTGACGCCATTAAAGAAAAAACTTATCCCTCGCTGAAATATGTTCATTTGCTGAAAATCAACAAAACCACGAAAAGTTCTTGTATTTGAAGATAAAATCTTTTTGCTTTGAAGAAGAAAGATCCAGCTGACTGAAATAAGTTCATTAGATGAAAACCAACAAAAATTGACAAGAACCACGAAAAGTTCTTGTATTTTAAGATAAAATGTGATGCTGTGAAAGAAAAAACTTCTCGCTCACTGAAATATGTTCATTTCCTGAAAATCAACAAAACCACGAAAAGTTCTTGTATTTGAAGATAAAATCTTTTTGCTTTGAAGAAGAAAGATCTAGCTGACTGAAATAAGTTCATTAGATGAAATCCAACAAAATTTGACAAGAACCACGAAACGTTCTTGTATTTTAGGATAAAATCTTGCGCTATTCAAGAAAAAACTTCTCGCTCGCTGAAATATGTTCATTTGCTGAAAATCAACAAAACCACGAAAAGTTCTTGTATTTGAAGATAAAATCTTTTTGCTTTGAAGAAGAGAGATCTAGCTGACTGTAATAAGTTCATTTGATGAAAACCAACAAAATTTGACAAGAACCACGAAAAGTTCTTGTATTTTAGGATAAAATCTGACGCTATTAAAGGAAAAACTTCTCGCTCGCTGAAATATGTTCATTTGCTGAATATCAACAAAGCCACGAAAAGTTATTGTATTTGAAGATAAATCTTTTTGCTTTGAAGAAGAAAGATCCAGCTGACTGAAATAAGTTCATTGGATGAAAATCAACAAAAATTGACAAGAACCACGAAAAGTTCTTGTATTTTAAGATCAAATCTGACGCGATTAAAGAAAAAACTTCCAGCTCGCTGAAATATGGTCATTTGCTGAAAATCAACAAAACCACGAAAAGTTCTTGTATTTGAAGATAAAATCTTTTTGCTTTGAAGAAGAAGGATTTAGGTGACTGAAATAAGTTCATTGGATGAAAACCAACAAAAATTGACAAGAAGCACGAAAAGTTGTTGTATTTTAAGATAAAATCTTGCGCTATGAAAGAAAAAACTTCTCGCTCGCTGAAATATGTTCATTTGCTGAAAATCAACAAAACCACGAAAAGTTCTTGTATTTGAAGATAAAATCTTTTTGCTTTGAAGAAGAAAGATCTAGCTGACTGAAATAAGTTCATTAGATGAAATCCAACAAAATTTGACAAGAACCACGAAACGTTCTTGTATTTTAGGATAAAATCTGACGCTATTAAAGAAAAAACTTCTCGCTCACTGAAATATGTTCATTTGCTGAAAATCAACAAAACCACGAAAAGTTCTTGTATTTGAAGATAAAATCTTTTTGCTTTGAAGAAGAAAGATCCAGCTGACCGAAATAAGTTCATTGGATGAAAACCAACAAAAATTGACAAGAACCACGAAAAGTTCTTGTATTTTAAGATCAAATCTGACGCTATTAAAGAAAAAACTTCTTGCTCGCTGAAATATGTTCATTTGCTGAAAATCAACAAAACCACGAAAAGTTCTTGTATTTGAAGATAAAATCTTTTTGCTTTGAAGAAGAAAGATCTAGCTGACTGAAATACGTTCATTAGATGAAAACCAACAAAATTTGACAAGAACCACGAAAAGTTCTTGTATTTTAGGATAAAATCTGACGCTATTAAAGAAAAAACTTCTTGCTCGCTGAAATATGTTCATTTGCTGAAAATCAACAAAACCACGAAAAGTTCTTGTATTTGAAGATAAAATCTTTTTGCTTTGAAGAAGAAGGATTTAGGTGACTGAAATAAGTTCATTGGATGAAAACCAACAAAAATTGACAAGAAGCACGAAAAGTTCTTGTATTTTAAGATAAAATCTTGCGCTATTCAAGAAAAAACTTCTCGCTCGCTGAAATATGTTCATTTGCTGAAAATCAACAAAACCACGAAAAGTTCTTGTATTTGAAGATAAAATCTTTTTGCTTTGAAGAAGAAAGATCTAGCTGACTGTAATAAGTTCATTTGATGAAAACCAACAAAATTTGACAAGAACCACGAGAAGTTCTTGTATTTTAGGATAAAATCTGACGCTATTAAAGGAAATACTTCTCGCTCGCTGAAATATGTTCATTTGCTGAATATCAACAAAGCCACGAAAAGTTATTGTATTTGAAGATAAATCTTTTTGCTTTGAAGAAGAAAGATCCAGCTGACTGAAATAAGTTCATTGGATGAAAATCAACAAAAATTGACAAGAACCACGAAAAGTTCTTGTATTTTAAGATCAAATCTGACGCTATTAAAGAAAAAACTTCCAGCTCGCTGAAATATGGTGATTTGCTGAAAATCAACAAAACCACGAAAATTTCTTGTATTTGAAGATAAAATCTTTTTGCTTTGAAGAAGAAGGATTTAGGTGACTGAAATAAGTTCATTGGATGAAAACCAACAAAAATTGACAAGAAGCACGAAAAGTTCTTGTATTTTAAGATAAAATCTTGCGCTATTCAAGAAAAAACTTCTCGCTCGCTGAAATATGTTCATTTGCTGAAAATCAACAAAACCACGAAAAGTTCTTGTATTTGAAGATAAAATCTTTTTGCTTTGAAGAAGAAAGATCTAGCTGACTGTAATAAGTTCATTTGATGAAAACCAAAAAAATTTGACAAGAACCACGAAAAGTTCTTGTATTTTAGGATAAAATCTGACGCTATTAAAGGAAAAACTTCTCGCTCGCTGAAATATGTTCATTTGCTGAAAATCAACAAAGCCACGAAAAGTTATTGTATTTGAAGATAAATCTTTTTGCTTTGAAGAAGAAAGATCCAGCTGACTGAAATAAGTTCATTGGATGAAAATCAACAAAAATTGACAAGAACCACGAAAAGTTCTTGTAGTTTAAGATCAAATCTGACGCTATTAAAGAAAAAACTTCCAGCTCGCTGAAATATGGTCATTTGCTGAAAATCAACAAAACCACGAAAAGTTCTTGTATTTGAAGATAAAATCCTTTTGCTTTGAAGAAGAAGGATTGAGGTGACTGAAATAAGTTCATTGGATGAAAACCAACAAAAATTGACAAGAAGCACGAAAAGTTCTTGTATTTTAAGATAATATCTTGCGCTATGAAAGAAAAAACTTCTCGCTCGCTGAAATATGTTCATTTGCTGAAAACCAACAAAACCACGTAAAGTTCTTGTATTTGAAGATAAAATCTTTTTGCTTTGAAGAAGAAAGATCCAGCTGACTGAAATAAGTTCATTGTATGAAAACCAACAAAAATTGACAGGAACCACGAAAAGTTCTTGTATTTTAAGATAAAATCTGACGCTATGAAAGAAAAAACTTCCAGCTCGCTGAAATATGTTCATTTGCTGAAAATCAACAAAACCACGAAAAGTTCTTGTATTTGAAGATAAAATCTTTTTGCTTTGAAGAAGAAAGATCCAGCTGACTGAAATAAGTTCATTTGATGAAAATCATCAAAAATTGACAACAACCACGAAAAGTTCTTGTATTTCAAGATAAAATCTGACGCGATTAAAGAAAAAACTTCCAGCTCTCTGAAATATGTTCATTTGCTGAAAATCAACAAAACCACGAAAAGTTCTTGTATTTGAAGATAAAATCTTTTTGCTTTGAAGAAGAAAGATCTGGCTGACTGAAATAAGTTCATTGGATGAAAACCAACAAAAATTGACAAGAACCACGAAAAGTTCTTGTATTTTAAGATAAAATGTGACGCTGTGAAAGAAAAAACTTCTCGCTCACTGAAATATGTTCATTTCCTGAAAATCAACAAAACCACGAAAAGTTCTTGTATTTGAAGATAAAATCTTTTTGCTTTGAAGAAGAAAGATCTAGCTGACTGAAATAAGTTCATTAGATGAAATCCAACAAAATTTGACAAGAACCACGAAACGTTCTTGTATTTTAGGATACAATCTGACGCTATTAAAGAAAAAACTTCTCGCTCGCTGAAATATGTTCATTTGCTGAAAATCAACAAAACCACGAAAAGTTCTTGTATTTGAAGATAAAATCTTTTTGCTTTGAAGAAGAAAGATCCAGCTGACCGAAATAAGTTCATTGGATGAAAACCAACAAAAATTGACAAGAACCACGAAAAGTTCTTGTATTTTAAGATCAAATCTGACGCTATTAACGAAAAAACTTCCAGCTCGCTGAAATATGGTCATTTGCTGAAAATCAACAAAACCACGAAAAGTTCTTGTATTTGAAGATAAAATCGTTTTGCTTTGAAGAAGAAAGATCCAGCTGACTGAAATACGTTCATTAGATGAAAACCAACAAAATTTGACAAGAACCACGAAAAGTTCTTGTATTTTAGGATAAAATCTGACGCTATTAAAGAAAAAACTTCTTGCTCGCTGAAATATGTTCATTTGCTGAAAATCAACAAAACCACGAAAAGTTCTTGTATTTGAAGATAAAATCTTTTTGCTTTGAAGAAGAAAGATCTGGCTGACTGAAATAAGTTCATCAGATGAAAACCAACAAAATTTGACAAGAACCACGAAAACTTCTTGTATTTTAGGATAAAATCTGACGCTATTAAAGAAAAAACTTCTCGCTCGCTGAAATATGTTCATTTGCTGAAAATCAACAAAACCACGAAAAGTTCTTGTATTTGAAGATAAAATCTTTTTGCTTTGAAGAAGAAAGATCCAGCTGACTGAAATACGTTCATTAGATGAAAACCAACAAAATTTGACAAGAACCACGAAAAGTTCTTGTATTTTAGGATAAAATCTGTCGCTATTAAAGAAAAAACTTCTTGCTCGCTGAAATATGTTCATTTGCTGAAAATCAACAAAACCACGAAAAGTTCTTGTATTTGAAGATAAAATCTTTTTGCTTTGAAGAAGAAAGATCCAGCTGACTGAAATAAGTTCATTGGATGAAAGCCAACAAAAATTGACAAGAACCACGAAAAGTTCTTGTATTTTAAGATCAAATCTGACGCTATTAAAGAAAAAACTTCCAGCTCGCTGAAATATGGTCATTTGCTGAAAATCAACAAAACCACGAAAAGTTCTTGTATTTGAAGATAAAATCGTTTTGCTTTGAAGAAGAAAGATCTCGCTGACTGAAATACGTTCATTAGATGAAAACCAACAAAATTTGACAAGAACCACGAAAAGTTCTTGTATTTTAGGATAAAATCTGACGCTATTAAAGAAAAAACTTCTTGCTCGCTGAAATATGTTCATTTGCTGAAAATCAACAAAACCACGAAAAGTTCTTGTATTTGAAGATAAAATCTTTTTGCTTTGAAGAAGAAAGATCTGGCTGACTGAAATAAGTTCATTAGATGAAAACCAACAAAATTTGACAAGAACCACGAAAAGTTCTTGTATTTTAGAATAAAATCTGACGCTATTAAAGAAAAAACTTCCAGCTCGCTGAAATATGGTCATTTGCTGAAAATCAACAAAACCACGAAAAGTTCTTGGATTTGAAGATAAAATCTTTTTGCTTTGAAGAAGAAAGATCCAGCTGACTGAAATAAGTTCATTAAATTAAAACCAACAAAAATTGACAAGAACCACGAAAAGTTCTTGTATTTTAAGATAAAATCTGACGCTATTAAAGAAAAAACTTCTCGCTCGCTGAAATATGTTCATTTGCTGAAAATCAACAAAACCACGAAAAGTTCTTGTATTTGAAGATAAAATCTTTTTGCTTTGAAGAAGAAAGATCTGGCTGACTGAAATAAGTTCATCAGATGAAAACCAACAAAATTTGACAAGAACCACGAAAAGTTCTTGTATTTTAGGATAAAATCTGACGCTATTAAAGAAAAAACTTCTCGCTCGCTGAAATATGTTCATTTGCTGAAAATCAACAAAACCACGAAAAGTTCTTGTATTTGAAGATAAAATCTTTTTGCTTTGAAGAAGAAAGATCCAGCTGACTGAAATACGTTCATTAGATGAAAACCAACAAAATTTGACAAGAACCACGAAAAGTTCTTGTATTTTAGGATAAAATCTGTCGCTATTAAAGAAAAAACTTCTTGCTCGCTGAAATATGTTCATTTGCTGAAAATCAACAAAACCACGAAAAGTTCTTGTATTTGAAGATAAAATCTTTTTGCTTTGAAGAAGAAAGATCTAGCTGACTGTAATAAGTTCATTTGATGAAAACCAACAAAATTTGACAAGAACCATAAAACGTTCTTGTATTTTAGGATAAAATCTGACGCTATTAAAGAAGAAACTTCTCGCTCGCTGAAATATGTTCATTTGCTGAAAATCAACAAAACCACGAAAAGTTCTTGTATTTGAAGATAAAATCTTTTTGCTTTGAAGAAGAAAGATCCAGCTGACTGAAATAAGTTCATTGGATGAAAACCAACAAAAATTGACAAGAACCACGAAAAGTTCTTGTATTTTCAGTTCAAATCTGACGCTATTAAAGAAAAAACTTCCAGCTCGCTGAAATATGGTCATTTGCTGAAAATCAACAAAACCACGAAAAGTTCTTGTATTTGAAGATAAAATCGTTTTGCTTTGAAGAAGAAAGATCTCGCTGACTGAAATACGTTCATTAGATGAAAACCAACAAAATTTGACAAGAACCACGAAAAGTTCTTGTATTTTAGGATAAAATCTGACGCTATTAAAGAAAAAACTTCTTGCTCGCTGAAATATGTTCATTTGCTGAAAATCAACAAAACCACGAAAAGTTCTTGTATTTGAAGATAAAATCTTTTTGCTTTGAAGAAGAAAGATCTGGCTGACTGAAATAAGTTCATTCGATGAAAACCAACAAAATTTGACAAGAACCACGAAAAGTTCTTGTATTTTAGAATAAAATCTGACGCTATTAAAGAAAAAACTTCCAGCTCGCTGAAATATGGTCATTTGCTGAAAATCAACAAAACCACGAAAAGTTCTTGGATTTGAAGATAAAATCTTTTTGCTTTGAAGAAGAAAGATCCAGCTGACTGAAATAAGTTCATTAAATTAAAACCAACAAAAATTGACAAGAACCACGAAAAGTTCTTGTATTTTAAGATAAAATCTGACGCTATTAAAGAAAAAACTTCTCGCTCGCTGAAATATGTTCATTTGCTGAAAATCAACAAAACCACGAAAAGTTCTTGTATTTGAAGATAAAATCTTTTTGCTTTGAAGAAGAAAGATCTGGCTGACTGAAATAAGTTCATCAGATGAAAACCAACAAAATTTGACAAGAACCACGAAAAGTTCTTGTATTTTAGGATAAAATCTGACGCTATTAAAGAAAAAACTTCTCGCTCGCTGAAATATGTTCATTTGCTGAAAATCAACAAAACCACGAAAAGTTCTTGTATTTGAAGATAAAATCTTTTTGCTTTGAAGAAGAAAGATCCAGCTGACTGAAATACGTTCATTAGATGAAAACCAACAAAATTTGACAAGAACCACGAAAAGTTCTTGTATTTTAGGATAAAATCTGTCGCTATTAAAGAAAAAACTTCTTGCTCGCTGAAATATGTTCATTTGCTGAAAATCAACAAAACCACGAAAAGTTCTTGGATTTGAAGATAAAATCTTTTTGCTTTGAAGAAGAAAGATCCAGCTGACTGAAATAAGTTCATTTGATGAAAATCATCAAAAATTGACAACAACCACGAAAAGTTCTTGTATTTCAAGATAAAATCTGACGCTATTGAAGAAAAAACTTCCAGCTCTCTGAAATATGTTCATTTGCTGAAAATCAACAAAACCACGAAAAGTTCTTGTATTTGAAGATGAAATCTTTTTGCTTTGAAGAAGAAGGATTTAGGTGACTGAAATAAGTTCATTGGATGAAAACCAACAAAAATTGACAAGAAGCACGAAAAGTTCTTGTATTTTAAGATAAAATCTTGCGCTATTAAAGAAAAAACTTCTCCCTCGCTGAAATATGTTCATTTGCTGAAAATCAACAAAACCACGAAAAGTTCTTGTATTTGAAGATAAAATCTTTTTGCTTTGAAGAAGAAAGATCCAGCTGACTGAAATACGTTCATTAGATGAAAACCAACAAAATTTGACAAGAACCACGAAAAGTTCTTGTATTTTAGGATAAAATCTGACGCTATCAAAGAAAAAACTTCTCGCTCGCTGAAATATGTTCATTTGCTGAAAATCAACAAAACCACGAAAAGTTCTTGTATTTGAAGATAAAATCTTTTTGCTTTGAAGAAGAAAGATCTAGCTGACTGAAATACGTTCATTAGATGAAAACCAACAAAATTTGACAAGAACCACGAAAAGTTCTTGTATTTTAGGATAAAATCTGACGCTATTAAAGAAAAAACTTCTTGCTCGCTGAAATATGTTCATTTGCTGAAAATCAACAAAACCACGAAAAGTTCTTGTATTTGAAGATAAAATCTTTTTGCTTTGAAGAAGAAAGATCTGGCTGACTGAAATAAGTTCATTGGATGAAAACCAACAAAAATTGACAAGAACCACGAAAAGTTCTTGTATTTTAAGATAAAATGTGACGCTATTAAAGAAAAAACTTCTCGCTCACTGAAATATGTTCATTTGCTGAAAATCAACAAAACCACGAAAAGTTCTTGTATTTGAAGATAAAATCTTTTTGCTTTGAAGAAGAAAGATCTAGCTGACTGAAATAAGTTCATTCGATGAAATCCAACAAAATTTGACAAGAACCACGAAACGTTCTTGTATTTTAGGGTAAAATCTGACGCTATTAAAGAAAAAACTTCTCGCTCGCTGAAATATGTTCATTTGCTGAAAATCAACAAAACCACGAAAAGTTCTTGTATTTGAAGATAAAATCTTTTTGCTTTGAAGAAGAAAGATCCAGCTGACTGAAATAAGTTCATTGGATGAAAACCAAACAAAAATTGAGAAGAACCACGAAAAGTTCTTGTATTTTAAGATAAAATCTGACGCTATCAAAGAAAAAACTTCCAGCTCGCTGAAATATGGTCATTTGCTGAAAATCAACAAAACCACGAAAAGTTCTTGTATTTGAAGATAAAATCTTTTTGCTTTGAAGAAGACAGATCCAGCTGACTGAAATAAGTTCATTAGATGAAAATCAACAAAAATTGACAAGAACCACGAAAAGTTCTTGTATTTTAAGATAAAATCTGACGCTATTAAAGAAAAAACTTCCAGCTCGCTGAAATATGGTCATTTGCTGAAAACCAACAAAACCACGAAAAGTTCTTGTATTTGAAGATAAAATCTTTTTGCTTTGAAGAAGAAGGATTTAGGTGACTGAAATAAGTTCATTGGATGAAAACCAACAAAAATTGACAAGAAGCACGAAAAGTTCTTGTATTTTAAGATAAAATCTTGCGCTATTTATGAAAAAACTTCTCGATCGCTGAAATATGTTCATTTGCTGAAAACCAACAAAACCACGTAAAGTTCTTGTATTTGAAGATAAAATCTTTTTGCTTTGAAGAAGAAAGATCCAGCTGAATGAAATAAGTTCATCAGATGAAAACCAACAAAAATTGACAGGAACCACGAAAAGTTCTTGTATTTTAAGATAAAATCTGACGCTATTAAAGAAAAAACTTCCAGCTCGCTGAAATATGTTCATTAGCTGAAAATCAACAAAACCACGAAAAGTTCTTGCATTTGAAGATAAAATCTTTTTGCTTTGAAGAAGAAAGATCCAGCTGACTGAAATAAGTTCATTTGATGAAAATCATCAAAAATTGACAAGAACCACGAAAAGTTCTTGTATTTCAAGATAAAATCTGACGCTATTAAAGAAAAAACTTCCAGCTCTCTGAAATATGTTCATTTGCTGAAAATCAACAAAACCACGAAAAGTTCTTGTATTTGAAGATGAAATCTTTTTGCTTTGAAGAAGAAGGATTTAGGTGACTGAAATAAGTTCATTGGATGAAAACCAACAAAAATTGACAAGAAGCACGAAAAGTTCTTGTATTTTAAGATAAAATCTTGCGCTATTAAAGAAAAAACTTCTAGCTCACTGAAATATGTTCATTTGCTGAAAACCAACAAAACCACGTAAAGTTCTTGTATTTGAAGATAAAATCTTTTTGCTTTGAAGAAGAAAGATCCAGCTGACTGAAATAAGTTCATTGGATGAAAACCAACAAAAATTGACAAGAACCACGAAAAGTTCTTCTATTTTAAGGTAAAATCTGACGCCATTAAAGAAAAAACTTATCCCTCGCTGAAATATGTTCATTTGCTGAAAATCAACAAAACCACGAAAAGTTCTTGTATTTGAAGATAAAATCTTTTTGCTTTGAAGAAGAAAGATCCAGCTGACTGAAATAAGTTCATTAGATGAAAACCAACAAAAATTGACAAGAACCACGAAAAGTTCTTGTATTTTAAGATAAAATGTGACGCTGTGAAAGAAAAAACTTCTCGCTCACTGAAATATGTTCATTTCCTGAAAATCAACAAAACCACAAAAAGTTCTTGTATTTGAAGATAAAATCTTTTTGCTTTGAAGAAGAAAGATCTAGCTGACTGAAATAAGTTCATTAGATGAAATCCAACAAAATTTGACAAGAACCACGAAACGTTCTTGTATTTTAGGATAAAATCTTGCGCTATTCAAGAAAAAACTTCTCGCTCGCTGAAATATGTTCATTTGCTGAAAATCAACAAAACCACGAAAAGTTCTTGTATTTGAAGATAAAATCTTTTTGCTTTGAAGAAGAGAGATCTAGCTGACTGTAATAAGTTCATTTGATGAAAACCAACAAAATTTGACAAGAACCACGAAAAGTTCTTGTATTTTAGGATAAAATCTGACGCTATTAAAGGAAAAACTTCTCGCTCGCTGAAATATGTTCATTTGCTGAATATCAACAAAGCCACGAAAAGTTATTGTATTTGAAGATAAATCTTTTTGCTTTGAAGAAGAAAGATCCAGCTGACTGAAATAAGTTCATTGGATGAAAATCAACAAAAATTGACAAGAACCACGAAAAGTTCTTGTATTTTAAGATCAAATCTGACGCGATTAAAGAAAAAACTTCCAGCTCGCTGAAATATGGTCATTTGCTGAAAATCAACAAAACCACGAAAAGTTCTTGTATTTGAAGATAAAATCTTTTTGCTTTGAAGAAGAAGGATTTAGGTGACTGAAATAAGTTCATTGGATGAAAACCAACAAAAATTGACAAGAAGCACGAAAAGTTGTTGTATTTTAAGATAAAATCTTGCGCTATGAAAGAAAAAACTTCTCGCTCGCTGAAATATGTTCATTTGCTGAAAATCAACAAAACCACGAAAAGTTCTTGTATTTGAAGATAAAATCTTTTTGCTTTGAAGAAGAAAGATCTAGCTGACTGAAATAAGTTCATTAGATGAAATCCAACAAAATTTGACAAGAACCACGAAACGTTCTTGTATTTTAGGATAAAATCTGACGCTATTAAAGAAAAAACTTCTCGCTCACTGAAATATGTTCATTTGCTGAAAATCAACAAAACCACGAAAAGTTCTTGTATTTGAAGATAAAATCTTTTTGCTTTGAAGAAGAAAGATCCAGCTGACCGAAATAAGTTCATTGGATGAAAACCAACAAAAATTGACAAGAACCACGAAAAGTTCTTGTATTTTAAGATCAAATCTGACGCTATTAAAGAAAAAACTTCTTGCTCGCTGAAATATGTTCATTTGCTGAAAATCAACAAAACCACGAAAAGTTCTTGTATTTGAAGATAAAATCTTTTTGCTTTGAAGAAGAAAGATCTAGCTGACTGAAATACGTTCATTAGATGAAAACCAACAAAATTTGACAAGAACCACGAAAAGTTCTTGTATTTTAGGATAAAATCTGACGCTATTAAAGAAAAAACTTCTTGCTCGCTGAAATATGTTCATTTGCTGAAAATCAACAAAACCACGAAAAGTTCTTGTATTTGAAGATAAAATCTTTTTGCTTTGAAGAAGAAGGATTGAGGTGACTGAAATAAGTTCATTGGATGAAAACCAACAAAAATTGACAAGAAGCACGAAAAGTTCTTGTATTTTAAGATAAAATCTTGCGCTATTCAAGAAAAAACTTCTCGCTCGCTGAAATATGTTCATTTGCTGAAAATCAACAAAACCACGAAAAGTTCTTGTATTTGAAGATAAAATCTTTTTGCTTTGAAGAAGAAAGATCTAGCTGACTGTAATAAGTTCATTTGATGAAAACCAACAAAATTTGACAAGAACCACGAGAAGTTCTTGTATTTTAGGATAAAATCTGACGCTATTAAAGGAAATACTTCTCGCTCGCTGAAATATGTTCATTTGCTGAATATCAACAAAGCCACGAAAAGTTATTGTATTTGAAGATAAATCTTTTTGCTTTGAAGAAGAAAGATCCAGCTGACTGAAATAAGTTCATTGGATGAAAATCAACAAAAATTGACAAGAACCACGAAAAGTTCTTGTATTTTAAGATCAAATCTGACGCTATTAAAGAAAAAACTTCCAGCTCGCTGAAATATGGTGATTTGCTGAAAATCAACAAAACCACGAAAATTTCTTGTATTTGAAGATAAAATCTTTTTGCTTTGAAGAAGAAGGATTTAGGTGACTGAAATAAGTTCATTGGATGAAAACCAACAAAAATTGACAAGAAGCACGAAAAGTTCTTGTATTTTAAGATAAAATCTTGCGCTATTCAAGAAAAAACTTCTCGCTCGCTGAAATATGTTCATTTGCTGAAAATCAACAAAACCACGAAAAGTTCTTGTATTTGAAGATAAAATCTTTTTGCTTTGAAGAAGAAAGATCTAGCTGACTGTAATAAGTTCATTTGATGAAAACCAAAAAAATTTGACAAGAACCACGAAAAGTTCTTGTATTTTAGGATAAAATCTGACGCTATTAAAGGAAAAACTTCTCGCTCGCTGAAATATGTTCATTTGCTGAATATCAACAAAGCCACGAAAAGTTATTGTATTTGAAGATAAATCTTTTTGCTTTGAAGAAGAAAGATCCAGCTGACTGAAATAAGTTCATTGGATGAAAATCAACAAAAATTGACAAGAACCACGAAAAGTTCTTGTAGTTTAAGATCAAATCTGACGCTATTAAAGAAAAAACTTCCAGCTCGCTGAAATATGGTCATTTGCTGAAAATCAACAAAACCACGAAAAGTTCTTGTATTTGAAGATAAAATCTTTTTGCTTTGAAGAAGAAGGATTGAGGTGACTGAAATAAGTTCATTGGATGAAAACCAACAAAAATTGACAAGAAGCACGAAAAGTTCTTGTATTTTAAGATAATATCTTGCGCTATGAAAGAAAAAACTTCTCGCTCGCTGAAATATGTTCATTTGCTGAAAACCAACAAAACCACGTAAAGTTCTTGTATTTGAAGATAAAATCTTTTTGCTTTGAAGAAGAAAGATCCAGCTGACTGAAATAAGTTCATTGTATGAAAACCAACAAAAATTGACAGGAACCACGAAAAGTTCTTGTATTTTAAGATAAAATCTGACGCTATGAAAGAAAAAACTTCCAGCTCGCTGAAATATGTTCATTTGCTGAAAATCAACAAAACCACGAAAAGTTCTTGTATTTGAAGATAAAATCTTTTTGCTTTGAAGAAGAAAGATCCAGCTGACTGAAATAAGTTCATTTGATGAAAATCATCAAAAATTGACAACAACCACGAAAAGTTCTTGTATTTCAAGATAAAATCTGACGCGATTAAAGAAAAAACTTCCAGCTCTCTGAAATATGTTCATTTGCTGAAAATCAACAAAACCACGAAAAGTTCTTGTATTTGAAGATAAAATCTTTTTGCTTTGAAGAAGAAAGATCTGGCTGACTGAAATAAGTTCATTGGATGAAAACCAACAAAAATTGACAAGAACCACGAAAAGTTCTTGTATTTTAAGATAAAATGTGACGCTGTGAAAGAAAAAACTTCTCGCTCACTGAAATATGTTCATTTCCTGAAAATCAACAAAACCACGAAAAGTTCTTGTATTTGAAGATAAAATCTTTTTGCTTTGAAGAAGAAAGATCTAGCTGACTGAAATAAGTTCATTAGATGAAATCCAACAAAATTTGACAAGAACCACGAAACGTTCTTGTATTTTAGGATACAATCTGACGCTATTAAAGAAAAAACTTCTCGCTCGCTGAAATATGTTCATTTGCTGAAAATCAACAAAACCACGAAAAGTTCTTGTATTTGAAGATAAAATCTTTTTGCTTTGAAGAAGAAAGATCCAGCTGACCGAAATAAGTTCATTGGATGAAAACCAACAAAAATTGACAAGAACCACGAAAAGTTCTTGTATTTTAAGATCAAATCTGACGCTATTAACGAAAAAACTTCCAGCTCGCTGAAATATGGTCATTTGCTGAAAATCAACAAAACCACGAAAAGTTCTTGTATTTGAAGATAAAATCGTTTTGCTTTGAAGAAGAAAGATCCAGCTGACTGAAATACGTTCATTAGATGAAAACCAACAAAATTTGACAAGAACCACGAAAAGTTCTTGTATTTTAGGATAAAATCTGACGCTATTAAAGAAAAAACTTCTTGCTCGCTGAAATATGTTCATTTGCTGAAAATCAACAAAACCACGAAAAGTTCTTGTATTTGAAGATAAAATCTTTTTGCTTTGAAGAAGAAAGATCTGGCTGACTGAAATAAGTTCATCAGATGAAAACCAACAAAATTTGACAAGAACCACGAAAAGTTCTTGTATTTTAGGATAAAATCTGACGCTATTAAAGAAAAAACTTCTCGCTCGCTGAAATATGTTCATTTGCTGAAAATCAACAAAACCACGAAAAGTTCTTGTATTTGAAGATAAAATCTTTTTGCTTTGAAGAAGAAAGATCCAGCTGACTGAAATACGTTCATTAGATGAAAACCAACAAAATTTGACAAGAACCACGAAAAGTTCTTGTATTTTAGGATAAAATCTGTCGCTATTAAAGAAAAAACTTCTTGCTCGCTGAAATATGTTCATTTGCTGAAAATCAACAAAACCACGAAAAGTTCTTGTATTTGAAGATAAAATCTTTTTGCTTTGAAGAAGAAAGATCTAGCTGACTGTAATAAGTTCATTTGATGAAAACCAACAAAATTTGACAAGAACCACAAAACGTTCTTGTATTTTAGGATAAAATCTGACGCTATTAAAGAAGAAACTTCTCGCTCGCTGAAATATGTTCATTTGCTGAAAATCAACAAAACCACGAAAAGTTCTTGTATTTGAAGATAAAATCTTTTTGCTTTGAAGAAGAAAGATCCAGCTGACTGAAATAAGTTCATTGGATGAAAACCAACAAAAATTGACAAGAACCACGAAAAGTTCTTGTATTTTAAGATCAAATCTGACGCTATTAAAGAAAAAACTTCCAGCTCGCTGAAATATGGTCATTTGCTGAAAATCAACAAAACCACGAAAAGTTCTTGTATTTGAAGATAAAATCGTTTTGCTTTGAAGAAGAAAGATCTCGCTGACTGAAATACGTTCATTAGATGAAAACCAACAAAATTTGACAAGAACCACGAAAAGTTCTTGTATTTTAGGATAAAATCTGACGCTATTAAAGAAAAAACTTCTTGCTCGCTGAAATATGTTCATTTGCTGAAAATCAACAAAACCACGAAAAGTTCTTGTATTTGAAGATAAAATCTTTTTGCTTTGAAGAAGAAAGATCTGGCTGACTGAAATAAGTTCATTAGATGAAAACCAACAAAATTTGACAAGAACCACGAAAAGTTCTTGTATTTTAGAATAAAATCTGACGCTATTAAAGAAAAAACTTCCAGCTCGCTGAAATATGGTCATTTGCTGAAAATCAACAAAACCACGAAAAGTTCTTGGATTTGAAGATAAAATCTTTTTGCTTTGAAGAAGAAAGATCCAGCTGACTGAAATAAGTTCATTAAATTAAAACCAACAAAAATTGACAAGAACCACGAAAAGTTCTTGTATTTTAAGATAAAATCTGACGCTATTAAAGAAAAAACTTCTCGCTCGCTGAAATATGTTCATTTGCTGAAAATCAACAAAACCACGAAAAGTTCTTGTATTTGAAGATAAAATCTTTTTGCTTTGAAGAAGAAAGATCTGGCTGACTGAAATAAGTTCATCAGATGAAAACCAACAAAATTTGACAAGAACCACGAAAAGTTCTTGTATTTTAGGATAAAATCTGACGCTATTAAAGAAAAAACTTCTCGCTCGCTGAAATATGTTCATTTGCTGAAAATCAACAAAACCACGAAAAGTTCTTGTATTTGAAGATAAAATCTTTTTGCTTTGAAGAAGAAAGATCCAGCTGACTGAAATACGTTCATTAGATGAAAACCAACAAAATTTGACAAGAACCACGAAAAGTTCTTGTATTTTAGGATAAAATCTGTCGCTATTAAAGAAAAAACTTCTTGCTCGGTGAAATATGTTCATTTGCTGAAAATCAACAAAACCACGAAAAGTTCTTGTATTTGAAGATAAAATCTTTTTGCTTTGAAGAAGAAAGATCTAGCTGACTGTAATAAGTTCATTTGATGAAAACCAACAAAATTTGACAAGAACCATAAAACGTTCTTGTATTTTAGGATAAAATCTGACGCTATTAAAGAAGAAACTTCTCGCTCGCTGAAATATGTTCATTTGCTGAAAATCAACAAAACCACGAAAAGTTCTTGTATTTGAAGATAAAATCTTTTTGCTTTGAAGAAGAAAGATCCAGCTGACTGAAATAAGTTCATTGGATGAAAACCAACAAAAATTGACAAGAACCACGAAAAGTTCTTGTATTTTAAGATCAAATCTGACGCTATTAAAGAAAAAACTTCCAGCTCGCTGAAATATGGTCATTTGCTGAAAATCAACAAAACCACGAAAAGTTCTTGTATTTGAAGATAAAATCGTTTTGCTTTGAAGAAGAAAGATCTCGCTGACTGAAATACGTTCATTAGATGAAAACCAACAAAATTTGACAAGAACCACGAAAAGTTCTTGTATTTTAGGATAAAATCTGACGCTATTAAAGAAAAAACTTCTTGCTCGCTGAAATATGTTCATTTGCTGAAAATCAACAAAACCACGAAAAGTTCTTGTATTTGAAGATAAAATCTTTTTGCTTTGAAGAAGAAAGATCTGGCTGACTGAAATAAGTTCATTAGATGAAAACCAACAAAATTTGACAAGAACCACGAAAAGTTCTTGTATTTTAGAATAAAATCTGACGCTATTAAAGAAAAAACTTCCAGCTCGCTGAAATATGGTCATTTGCTGAAAATCAACAAAACCACGAAAAGTTCTTGGATTTGAAGATAAAATCTTTTTGCTTTGAAGAAGAAAGATCCAGCTGACTGAAATAAGTTCATTAAATTAAAACCAACAAAAATTGACAAGAACCACGAAAAGTTCTTGTATTTTAAGATAAAATCTGACGCTATTAAAGAAAAAACTTCTCGCTCGCTGAAATACGTTCATTTGCTGAAAATCAACAAAACCACGAAAAGTTCTTGTATTTGAAGATAAAATCTTTTTGCTTTGAAGAAGAAAGATCTGGCTGACTGAAATAAGTTCATCAGATGAAAACCAACAAAATTTGACAAGAACCACGAAAAGTTCTTGTATTTTAGGATAAAATCTGACGCTATTAAAGAAAAAACTTCTCGCTCGCTGAAATATGTTCATTTGCTGAAAATCAACAAAACCACGAAAAGTTCTTGTATTTGAAGATAAAATCTTTTTGCTTTGAAGAAGAAAGATCCAGCTGACTGAAATACGTTCATTAGATGAAAACCAACAAAATTTGACAAGAACCACGAAAAGTTCTTGTATTTTAGGATAAAATCTGTCGCTATTAAAGAAAAAACTTCTTGCTCGCTGAAATATGTTCATTTGCTGAAAATCAACAAAACCACGAAAAGTTCTTGGATTTGAAGATAAAATCTTTTTGCTTTGAAGAAGAAAGATCCAGCTGACTGAAATAAGTTCATTTGATGAAAATCATCAAAAATTGACAACAACCACGAAAAGTTCTTGTATTTCAAGATAAAATCTGACGCTATTGAAGAAAAAACTTCCAGCTCTCTGAAATATGTTCATTTGCTGAAAATCAACAAAACCACGAAAAGTTCTTGTATTTGAAGATGAAATCTTTTTGCTTTGAAGAAGAAGGATTTAGGTGACTGAAATAAGTTCATTGGATGAAAACCAACAAAAATTGACAAGAAGCACGAAAAGTTCTTGTATTTTAAGATAAAATCTTGCGCTATTAAAGAAAAAACTTCTCCCTCGCTGAAATATGTTCATTTGCTGAAAATCAACAAAAGCACGAAAAGTTCTTGTATTTGAAGATAAAATCTTTTTGCTTTGAAGAAGAAAGATCCAGCTGACTGAAATACGTTCATTAGATGAAAACCAACAAAATTTGACAAGAACCACGAAAAGTTCTTGTATTTTAGGATAAAATCTGACGCTATTAAAGAAAAAACTTCTCGCTCGCTGAAATATGTTCATTTGCTGAAAATCAACAAAACCACGAAAAGTTCTTGTATTTGAAGATAAAATCTTTTTGCTTTGAAGAAGAAAGATCTAGCTGACTGAAATACGTTCATTAGATGAAAACCAACAAAATTTGACAAGAACCACGAAAAGTTCTTGTATTTTAGGATAAAATCTGACGCTATTAAAGAAAAAACTTCTTGCTCGCTGAAATATGTTCATTTGCTGAAAATCAACAAAACCACGAAAAGTTCTTGTATTTGAAGATAAAATCTTTTTGCTTTGAAGAAGAAAGATCTGGCTGACTGAAATAAGTTCATTGGATGAAAACCAACAAAAATTGACAAGAACCACGAAAAGTTCTTGTATTTTAAGATAAAATGTGACGCTATTAAAGAAAAAACTTCTCGCTCACTGAAATATGTTCATTTGCTGAAAATCAACAAAACCACGAAAAGTTCTTGTATTTGAAGATAAAATCTTTTTGCTTTGAAGAAGAAAGATCTAGCTGACTGAAATAAGTTCATTCGATGAAATCCAACAAAATTTGACAAGAACCACGAAACGTTCTTGTATTTTAGGGTAAAATCTGACGCTATTAAAGAAAAAACTTCTCGCTCGCTGAAATATGTTCATTTGCTGAAAATCAACAAAACCACGAAAAGTTCTTGTATTTGAAGATAAAATCTTTTTGCTTTGAAGAAGAAAGATCCAGCTGACTGAAATAAGTTCATTGGATGAAAACCAACAAAAATTGAGAAGAACCACGAAAAGTTCTTGTATTTTAAGATAAAATCTGACGCTATCAAAGAAAAAACTTCCAGCTCGCTGAAATATGGTCATTTGCTGAAAATCAACAAAACCACGAAAAGTTCTTGTATTTGAAGATAAAATCTTTTTGCTTTGAAGAAGACAGATCCAGCTGACTGAAATAAGTTCATGAGATGAAAATCAACAAAAATTGACAAGAACCACGAAAAGTTCTTGTATTTTAAGATAAAATCTGACGCTATTAAAGAAAAAACTTCCAGCTCGCTGAAATATGGTCATTTGCTGAAAACCAACAAAACCACGAAAAGTTCTTGTATTTGAAGATAAAATCTTTTTGCTTTGAAGAAGAAGGATTTAGGTGACTGAAATAAGTTCATTGGATGAAAACCAACAAAAATTGACAAGAAGCACGAAAAGTTCTTGTATTTTAAGATAAAATCTTGCGCTATTTATGAAAAAACTTCTCGATCGCTGAAATATGTTCATTTGCTGAAAACCAACAAAACCACGTAAAGTTCTTGTATTTGAAGATAAAATCTTTTTGCTTTGAAGAAGAAAGATCCAGCTGACTGAAATAAGTTCATTGTATGAAAACCAACAAAAATTGACAGGAACCACGAAAAGTTCTTGTATTTTAAGATAAAATCTGACGCTATTAAAGAAAAAACTTCCAGCTCGCTGAAATATGTTCATTAGCTGAAAATCAACAAAACCACGAAAAGTTCTTGCATTTGAAGATAAAATCTTTTTGCTTTGAAGAAGAAAGATCCAGCTGACTGAAATAAGTTCATTTGATGAAAATCATCAAAAATTGACAAGAACCACGAAAAGTTCTTGTATTTCAAGATAAAATCTGACGCTATTAAAGAAAAAACTTCCAGCTCTCTGAAATATGTTCATTTGCTGAAAATCAACAAAACCACGAAAAGTTCTTGTATTTGAAGATGAAATCTTTTTGCTTTGAAGAAGAAGGATTTAGGTGACTGAAATAAGTTCATTGGATGAAAACCAACAAAAATTGACAAGAACCACGAAAAGTTCTTCTATTTTAAGGTAAAATCTGACGCCATTAAAGAAAAAACTTATCCCTCGCTGAAATATGTTCATTTGCTGAAAATCAACAAAACCACGAAAAGTTCTTGTATTTGAAGATAAAATCTTTTTGCTTTGAAGAAGAAAGATCCAGCTGACTGAAATAAGTTCATTAGATGAAAACCAACAAAAATTGACAAGAACCACGAAAAGTTCTTGTATTTTAAGATAAAATCTGACGCTATTAAAGAAAAAACTTCTCGCTCGCTGAAATATGTTCATTTGCTGAAAATCAACAAAACCACGAAAAGTTCTTGTATTTGAAGATAAAATCTTTTTGCTTTGAAGAAGAAAGATCTAGCTGACTGAAATACGTTCATTAGATGAAAACCAACAAAATTTGACAAGAACCACGAAAAGTTCTTGTATTTTAGGATAAAATCTGACGCTATTAAAGAAAAAAACTTCTCGCTCGCTGAAATATGTTCATTTGCTGAAAATCAACAAAACCACGAAAAGTTCTTGTATTTGAAGATAAAATCTTTTTGCTTTGAAGAAGAAAGATCTAGCTGACTGAAATACGTTCATTAGATGAAAACCAACAAAATTTGACAAGAACCACGAAAAGTTCTTGTATTTTAGGATAAAATCTGACGCTATTAAAGAAAAAACTTCTTGCTCGCTGAAATATGTTCATTTGCTGAAAATCAACAAAACCACGAAAAGTTCTTGTATTTGAAGATAAAATCTTTTTGCTTTGAAGAAGAAAGATCTGGCTGACTGAAATAAGTTAATTGGATGAAAACCAACAAAAATTGACAAGAACCACGAAAAGTTCTTGTATTTTAAGATAAAATGTGACGCTATTAAAGAAAAAACTTCTCGCTCACTGAAATATGTTCATTTGCTGAAAATCAACAAAACCACGAAAAGTTCTTGTATTTGAAGATAAAATCTTTTTGCTTTGAAGAAGAAAGATCTAGCTGACTGAAATAAGTTCATTCGATGAAATCCAACAAAATTTGACAAGAACCACGAAACGTTCTTGTATTTTAGGGTAAAATCTGACGCTATTAAAGAAAAAACTTCTCGCTCGCTGAAATATGTTCATTTGCTGAAAATCAACAAAACCACGAAAAGTTCTTGTATTTGAAGATAAAATCTTTTTGCTTTGAAGAAGAAAGATCCAGCTGACTGAAATAAGTTCATTGGATGAAAACCAACAAAAATTGAGAAGAACCACGAAAAGTTCTTGTATTTTAAGATAAAATCTGACGCTATCAAAGAAAAAACTTCCAGCTCGCTGAAATATGGTCATTTGCTGAAAATCAACAAAACCACGAAAAGTTCTTGTATTTGAAGATAAAATCTTTTTGCTTTGAAGAAGACAGATCCAGCTGACTGAAATAAGTTCATTAGATGAAAATCAACAAAAATTGACAAGAACCACGAAAAGTTCTTGTATTTTAAGATAAAATCTGACGCTATTAAAGAAAAAACTTCCAGCTCGCTGAAATATGGTCATTTGCTGAAAACCAACAAAACCACGAAAAGTTCTTGTATTTGAAGATAAAATCTTTTTGCTTTGAAGAAGAAGGATTTAGGTGACTGAAATAAGTTCATTGGATGAAAACCAACAAAAATTGACAAGAAGCACGAAAAGTTCTTGTATTTTAAGATAAAATCTTGCGCTATTTATGAAAAAACTTCTCGATCGCTGAAATATGTTCATTTGCTGAAAACCAACAAAACCACGTAAAGTTCTTGTATTTGAAGATAAAATCTTTTTGCTTTGAAGAAGAAAGATCCAGCTGACTGAAATAAGTTCATTGTATGAAAACCAACAAAAATTGACAGGAACCACGAAAAGTTCTTGTATTTTAAGATAAAATCTGACGCTATTAAAGAAAAAACTTCCAGCTCGCTGAAATATGTTCATTAGCTGAAAATCAACAAAACCACGAAAAGTTCTTGCATTTGAAGATAAAATCTTTTTGCTTTGAAGAAGAAAGATCCAGCTGACTGAAATAAGTTCATTTGATGAAAATCATCAAAAATTGAGAAGAACCACGAAAAGTTCTTGTATTTCAAGATAAAATCTGACGCTATTAAAGAAAAAACTTCCAGCTCTCTGAAATATGTTCATTTGCTGAAAATCAACAAAACCACGAAAAGTTCTTGTATTTGAAGATGAAATCTTTTTGCTTTGAAGAAGAAGGATTTAGGTGACTGAAATAAGTTCATTGGATGAAAACCAACAAAAATTGACAAGAAGCACGAAAAGTTCTTGTATTTTAAGATAAAATCTTGCGCTATTAAAGAAAAAACTTCTAGCTCACTGAAATATGTTCATTTGCTGAAAACCAACAAAACCACGTAAAGTTCTTGTATTTGAAGATAAAATCTTTTTGCTTTGAAGAAGAAAGATCCAGCTGACTGAAATAAGTTCATTGGATGAAAACCAACAAAAATTGACAAGAACCACGAAAAGTTCTTCTATTTTAAGGTAAAATCTGACGCCATTAAAGAAAAAACTTATCCCTCGCTGAAATATGTTCATTTGCTGAAAATCAACAAAACCACGAAAAGTTCTTGTATTTGAAGATAAAATCTTTTTGCTTTGAAGAAGAAAGATCCAGCTGACTGAAATAAGTTCATTAGATGAAAACCAACAAAAATTGACAAGAACCACGAAAAGTTCTTGTATTTTAGGATAAAATCTGACGCTATTAAAGAAAAAACTTCTCGCTCGCTGAAATATGTTCATTTGCTGAAAATCAACAAAACCACGAAAAGTTCTTGTATTTGAAGATAAAATCTTTTTGCTTTGAAGAAGAAAGATCTAGCTGACTGAAATACGTTCATTAGATGAAAACCAACAAAATTTGACAAGAACCACGAAAAGTTCTTGTATTTTAGGATAAAATCTGACGCTATTAAAGAAAAAACTTCTTGCTCGCTGAAATATGTTCATTTGCTGAAAATCAACAAAACCACGAAAAGTTCTTGTATTTGAAGATAAAATCTTTTTGCTTTGAAGAAGAAAGGTCTGGCTGACTGAAATAAGTTCATTGGATGAAAACCAACAAAAATTGACAAGAACCACGAAAAGTTCTTGTATTTTAAGATAAAATGTGACGCTATTAAAGAAAAAACTTCTCGCTCACTGAAATATGTTCATTTGCTGAAAATCAACAAAACCACGAAAAGTTCTTGTATTTGAAGATAAAATCTTTTTGCTTTGAAGAAGAAAGATCCAGCTGACTGAAATAAGTTCATCAGATGAAAACCAACAAAAATTGACAAGAACCACGAGAAGTTCTTGTATTTTAACATAAAATCTGACGCTTTTTATGAAAAAACTTCTCGCTCGCTGAAATATGTTCATTTGCTGAAAATCAACAAAACCACGAAAAGTTCTTGTACTTGAAGATAAAATCTTTTTGCTTTGAAGAAGAAAGATCCAGCTGACTGAAATGAGTTCATGAGAAGAAAACCAACAAAATTTGACAAGAACCACGAAAAGTTCTTGCATTTTAGGATAAGATCTGAAGCTATTAAAGAAAAAACTTCTCGCTCGCTGAAATATGTTCATTTGCTGAAAATCAACAAAACCACGAAAAGTTCTTGTATTTGAAGATAAAATCTTTTTGCTTTGAAGAAGAAAGATCCAGCTGACTGAAATAAGTTCATGAGATGAAAATCAACAAAAATTGACAAGAACCACGAAAAGTTCTTGTATTTTAGGATAAAATCTGACGCTATTAAAGAAAAAACTTGCAGCTCGCTGAAATATGGTGATTTGCTGAAAATCAACAAAACCACGAAAATTTCTTGTATTTGAAGATAAAATCTTTTTGCTTTGAAGAAGAAGGATTTAGGTGACTGAAATTAGTTCATTGGATGAAAACCAACAAAAATTGACAAGAAGCACGAAAAGTTCTTGTATTTTAAGATAAAATCTTGCGCTATTAAAGAAAAAACTTCGAGCTCACTGAAATATGTTCATTTGCTGAAAACCAACAAAACCACGTAAAGTTCTTGTATTTGAAGATAAAATCTTTTTGCTTTGAAGAAGAAAGATCCAGCTGACTGAAATAAGTTCATTGGATGAAAACCAACAAAAATTGACAAGAACCACGAAAAGTTCTTCTATTTTAAGGTAAAATCTGACGCCATTAAAGAAAAAACTTATCCCTCGCTGAAATATGTTCATTTGCTGAAAATCAACAAAACCACGAAAAGTTCTTGTATTTGAAGATAAAATCTTTTTGCTTTGAAGAAGAAAGATCCAGCTGACTGAAATAAGTTCATTAGATGAAAACCAACAAAAATTGACAAGAACCACGAAAAGTTCTTGTATTTTAAGATAAAATCTGACGCTATTAAAGAAAAAACTTCTCGCTCGCTGAAATATGTTCATTTGCTGAAAATCAACAAAACCACGAAAAGTTCTTGTATTTGAAGATAAAATCTTTTTGCTTTGAAGAAGAAAGATCTAGCTGACTGAAATACGTTCATTAGATGAAAACCAACAAAATTTGACAAGAACCACGAAAAGTTCTTGTATTTTAGGATAAAATCTGACGCTATTAAAGAAAAAACTTCTTGCTCGCTGAAATATGTTCATTTGCTGAAAATCAACAAAACCACGAAAAGTTCTTGTATTTGAAGATAAAATCTTTTTGCTTTGAAGAAGAAAGATCTGGCTGACTGAAATAAGTTCATTGGATGAAAACCAACAAAAATTGACAAGAACCACGAAAAGTTCTTGTATTTTAAGATAAAATGTGACGCTATTAAAGAAAAAACTTCTCGCTCACTGAAATATGTTCATTTGCTGAAAATCAACAAAACCACGAAAAGTTCTTGTATTTGAAGATAAAATCTTTTTGCTTTGAAGAAGAAAGATCCAGCTGACTGAAATAAGTTCATCAGATGAAAACCAACAAAAATTGACAAGAACCACGAGAAGTTCTTGTATTTTAACATAAAATCTGACGCTTTTTATGAAAAAACTTCTCGCTCGCTGAAATATGTTCATTTGCTGAAAATCAACAAAACCACGAAAAGTTCTTGTATTTGAAGATAAAATCTTTTTGCTTTGAAGAAGAAAGATCCAGCTGACTGAAATGAGTTCATGAGAAGAAAACCAACAAAATTTGACAAGAACCACGAAAAGTTCTTGCATTTTAGGATAAGATCTGAAGCTATTAAAGAAAAAACTTCTCGCTCGCTGAAATATGTTCATTTGCTGAAAATCAACAAAACCACGAAAAGTTCTTGTATTTGAAGATAAAATCTTTTTGCTTTGAAGAAGAAAGATCCAGCTGACTGAAATAAGTTCATGAGATGAAAATCAACAAAAATTGACAAGAACCACGAAAAGTTCTTGTATTTTAGGATAAAATCTGACGCTATTAAAGAAAAAACTTGCAGCTCGCTGAAATATGGTGATTTGCTGAAAATCAACAAAACCACGAAAATTTCTTGTATTTGAAGATAAAATCTTTTTGCTTTGAAGAAGAAGGATTTAGGTGACTGAAATTAGTTCATTGGATGAAAACCAACAAAAATTGACAAGAAGCACGAAAAGTTCTTGTATTTTAAGAAAAAATCTTGCGCTATTCAAGAAAAAACTTCTCGCTCGCTGAAATATGTTCATTTGCTGAAAATCAACAAAACCACGAAAAGTTCTTGTATTTGAAGATAAAATCTTTTTGCTTTGAAGAAGAAAGATCTGGCTGACTGAAATAAGTTCATTGGATGAAAACCAACAAAAATTGACAAGAACCACGAAAAGTTCTTGTATTTTAAGATAAAATGTGACGCTATTAAAGAAAAAACTTCTCGCTCACTGAAATATGTTCATTTGCTGAAAATCAACAAAACCACGAAAAGTTCTTGTATTTGAAGATAAAATCTTTTTGCTTTGAAGAAGAAAGATCTAGCTGACTGAAATAAGTTCATTCGATGAAATCCAACAAAATTTGACAAGAACCACGAAACGTTCTTGTATTTTAGGATAAAATCTGACGCTATTAAAGAAAAAACTTCTCGCTCGCTGAAATATGTTCATTTGCTGAAAATCAACAAAACCACGAAAAGTTCTTGTATTTGAAGATAAAATCTTTTTGCTTTGAAGAAGAAAGATCCAGCTGACTGAAATAAGTTCATTGGATGAAAACCAACAAAAATTGACAAGAACCACGAAAAGTTCTTGTATTTTAAGATCAAATCTGACGCTATTAAAGAAAAAACTTCCAGCTCGCTGAAATATGGTCATTTGCTGAAAATCAACAAAACCACGAAAAGTTCTTGTATTTGAAGATAAAATCGTTTTGCTTTGAAGAAGAAAGATCTAGCTGACTGAAATACGTTCATTAGATGAAAACCAACAAAATTTGACAAGAACCAGGAAAAGTTCTTGTATTTTAGGATAAAATCTGACGCTGTTAAAGAAAAAACTTCTTGCTCGCTGAAATATGTTCATTTGCTGAAAATCAACAAAACCACGAAAAGTTCTTGTATTTGAAGATAAAATCTTTTTGCTTTGAAGAAGAAAGATCTGGCTGACTGAAATAAGTTCATTGGATGAAAACCAACAAAAATTGACAAGAACCACGAAAAGTTCTTGTATTTTAAGATAAAATGTGACGCTATTAAAGAAAAAACTTCTCGCTCACTGAAATATGGTCATTTGCTGAAAACCAAAAAAACCACGAAAAGTTCTTGTATTTGAAGATAAAATCTTTTTGCTTTGAAGAAGAAGGATTTAGGTGACTGAAATAAGTTAATTGGATGAAAACCAACAAAAATTGACAAGAAGCACGAAAAGTTCTTGTATTTTAAGATAAAATCTTGCGCTATTAAAGAAAAAACTTCTCGATCGCTGAAATATGTTCATTTGCTGAAAACCAACAAAACCACGTAAAGTTCTTGTATTTGAAGATAAAATCTTTTTGCTTTGAAGAAGAAAGATCCAGCTGACTGAAATAAGTTCATTGTATGAAAACCAACAAAAATTGACAGGAACCACGAAAAGTTCTTGTATTTTAAGATAAAATCTGACGCTATTAAAGAAAAAACTTCCAGCTCGCTGAAATATGTTCATTTGCTGAAAATCAACAAAACCACGAAAAGTTCTTGTATTTGAAGATAAAATCTTTTTGCTTTGAAGAAGAAAGATCCAGCTGACTGAAATAAGTTCATTTGATGAAAATCATCAAAAATTGACAAGAACCACGAAAAGTTCTTGTATTTCAAGATAAAATCTGACGCTATTAAAGAAAAAACTTCCAGCTCTCTGAAATATGTTCATTTGCTGAAAATCAACAAAACCACGAAAAGTTCTTGTATTTGAAGATGAAATCTTTTTGCTTTGAAGAAGAAGGATTTAGGTGACTGAATTAAGTTCATTGGATGAAAACCAACAAAAATTGACAAGAAGCACGAAAAGTTCTTGTATTTTAAGATAAAATCTTGCGCTATTAAAGAAAAAACTTCTAGCTCGCTGAAATATGTTCATTTGCTGAAAACCAACAAAACCACGTAAAGTTCTTGTATTTGAAGATAAAATCTTTTTGCTTTGAAGAAGAAATATCCAGCTGACTGAAATAAGTTCATTGGATGAAAACCAACAAAAATTGACAAGAACCACGAAAAGTTCTTCTATTTTAAGGTAAAATCTGACGCCATTAAAGAAAAAACTTATCCCTCGCTGAAATATGTTCATTTGCTGAAAATCAACAAAACCACGAAAAGTTCTTGTATTTGAAGATAAAATCTTTTTGCTTTGAAGAAGAAAGATCCAGCTGACTGAAATAAGTTCATTAGATGAAAACCAACAAAAATTGACAAGAACCACGAAAAGTTCTTGTATTTTAAGATAAAATGTGACGCTATTAAAGAAAAAACTTCTCGCTCACTGAAATATGTTCATTTGCTGAAAATCAACAAAACCACGAAAAGTTCTTGTATTTGAAGATAAAATCATTTTGCTTTGAAGAAGAAAGATCCAGCTGACTGAAATAAGTTCATCAGATGAAAACCAACAAAAATTGACAAGAACCACGAGAAGTTCTTGTATTTTAACATAAAATCTGACGCTTTTTATGAAAAAACTTCTCGCTCGCTGAAATATGTTCATTTGCTGAAAATCAACAAAACCACGAAAAGTTCTTGTATTTGAAGATAAAATCTTTTTGCTTTGAAGAAGAAAGATCCAGCTGACTGAAATGAGTTCATGAGAAGAAAACCAACAAAATTTGACAAGAACCACGAAAAGTTCTTGCATTTTAGGATAAGATCTGAAGCTATTAAAGAAAAAACTTCTCGCTCGCTGAAATATGTTCATTTGCTGAAAATCAACAAAACCACGAAAAGTTCTTGTATTTGAAGATAAAATCTTTTTGCTTTGAAGAAGAAAGATCCAGCTGACTGAAATAAGTTCATTAGATGAAAATCAACAAAAATTGACAAGAACCACGAAAAGTTCTTGTATTTTAGGATAAAATCTGACGCTATTAAAGAAAAAACTTGCAGCTCGCTGAAATATGGTGATTTGCTGAAAATCAACAAAACCACGAAAATTTCTTGTATTTGAAGATAAAATCTTTTTGCTTTGAAGAAGAAGGATTTAGGTGACTGAAATAAGTTCATTGGATGAAAACCAACAAAAATTGACAAGAAGCACGAAAAGTTCTTGTATTTTAAGATAAAATCTTGCGCTATTCAAGAAAAAACTTCTCGCTCGCTGAAATATGTTCATTTGCTGAAAATCAACAAAACCACGAAAAGTTCTTGTATTTGAAGATAAAATCTTTTTGCTTTGAAGAAGAAAGATCTAGCTGACTGTAATAAGTTCATTTGATGAAAACCAACAAAATTTGACAAGAACCACGAAAAGTTCTTGTATTTTAGGATAAAATCTGACGCTATTAAAGGAAAAACTTCTCGCTCGCTGAAATATGTTCATTTGCTGAATATCAACAAAGCCACAAAAAGTTATTGTATTTGAAGATAAATCTTTTTGCTTTGAAGAAGAAAGATCCAGCTGACTGAAATAAGTTCATTGGATGAAAATCAACAAAAATTGACAAGAACCACGAAAAGTTCTTGTATTTTAAGATCAAATCTGACGCTATTAAAGAAAAAACTTCCAGCTCGCTGAAATATGGTCATTTGCTGAAAATCAACAAAACCACGAAAAGTTCTTGTATTTGAAGATAAAATCTTTTTGCTTTGAAGAAGAAGGATTTAGGTGACTGAAATAAGTTCATTGGATGAAAACCAACAAAAATTGACAAGAAGCACGAAAAGTTCTTGCATTTGAAGATAAAATCTTGCGCTATGAAAGAAAAAACTTCTCGCTCGCTGAAATATGTTCATTTGCTGAAAACCAACAAAACCACGTAAAGTTCTTGTATTTGAAGATAAAATCTTTTTGCTTTGAAGAAGAAAGATCCAGCTGACTGAAATAAGTTCATTGTATGAAAACCAACAAAAATTGACAGGAACCACGAAAAGTTCTTGTATTTTAAGATAAAATCTGACGCTATTAAAGAAAAAACTTCCAGCTCGCTGAAATATGTTCATTTGCTGAAAATCAACAAAACCACGAAAAGTTCTTGTATTTGAAGATAAAATCTTTTTGCTTTGAAGAAAGATCCAGCTGACTGAAATAAGTTCATTTGATGAAAATCATCAAAAATTGACAACAACCACGAAAAGTTCTTGTATTTCAAGATAAAATCTGACGCTATTAAAGAAAAAACTTCCAGCTCTCTGAAATATGTTCATTTGCTGAAAATCAACAAAACCACGAAAAGTTCTTGTATTTGAAGATAAAATCTTTTTGCTTTGAAGAAGAAAGATCTGGCTGACTGAAATAAGTTCATTGGATGAAAACCAACAAAAATTGACAAGAACCACGAAAAGTTCTTGTATTTTAAGATAAAATGTGACGCTGTGAAAGAAAAAACTTCTCGCTCACTGAAATATGTTCATTTGCTGAAAATCAACAAAACCACGAAAAGTTCTTGTATTTGAAGATAAAATCTTTTTGCTTTGAAGAAGAAAGATCTAGCTGACTGAAATAAGTTCATTAGATGAAATCCAACAAAATTTGACAAGAACCACGAAACGTTCTTGTATTTTAGGATAAAATCTGACGCTATTAAAGAAAAAACTTCTCGCTCGCTGAAATATGTTCATTTGCTGAAAATCAACAAAACCACGAAAAGTTCTTGTATTTGAAGATAAAATCTTTTTGCTTTGAAGAAGAAAGATCCAGCTGACTGAAATAAGTTCATTGGATGAAAACCAACAAAAATTGACAAGAACCACGAAAAGTTCTTGTATTTTAAGATCAAATCTGACGCTATTAAAGAAAAAACTTCCAGCTCGCTGAAATATGGTCATTTGCTGAAAATCAACAAAACCACGAAAAGTTCTTGTATTTGAAGATAAAATCGTTTTGCTTTGAAGAAGAAAGATCTAGCTGACTGAAATACGTTCATTAGATGAAAACCAACAAAATTTGACAAGAACCAGGAAAAGTTCTTGTATTTTAGGATAAAATCTGACGCTGTTAAAGAAAAAACTTCTTGCTCGCTGAAATATGTTCATTTGCTGAAAATCAACAAAACCACGAAAAGTTCTTGTATTTGAAGATAAAATCTTTTTGCTTTGAAGAAGAAAGATCTGGCTGACTGAAATAAGTTCATTGGATGAAAACCAACAAAAATTGACAAGAACCACGAAAAGTTCTTGTATTTTAAGATAAAATGTGACGCTATTAAAGAAAAAACTTCTCGCTCACTGAAATATGGTCATTTGCTGAAAACCAAAAAAACCACGAAAAGTTCTTGTATTTGAAGATAAAATCTTTTTGCTTTGAAGAAGAAGGATTTAGGTGACTGAAATAAGTTAATTGGATGAAAACCAACAAAAATTGACAAGAAGCACGAAAAGTTCTTGTATTTTAAGATAAAATCTTGCGCTATTAAAGAAAAAACTTCTCGATCGCTGAAATATGTTCATTTGCTGAAAACCAACAAAACCACGTAAAGTTCTTGTATTTGAAGATAAAATCTTTTTGCTTTGAAGAAGAAAGATCCAGCTGACTGAAATAAGTTCATTGTATGAAAACCAACAAAAATTGACAGGAACCACGAAAAGTTCTTGTATTTTAAGATAAAATCTGACGCTATTAAAGAAAAAACTTCCAGCTCGCTGAAATATGTTCATTTGCTGAAAATCAACAAAACCACGAAAAGTTCTTGTATTTGAAGATAAAATCTTTTTGCTTTGAAGAAGAAAGATCCAGCTGACTGAAATAAGTTCATTTGATGAAAATCATCAAAAATTGACAAGAACCACGAAAAGTTCTTGTATTTCAAGATAAAATCTGACGCTATTAAAGAAAAAACTTCCAGCTCTCTGAAATATGTTCATTTGCTGAAAATCAACAAAACCACGAAAAGTTCTTGTATTTGAAGATGAAATCTTTTTTCTTTGAAGAAGAAGGATTTCGGTGACTGAATTAAGTTCATTGGATGAAAACCAACAAAAATTGACAAGAAGCACGAAAAGTTCTTGTATTTTAAGATAAAATCTTGCGCTATTAAAGAAAAAACTTCTAGCTCGCTGAAATATGTTCATTTGCTGAAAACCAACAAAACCACGTAAAGTTCTTGTATTTGAAGATAAAATCTTTTTGCTTTGAAGAAGAAATATCCAGCTGACTGAAATAAGTTCATTGGATGAAAACCAACAAAAATTGACAAGAACCACGAAAAGTTCTTCTATTTTAAGGTAAAATCTGACGCCATTAAAGAAAAAACTTATCCCTCGCTGAAATATGTTCATTTGCTGAAAATCAACAAAACCACGAAAAGTTCTTGTATTTGAAGATAAAATCTTTTTGCTTTGAAGAAGAAAGATCCAGCTGACTGAAATAAGTTCATTAGATGAAAACCAACAAAAATTGACAAGAACCACGAAAAGTTCTTGTATTTTAAGATAAAATCTGACGCTATTAAAGAAAAAACTTCTCGCTCGCTGAAATATGTTCATTTGCTGAAAATCAACAAAACCACGAAAAGTTCTTGTATTTGAAGATAAAATCTTTTTGCTTTGAAGAAGAAAGATCTGGCTGACTGAAATAAGTTCATTGGATGAAAACCAACAAAAATTGACAAGAACCACGAAAAGTTCTTGTATTTTAAGATAAAATGTGACGCTATTAAAGAAAAAACTTCTCGCTCACTGAAATATGTTCATTTGCTGAAAATCAACAAAACCACGAAAAGTTCTTGTATTTGAAGATAAAATCATTTTGCTTTGAAGAAGAAAGATCCAGCTGACTGAAATAAGTTCATCAGATGAAAACCAACAAAAATTGACAAGAACCACGAGAAGTTCTTGTATTTTAACATAAAATCTGACGCTTTTTATGAAAAAACTTCTCGCTCGCTGAAATATGTTCATTTGCTGAAAATCAACAAAACCACGAAAAGTTCTTGTATTTGAAGATAAAATCTTTTTGCTTTGAAGAAGAAAGATCCAGCTGACTGAAATGAGTTCATGAGAAGAAAACCAACAAAATTTGACAAGAACCACGAAAAGTTCTTGCATTTTAGGATAAGATCTGAAGCTATTAAAGAAAAAACTTCTCGCTCGCTGAAATATGTTCATTTGCTGAAAATCAACAAAACCACGAAAAGTTCTTGTATTTGAAGATAAAATCTTTTTGCTTTGAAGAAGAAAGATCCAGCTGACTGAAATAAGTTCATTAGATGAAAATCAACAAAAATTGACAAGAACCACGAAAAGTTCTTGTATTTTAGGATAAAATCTGACGCTATTAAAGAAAAAACTTGCAGCTCGCTGAAATATGGTGATTTGCTGAAAATCAACAAAACCACGAAAATTTCTTGTATTTGAAGATAAAATCTTTTTGCTTTGAAGAAGAAGGATTTAGGTGACTGAAATAAGTTCATTGGATGAAAACCAACAAAAATTGACAAGAAGCACGAAAAGTTCTTGTATTTTAAGATAAAATCTTGCGCTATTCAAGAAAAAACTTCTCGCTCGCTGAAATATGTTCATTTGCTGAAAATCAACAAAACCACGAAAAGTTCTTGTATTTGAAGATAAAATCTTTTTGCTTTGAAGAAGAAAGATCTAGCTGACTGTAATAAGTTCATTTGATGAAAACCAACAAAATTTGACAAGAACCACGAAAAGTTCTTGTATTTTAGGATAAAATCTGACGCTATTAAAGGAAAAACTTCTCGCTCGCTGAAATATGTTCATTTGCTGAATATCAACAAAGCCACAAAAAGTTATTGTATTTGAAGATAAATCTTTTTGCTTTGAAGAAGAAAGATCCAGCTGACTGAAATAAGTTCATTGGATGAAAATCAACAAAAATTGACAAGGACCACGAAAAGTTCTTGTATTTTAAGATCAAATCTGACGCTATTAAAGAAAAAACTTCCAGCTCGCTGAAATATGGTCATTTGCTGAAAATCAACAAAACCACGAAAAGTTCTTGTATTTGAAGATAAAATCTTTTTGCTTTGAAGAAGAAGGATTTAGGTGACTGAAATAAGTTCATTGGATGAAAACCAACAAAAATTGACAAGAAGCACGAAAAGTTCTTGCATTTGAAGATAAAATCTTGCGCTATGAAAGAAAAAACTTCTCGCTCGCTGAAATATGTTCATTTGCTGAAAACCAACAAAACCACGTAAAGTTCTTGTATTTGAAGATAAAATCTTTTTGCTTTGAAGAAGAAAGATCCAGCTGACTGAAATAAGTTCATTGTATGAAAACCAACAAAAATTGACAGGAACCACGAAAAGTTCTTGTATTTTAAGATAAAATCTGACGCTATTAAAGAAAAAACTTCCAGCTCGCTGAAATATGTTCATTTGCTGAAAATCAACAAAACCACGAAAAGTTCTTGTATTTGAAGATAAAATCTTTTTGCTTTGAAGAAAGATCCAGCTGACTGAAATAAGTTCATTTGATGAAAATCATCAAAAATTGACAACAACCACGAAAAGTTCTTGTATTTCAAGATAAAATCTGACGCTATTAAAGAAAAAACTTCCAGCTCTCTGAAATATGTTCATTTGCTGAAAATCAACAAAACCACGAAAAGTTCTTGTATTTGAAGATAAAATCTTTTTGCTTTGAAGAAGAAAGATCTGGCTGACTGAAATAAGTTCATTGGATGAAAACCAACAAAAATTGACAAGAACCACGAAAAGTTCTTGTATTTTAAGATAAAATGTGACGCTGTGAAAGAAAAAACTTCTCGCTCACTGAAATATGTTCATTTGCTGAAAATCAACAAAACCACGAAAAGTTCTTGTATTTGAAGATAAAATCTTTTTGCTTTGAAGAAGAAAGATCTAGCTGACTGAAATAAGTTCATTAGATGAAATCCAACAAAATTTGACAAGAACCACGAAACGTTCTTGTATTTTAGGATAAAATCTGACGCTATTAAAGAAAAAACTTCTCGCTCGCTGAAATATGTTCATTTGCTGAAAATCAACAAAACCACGAAAAGTTCTTGTATTTGAAGATAAAATCTTTTTGCTTTGAAGAAGAAAGATCCAGCTGACCGAAATAAGTTCATTGGATGAAAACCAACAAAAATTGACAAGAACCACGAAAAGTTCTTGTATTTTAAGATCAAATCTGACGCTATTAACGAAAAAACTTCCAGCTCGCTGAAATATGTTCATTTGCTGAAAATCAACAAAACCACGAAAAGTTCTTGTATTTGAAGATAAAATCGTTTTGCTTTGAAGAAGAAAGATCCAGCTGACTGAAATACGTTCATTAGATGAAAACCAACAAAATTTGACAAGAACCACGAAAAGTTCTTGTATTTTAGGATAAAATCTGACGCTATTAAAGAAAAAACTTCTTGCTCGCTGACATATGTTCATTTGCTGAAAATCAACAAAACCACGAAAAGTTCTTGTATTTGAAGATAAAATCTTTTTGCTTTGAAGAAGAAAGATCTGGCTGACTGAAATAAGTTCATCAGATGAAAATCAACAAAATTTGACAAGAACCACGAAAAGTTCTTGTATTTTAGGATAAAATCTGACGCTATTAAAGAAAAAACTTCTCGCTCGCTGAAATATGTTCATTTGCTGAAAATCAACAAAACCACGAAAAGTTCTTGTATTTGAAGATAAAATCTTTTTGCTTTGAAGAAAGATCCAGCTGACTGAAATACGTTCATGAGATGAAAACCAACAAAATTTGACAAGAACCACGAAAAGTTCTTGTATTTTAGGATAAAATCTGTCGCTATTAAAGAAAAAACTTCTTGCTCGCTGAAATATGTTAATTTGCTGAAAATCAACAAAACCACGAAAAGTTCTTGTATTTGAAGATAAAATCTTTTTGCTTTGAAGAAGAAAGATCTAGCTGACTGAAATAAGTTCATTAGATGAAAACCAACAAAATTTGACAAGAACCACAAAAAGTTCTTGTATTTTAGGATAAAATCTGACGCTATAAAGAAAAAAATTCTTGCTCGCTGAAATATGTTCATTTGCTGAAAATCAACAAAACCACGAAAAGTTCTTGTATTTGAAGATAAAATCTTTTTGCTTTGAAGAAGAAAGATCTGGCTGACTGAAATAAGTTCATCAGATGAAAACCAACAAAATTTGACAAGAACCACGAAAAGTTCTTGTATTTTAGGATAAAGTCTGACGCTATTAAAGAAAAAACTTCCAGCTCGCTGAAATATGGTCATTTGCTGAAAATCAACAAAACCACGAAAAGTTCTTGTATTTGAAGATAAAATCTTTTTGCTTTGAAGAAGAAAGATCCAGCTGACTGAAATACGTTCATTAGATGAAAACCAACAAAATTTGACAAGAACCACGAAAAGTTCTTGTATTTTAGGATAAAATCTGACGCTATTAAAGAAAAAACTTCTCGCTCGCTGAAATATGTTCATTTGCTGAAAATCAACAAAACCACGAAAAGTTCTTGTATTTGAAGATAAATCTTTTTGCTTTGAAGAAGAAAGATCTAGCTGACTGAAATACGTTCATCAGATGAAAACCAACAAAATTTGACAAGAACCACGAAAAGTTCTTGTATTTTAGGATAAAATCTGACGCTATTAAAGAAAAAACTTCTTGCTCGCTGAAATATGTTCATTTGCTGAAAATCAACAAAACCACGAAAAGTTCTTGTATTTGAAGATAAAATCTTTTTGCTTTGAAGAAGAAAGATCTAGCTGACTGAAATAAGTTCATTGGATGAAAACCAACAAAAATTGACAAGAACCACGAAAAGTTCTTGTATTTTAAGATAAAATGTGACGCTATTAAAGAAAAAACTTCTCGCTCACTGAAATATGTTCATTTGCTGAAAATCAACAAAACCACGAAAAGTTCTTGTATTTGAAGATAAAATCTTTTTGCTTTGAAGAAGAAAGATCTAGCTGACTAAAATAAGTTCATTCGATGAAATCCAACAAAAATTGACAAGAACCACGAAAAGTTCTTGTATTTTAAGATCAAATCTGACGCTATTAAAGAAAAAACTTCCAGCTCGCTGAAATATGGTCATTTGCTGAAAATCAACAAAACCACGAAAAGTTCTTGTATTTGAAGATAAAATCGTTTTGCTTTGAAGAAGAAAGATCTAGCTGACTGAAATACGTTCATTAGATGAAAACCAACAAAATTTGACAAGAACCACGAAAAGTTCTTGTATTTTAGGATAAAATCTGACGCTATTAAAGAAAAAACTTATCCCTCGCTGAAATATGTTCATTTGCTGAAAATCAACAAAACCACGAAAAGTTCTTGTATTTGAAGATAAAATCTTTTTGCTTTGAAGAAGAAAGATCCAGCTGACTGAAATACGTTCATTAGATGAAAACCAACAAAATTTGACAAGAACCACGAAAAGTTCTTGTATTTTAGGATAAAATCTGACGCTATTCAATAAAAAACTTCTTGCTCGCTGAAATATGTTCATTTGCTGAAAATCAACAAAACCACGAAAAGTTCTTGTATTTGAAGATAAAATCTTTTTGCTTTGAAGAAGAAAGATCTAGCTGACTGAAATAAGTTCATTAGATGAAAACCAACAAAATTTGACAAGAACCACAAAACGTTCTTGTATTTTAGGATAAAATCTGACGCTATTAAAGAAAAAACTTCTCGCTCGCTGAAATATGTTCATTTGCTGAAAATCAACAAAACCACGAAAAGTTCTTGTATTTGAAGATAAAATCTTTTTGCTTTGAAGAAGAAAGATCCAGCTGACTGAAATAAGTTCATTGGATGAAAACCAACAAAAATTGACAAGAACCACGAAAAGTTCTTGTATTTTAAGATCAAATCTGACGCTATTAAAGAAAAAACTTCCAGCTCGCTGAAATATGGTCATTTGCTGAAAATCAACAAAACCACGAAAAGTTCTTGTATTTGAAGATAAAATCGTTTTGCTTTGAAGAAGAAAGATCTCGCTGACTGAAATACGTTCATTAGATGAAAACCAACAAAATTTGACAAGAACCACGAAAAGTTCTTGTATTTTAGGATAAAATCTGACGCTATTAAAGAAAAAACTTCTTGCTCGCTGAAATATGTTCATTTGCTGAAAATCAACAAAACCACGAAAAGTTCTTGTATTTGAAGATAAAATCTTTTTGCTTTGAAGAAGAAAGATCTGGCTGACTGAAATAAGTTCATTCGATGAAAACCAACAAAATTTGACAAGAACCACGAAAAGTTCTTGTATTTTAGGATAAAATCTGACGCTATTAAAGAAAAAACTTCCAGCTCGCTGAAATATGGTCATTTGCTGAAAATCAACAAAACCACGAAAAGTTCTTGTATTTGAAGATAAAATCTTTTTGCTTTGAAGAAGAAAGATCCAGCTGACTGAAATAAGTTCATTTGATGAAAATCAACAAAAATTGACAAGAACCACGAAAAGTTCTTGTATTTTAAGATAAAATCTTGCGCTATTAAACAAAAAACTTCTTGCTCGCTGAAATATGTTCATTTGCTGAAAACGAACAAAACCACGAAAAGTTCTTGTATTTGAAGATAAAATCTTTTTGCTTTGAAGAAGAAAGATCCAGCTGACTGAAATAAGTTCATGAGATGAAAACCAACAAAAATTGACAAGAACCACGAGAAGTTCTTGTATTTTAACATAAAATCTGACGCTTTTTATGAAAAAACTTCTCGCTCGCTGAAATATGTTCATTTGCTGAAAATCAACAAAACCACGAAAAGTTCTTGTATTTGAAGATAAAATCTTTTTGCTTTGAAGAAGAAAGATCGAGCTGACTGAAATGAGTTCATGAGAAGAAAACCAACAAAATTTGACAAGAACCACGAAAAGTTCTTGTATTTTAAGATAAAATCTTGCGCTATTCAAGAAAAAACTTCTAGCTCGCTGAAATATGTTCATTTGCTGAAAATCAACAAAACCACGAAAAGTTCTTGTATTTGAAGATAAAATCTTTTTGCTTTGAAGAAGAAAGATCTCGCTGACTGAAATAAGTTCATTTGATGAAAACCAACAAAATTTGACAAGAACCACGAAAAGTTCTTGTATTTTAGGATAAAATCTGACGCTATTAAAGGAAAAACTTCTCGCTCGCTGAAATATGTTCATTTGCTGAATATCAACAAAGCCACGAAAAGTTATTGTATTTGAAGATAAATCTTTTTGCTTTGAAGAAAGATCCAGCTGACTGAAATAAGTTCATTTGATGAAAATCATCAAAAATTGACAACAACCACGAAAAGTTCTTGTATTTCAAGATAAAATCTGACGCTATTAAAGAAAAAACTTCTCGCTCGCTGAAATATGTTCATTTGCTGAAAATCAACAAAACCACGAAAAGTTCTTGGATTTGAAGATAAAATCTTTTTGCTTTGAAGAAGAAAGATCCAGCTGACTGAAATAAGTTCATTGGATGAAAACCAACAAAAATTGACAAGAACCACGAAAAGTTCTTGTATTTTAAGATCAAATCTGACGCTATTAAAGAAAAAACTTCCAGCTCGCTGAAATATGGTCATTTGCTGAAAATCAACAAAACCACGAAAAGTTCTTGTATTTGAAGATAAAATCGTTTTGCTTTGAAGAAGAAAGATCTCGCTGACTGAAATACGTTCATTAGATGAAAACCAACAAAATTTGACAAGAACCACGAAAAGTTCTTGTATTTTAGGATAAAATCTGACGCTATTAAAGAAAAAACTTCTTGCTCGCTGAAATATGTTCATTTGCTGAAAATCAACAAAACCACGAAAAGTTCTTGTATTTGAAGATAAAATCTTTTTGCTTTGAAGAAGAAAGATCTGGCTGACTGAAATAAGTTCATTCGATGAAAACCAACAAAATTTGACAAGAACCACGAAAAGTTCTTGTATTTTAGGATAAAATCTGACGCTATTAAAGAAAAAACTTCCAGCTCGCTGAAATATGGTCATTTGCTGAAAATCAACAAAACCACGAAAAGTTCTTGTATTTGAAGATAAAATCTTTTTGCTTTGAAGAAGAAAGATCCAGCTGACTGAAATAAGTTCATTTGATGAAAATCAACAAAAATTGACAAGAACCACGAAAAGTTCTTGTATTTTAAGATAAAATCTTGCGCTATTAAACAAAAAACTTCTTGCTCGCTGAAATATGTTCATTTGCTGAAAACGAACAAAACCACAAAAAGTTCTTGTATTTGAAGATAAAATCTTTTTGCTTTGAAGAAGAAAGATCCAGCTGAATGAAATAAGTTCATGAGATGAAAACCAACAAAAATTGACAAGAACCACGAGAAGTTCTTGTATTTTAAGATAAAATCTTGCGCTATTCAAGAAAAAACTTCTAGCTCGCTGAAATATGTTCATTTGCTGAAAATCAACAAAACCACGAAAAGTTCTTGTATTTGAAGATAAAATCTTTTTGCTTTGAAGAAGAAAGATCTCGCTGACTGAAATAAGTTCATTTGATGAAAACCAACAAAATTTGACAAGAACCACGAAAAGTTCTTGTATTTTAGGATAAAATCTGACGCTATTAAAGGAAAAACTTCTCGCTCGCTGAAATATGTTCATTTGCTGAATATCAACAAAGCCACGAAAAGTTATTGTATTTGAAGATAAATCTTTTTGCTTTGAAGAAAGATCCAGCTGACTGAAATAAGTTCATTTGATGAAAATCATCAAAAATTGACAACAACCACGAAAAGTTCTTGTATTTCAAGATAAAATCTGACGCTATTAAAGAAAAAACTTCTTGCTCGCTGAAATATGTTCATTTGCTGAAAATCAACAAAACCACGAAAAGTTCTTGTATTTGAAGATAAAATCTTTTTGCTTTGAAGAAGAAAGATCCAGCTGACTGAAATAAGTTCATTGGATGAAAACCAACAAAAATTGACAAGAACCACGAAAAGTTCTTGTATTTTAAGATCAAATCTGACGCTATTAAAGAAAAAACTTCCAGCTCGCTGAAATATGGTCATTTGCTGAAAATCAACAAAACCACGAAAAGTTCTTGTATTTGAAGATAAAATCGTTTTGCTTTGAAGAAGAAAGATCTCGCTGACTGAAATACGTTCATTAGATGAAAACCAACAAAATTTGACAAGAACCACGAAAAGTTCTTGTATTTTAGGATAAAATCTGACGCTATTAAAGAAAAAACTTCTTGCTCGCTGAAATATGTTCATTTGCTGAAAATCAACAAAACCACGAAAAGTTCTTGTATTTGAAGATAAAATCTTTTTGCTTTGAAGAAGAAAGATCTGGCTGACTGAAATAAGTTCATTCGATGAAAACCAACAAAATTTGACAAGAACCACGAAAAGTTCTTGTATTTTAGGATAAAATCTGACGCTATTAAAGAAAAAACTTCCAGCTCGCTGAAATATGGTCATTTGCTGAAAATCAACAAAACCACGAAAAGTTCTTGTATTTGAAGATAAAATCTTTTTGCTTTGAAGAAGAAAGATCCAGCTGACTGAAATAAGTTCATTTGATGAAAATCAACAAAAATTGACAAGAACCACAAAAAGTTCTTGTATTTTAAGATAAACTCTTGCGCTATTAAACAAAAAACTTCTTGCTCGCTGAAATATGTTCATTTGCTGAAAACGAACAAAACCACGAAAAGTTCTTGTATTTCAAGATAAAATCTTTTTGCTTTGAAGAAGAAAGATCCAGCTGACTGAAATAAGTTCATGAGATGAAAACCAACAAAAATTGACAAGAACCACGAGAAGTTCTTGTATTTTAACATAAAATCTGACGCTTTTTATGAAAAAACTTCTAGCTCGCTGAAATATGTTCATTTGCTGAAAATCAACAAAACCACGAAAAGTTCTTGTATTTGAAGATAAAATCTTTTTGCTTTGAAGAAGAAAGATCGAGCTGACTGAAATGAGTTCATGAGAAGAAAACCAACAAAATTTGACAAGAACCACGAAAAGTTCTTGTATTTTAAGATAAAATCTTGCGCTATTCAAGAAAAAACTTCTAGCTCGCTGAAATATGTTCATTTGCTGAAAATCAACAAAACCACGAAAAGTTCTTGTATTTGAAGATAAAATCTTTTTGCTTTGAAGAAGAAAGATCTCGCTGACTGAAATAAGTTCATTTGATGAAAACCAACAAAATTTGACAAGAACCACGAAAAGTTCTTGTATTTTAGGATAAAATCTGACACTATTAAAGGAAAAACTTCTCGCTCGCTGAAATATGTTCATTTGCTGAATATCAACAAAGCCACGAAAAGTTATTGTATTTGAAGATAAATCTTTTTGCTTTGAAGAAAGATCCAGCTGACTGAAATAAGTTCATTTGATGAAAATCATCAAGAATTGACAACAACCACGAAAAGTTCTTGTATTTCAAGATAAAATCTGACGCTATTAAAGAAAAAACTTCTTGCTCGCTGAAATATGTTCATTTGCTGAAAATCAACAAAACCACGAAAAGTTCTTGTATTTGAAGATAAAATCTTTTTGCTTTGAAGAAGAAGGATTTAGGTGACTGAAATAAGTTCATTGGATGAAAACAAACAAAAATTGACAAGAAGCACGAAAAGTTCTTGTATTTTAAGATAAAATCTTGCGCTATTAAAGAAAAAACTTCTCCCTCGCTGAAATATGTTCATTTGCTGAAAATCAACAAAACCACGAAAAGTTCTTGTATTTGAAGATAAAATCTTTTTGCTTTGAAGAAGAAAGATCCAGCTGACTGAAATAAGTTCATTAGATGAAAACCAACAAAAATTGACAAGAACCACGAAAAGTTCTTGTATTTTAAGATAAAATCTTACGCTATTAAAGAAAAAACTTCTAGCTCGCTGAAATATGTTCATTTGCTGAAAATCAACAAAACCACGAAAAGTTCTTGTATTTGAAGATAAAATCTTTTTGCTTTGAAGAAGAAAGATCTAGCTGACTGAAATACGTTCATTAGATGAAAACCAACAAAATTTGACAAGAACCACGAAAAGTTCTTGTATTTTAGGATAAAATCTGACGCTATTAAAGAAAAAACTTCTCGCTCGCTGAAATATGTTCATTTGCTGAAAATCAACAAAACCACGAAAAGTTCTTGTATTTGAAGATAAAATCTTTTTGCTTTGAAGAAGAAAGATCCAGCTGACTGAAATAAGTTCATTGGATGAAAACCAACAAAAATTGACAAGAACCACGAAAAGTTCTTGTATTTTAAAATCAAATCTGACGCTATTAAAGAAAAAACTTCCAGCTCGCTGAAATATGTTCATTTGCTGAAAATCAACAAAACCACGAAAAGTTCTTGTATTTGAAGATAAAATCTTTTTGCTTTGAAGAAGAAAGATCCAGCTGACTGAAATAAGTTCATTTGATGAAAATCAACAAAAATTGACAAGAACCACGAAAAGTTCTTGTATTTTAAGATAAAATCTGATGCTATCAAAGAAAAAACTTCCAGCTCGCTGAAATATGTTCATTTGCTGAAAACCAACAAAACCACGAAAAGTTATTGTATTTGAAGATAAAATCTTTTTGCTTTGAAGAAGAAAGATCCAGCTGACTGAAATAAGTTCATTTGATGAAAATCAACAAAAATTGACAAGAACCACGAAAAATTCTTGTATTTTAAGATAAAATCTGACGCTATTAAAGAAAAAACTTCCAGCTCGCTGAAATATGGTCATTTGCTGAAAACCAACAAAACCACGAAAAGTTCTTTTATTTGAAGATAAAATCTTTTTGCTTTGAAGAAGAAGGATTTCGGTGACTGAAATAAGTTCATTGGATGAAAACCAACAAAAATTGACAAGAAGCACGAAAAGTTGTTGTATTTTAAGATAAAATCTTGCGCTATTAAAGAAAAAACTTCTCGCTCGCTGAAATATGTTCATTTGCTGAAAACCAACAAAACCACGTAAAGTTCTTGTATTTGAAGATAAAATCTTTTTGCTTTGAAGAAGAAAGATCTAGCTGACTGAAATAAGTTCATTGGATGAAAACCAACAAAATTTGACAAGAACCACGAAAAGTTCTTGTATTTTAGGATAAAATCTGACGCTATTAAAGAAAAAACTTCTTGCTCGCTGAAATATGTTCATTTGCTGAAAATCAACAAAACCACGAAAAGTTCTTGTATTTGAAGATAAAATCTTTTTGCTTTGAAGAAGAAAGATCTGGCTGACTGAAATAAGTTCATTGGATGAAAACCAACAAAAATTGACAAGAACCACGAAAAGTTCTTGTATTTTAAGATAAAATGTGACGCTATTAAAGAAAAAACTTCTCGCTCACTGAAATATGTTCATTTGCTGAAAATCAACAAAACCACGAAAAGTTCTTGTATTTGAAGATAAAATCTTTTTGCTTTGAAGAAGAAAGATCTAGCTGACTGAAATAAGTTCATTAGATGAAAACCAACAAAATTTGACAAGAACCACGAAAAGTTCTTGTATTTTAAGATAAAATGTGACGCTATTAAAGAAAAAACTTCTCGCTCACTGAAATATGTTCATTTGCTGAAAATCAACAAAACCACGAAAAGTTCTTGTATTTGAAGATAAAATCTTTTTGCTTTGAAGAAGAAAGATCTAGCTGACTGAAATAAGTTCATTAGATGAAAACCAACAAAATTTGACAAGAACCACGAAAAGTTCTTGTATTTTAGGATAAAATCTGACGCTATTAAAGAAAAAACTTCTCGCTCGCTGAAATATGTTCATTTGCTGAAAATCAACAAAACCACGAAAAGTTCTTGTATTTGAAGATAAAATCTTTTTGCTTTGAAGAAGAAAGATCTGGCTGACTGAAATAAGTTCATTGGATGAAAACCAACAAAAATTGACAAGAACCACGAAAAGTTCTTGTATTTTAAAGTAAAATGTGACGCTATTAAAGAAAAAACTTCTCGCTCACTGAAATAAGTTCATTGGATGAAAACCAACAAAAATTGACAAGAACCACGAAAAGTTCTTGTATTTTAAGATAAAATGTGACGCTATTAAAGAAAAAACTTCTCGCTCACTGAAATATGTTCATTTGCTGAAAATCAACAAAACCACGAAAAGTTCTTGTATTTGAAGATAAAATCTTTTTGCTTTGAAGAAGAAAGATCTAGCTGACTGAAATAAGTTCATTCGATGAAATCTAACAAAATTTGACAAGAACCACGAAACGTTCTTGTATTTTAGGATAAAATCTGACGCTATTAAAGAAAAAACTTCTCGCTCGCTGAAATATGTTCATTTGCTGAAAATCAACAAAACCAAGAAAAGTTCTTGTATTTGAAGATAAAATCTTTTTGCTTTGAAGAAGAAAGATCCAGCTGACTGAAATAAGTTCATTGGATGAAAACCAACAAAAATTGACAAGAACCACGAAAAGTTCTTGTATTTTAAGATCAAATCTGACGCTATTAAAGAAAAAACTTCCAGCTCGCTGAAATATGGTCATTTGCTGAAAATCAACAAAACCACGAAAAGTTCTTGTATTTGAAGATAAAATCGTTTTGCTTTGAAGAAGAAAGATCTAGCTGACTGAAATACGTTCATTAGATGAAAACCAACAAAATTTGACAATAACCACGAAAAGTTCTTGTATTTTAGGATAAAATCTGACGCTATTAAAGAAAAAACTTCTTGCTCGCTGAAATATGTTCATTTGCTGAAAATCAACAAAACCACGAAAAGTTATTGTATTTGAAGATAAAATCTTTTTGCTTTGAAGAAGAAAGATCCAGCTGACTGAAATATGTTCATTTGATGAAAATCAACAAAAATTGACAAGAACCACGAAAAATTCTTGTATTTTAAGATAAAATCTGACGCTATTAAAGAAAAAACTTCCAGCTCGCTGAAATATGGTCATTTGCTGAAAACCAACAAAACCACGAAAAGTTCTTTTATTTGAAGATAAAATCTTTTTGCTTTGAAGAAGAAGGATTTCGGTGACTGAAATAAGTTCATTGGATGAAAACCAACAAAAATTGACAAGAAGCACGAAAAGTTCTTGTATTTTAAGATAAAATCTTGCTCGATGAAAGAAAAAACTTCTAGCTCGCTGAAATATGTTCATTTGCTGAAAATCAACAAAACCACGAAAAGTTCTTGTATTTGAAGATAAAATCTTTTTGCTTTGAAGAAGAAAGATCTCGCTGACTGAAATAAGTTCATTTGATGAAAACCAACAAAATTTGACAAGAATCACGAAAAGTTCTTGTATTTTAGGATAAAATCTGACACTATTAAAGGAAAAACTTCTCGCTCGCTGAAATATGTTCATTTGCTGAATATCAACAAAGCCACGAAAAGTTATTGTATTTGAAGATAAATCTTTTTGCTTTGAAGAAAGATCCAGCTGACTGAAATAAGTTCATTTGATGAAAATCATCAAAAATTGACAACAACCACGAAAAGTTCTTGTATTTCAAGATAAAATCTGACGCTATTAAAGAAAAAACTTCTTGCTCGCTGAAATATGTTCATTTGCTGAAAATCAACAAAACCACGAAAAGTTCTTGTATTTGAAGATAAAATCTTTTTGCTTTGAAGAAGAAGGATTTAGGTGACTGAAATAAGTTCATTGGATGAAAACAAACAAAAATTGACAAGAAGCACGAAAAGTTCTTGTATTTTAAGATAAAATCTTGCGCTATTAAAGAAAAAACTTCTCCCTCGCTGAAATATGTTCATTTGCTGAAAATCAACAAAACCACGAAAAGTTCTTGTATTTGAAGATAAAATCTTTTTGCTTTGAAGAAGAAAGATCCAGCTGACTGAAATAAGTTCATTAGATGAAAACCAACAAAAATTGACAAGAACCACGAAAAGTTCTTGTATTTTAAGATAAAATCTTACGCTATTAAAGAAAAAACTTCTAGCTCGCTGAAATATGTTCATTTGCTGAAAATCAACAAAACCACGAAAAGTTCTTGTATTTGAAGATAAAATCTTTTTGCTTTGAAGAAGAAAGATCTAGCTGACTGAAATACGTTCATTAGATGAAAACCAACAAAATTTGACAAGAACCACGAAAAGTTCTTGTATTTTAGGATAAAATCTGACGCTATTAAAGAAAAAACTTCTCGCTCGCTGAAATATGTTCATTTGCTGAAAATCAACAAAACCACGAAAAGTTCTTGTATTTGAAGATAAAATCTTTTTGCTTTGAAGAAGAAAGATCCAGCTGACTGAAATAAGTTCATTGGATGAAAACCAACAAAAATTGACAAGAACCACGAAAAGTTCTTGTATTTTAAAATCAAATCTGACGCTATTAAAGAAAAAACTTCCAGCTCGCTGAAATATGGTCATTTGCTGAAAATCAACAAAACCACGAAAAGTTCTTGTATTTGAAGATAAAATCTTTTTGCTTTGAAGAAGAAAGATCTCGCTGACTGAAATAAGTTCATTTGATGAAAACCAACAAAATTTGACAAGAACCACGAAAAGTTCTTGTATTTTAGGATAAAATCTGACACTATTAAAGGAAAAACTTCTCGCTCGCTGAAATATGTTCATTTGCTGAATATCAACAAAGCCACGAAAAGTTATTGTATTTGAAGATAAATCTTTTTGCTTTGAAGAAAGATCCAGCTGACTGAAATAAGTTCATTTGATGAAAATCATCAAAAATTGACAACAACCACGAAAAGTTCTTGTATTTCAAGATAAAATCTGACGCTATTAAAGAAAAAACTTCTTGCTCGCTGAAATATGTTCATTTGCTGAAAATCAACAAAACCACGAAAAGTTCTTGTATTTGAAGATAAAATCTTTTTGCTTTGAAGAAGAAGGATTTAGGTGACTGAAATAAGTTCATTGGATGAAAACAAACAAAAATTGACAAGAAGCACGAAAAGTTCTTGTATTTTAAGATAAAATCTTGCGCTATTAAAGAAAAAACTTCTCCCTCGCTGAAATATGTTCATTTGCTGAAAATCAACAAAACCACGAAAAGTTCTTGTATTTGAAGATAAAATCTTTTTGCTTTGAAGAAGAAAGATCCAGCTGACTGAAATAAGTTCATTAGATGAAAACCAACAAAAATTGACAAGAACCACGAAAAGTTCTTGTATTTTAAGATAAAATCTTACGCTATTAAAGAAAAAACTTCTAGCTCGCTGAAATATGTTCATTTGCTGAAAATCAACAAAACCACGAAAAGTTCTTGTATTTGAAGATAAAATCTTTTTGCTTTGAAGAAGAAAGATCTAGCTGACTGAAATACGTTCATTAGATGAAAACCAACAAAATTTGACAAGAACCACGAAAAGTTCTTGTATTTTAGGATAAAATCTGACGCTATTAAAGAAAAAACTTCTCGCTCGCTGAAATATGTTCATTTGCTGAAAATCAACAAAACCACGAAAAGTTCTTGTATTTGAAGATAAAATCTTTTTGCTTTGAAGAAGAAAGATCCAGCTGACTGAAATAAGTTCATTGGATGAAAACCAACAAAAATTGACAAGAACCACGAAAAGTTCTTGTATTTTAAAATCAAATCTGACGCTATTAAAGAAAAAACTTCCAGCTCGCTGAAATATGGTCATTTGCTGAAAATCAACAAAACCACGAAAAGTTCTTGTATTTGAAGATAAAATCTTTTTGCTTTGAAGAAGAAAGATCCAGCTGACTGAAATAAGTTCATTTGATGAAAATCAACAAAAATTGACAAGAACCACGAAAAGTTCTTGTATTTTAAGATAAAATCTGATGCTATCAAAGAAAAAACTTCCAGCTCGCTGAAATATGTTCATTTGCTGAAAACCAACAAAACCACGAAAAGTTATTGTATTTGAAGATAAAATCTTTTTGCTTTGAAGAAGAAAGATCCAGCTGACTGAAATAAGTTCATTTGATGAAAATCAACAAAAATTGACAAGAACCACGAAAAATTCTTGTATTTTAAGATAAAATCTGACGCTATTAAAGAAAAAACTTCCAGCTCGCTGAAATATGGTCATTTGCTGAAAACCAACAAAACCACGAAAAGTTCTTTTATTTGAAGATAAAATCTTTTTGCTTTGAAGAAGAAGGATTTCGGTGACTGAAATAAGTTCATTGGATGAAAACCAACAAAAATTGACAAGAAGCACGAAAAGTTGTTGTATTTTAAGATAAAATCTTGCGCTATTAAAGAAAAAACTTCTCGCTCGCTGAAATATGTTCATTTGCTGAAAACCAACAAAACCACGTAAAGTTCTTGTATTTGAAGATAAAATCTTTTTGCTTTGAAGAAGAAAGATCTAGCTGACTGAAATAAGTTCATTGGATGAAAACCAACAAAATTTGACAAGAACCACGAAAAGTTCTTGTATTTTAGGATAAAATCTGACGCTATTAAAGAAAAAACTTCTTGCTCGCTGAAATATGTTCATTTGCTGAAAATCAACAAAACCACGAAAAGTTCTTGTATTTGAAGATAAAATCTTTTTGCTTTGAAGAAGAAAGATCTGGCTGACTGAAATAAGTTCATTGGATGAAAACCAACAAAAATTGACAAGAACCACGAAAAGTTCTTGTATTTTAAGATAAAATGTGACGCTATTAAAGAAAAAACTTCTCGCTCACTGAAATATGTTCATTTGCTGAAAATCAACAAAACCACGAAAAGTTCTTGTATTTGAAGATAAAATCTTTTTGCTTTGAAGAAGAAAGATCTAGCTGACTGAAATAAGTTCATTAGATGAAAACCAACAAAATTTGACAAGAACCACGAAAAGTTCTTGTATTTTAAGATAAAATGTGACGCTATTAAAGAAAAAACTTCTCGCTCACTGAAATATGTTCATTTGCTGAAAATCAACAAAACCACGAAAAGTTCTTGTATTTGAAGATAAAATCTTTTTGCTTTGAAGAAGAAAGATCTAGCTGACTGAAATAAGTTCATTAGATGAAAACCAACAAAATTTGACAAGAACCACGAAAAGTTCTTGTATTTTAGGATAAAATCTGACGCTATTAAAGAAAAAACTTCTCGCTCGCTGAAATATGTTCATTTGCTGAAAATCAACAAAACCACGAAAAGTTCTTGTATTTGAAGATAAAATCTTTTTGCTTTGAAGAAGAAAGATCTGGCTGACTGAAATAAGTTCATTGGATGAAAACCAACAAAAATTGACAAGAACCACGAAAAGTTCTTGTATTTTAAAGTAAAATGTGACGCTATTAAAGAAAAAACTTCTCGCTCACTGAAATAAGTTCATTGGATGAAAACCAACAAAAATTGACAAGAACCACGAAAAGTTCTTGTATTTTAAGATAAAATGTGACGCTATTAAAGAAAAAACTTCTCGCTCACTGAAATATGTTCATTTGCTGAAAATCAACAAAACCACGAAAAGTTCTTGTATTTGAAGATAAAATCTTTTTGCTTTGAAGAAGAAAGATCTAGCTGACTGAAATAAGTTCATTCGATGAAATCTAACAAAATTTGACAAGAACCACGAAACGTTCTTGTATTTTAGGATAAAATCTGACGCTATTAAAGAAAAAACTTCTCGCTCGCTGAAATATGTTCATTTGCTGAAAATCAACAAAACCAAGAAAAGTTCTTGTATTTGAAGATAAAATCTTTTTGCTTTGAAGAAGAAAGATCCAGCTGACTGAAATAAGTTCATTGGATGAAAACCAACAAAAATTGACAAGAACCACGAAAAGTTCTTGTATTTTAAGATCAAATCTGACGCTATTAAAGAAAAAACTTCCAGCTCGCTGAAATATGGTCATTTGCTGAAAATCAACAAAACCACGAAAAGTTCTTGTATTTGAAGATAAAATCGTTTTGCTTTGAAGAAGAAAGATCTAGCTGACTGAAATACGTTCATTAGATGAAAACCAACAAAATTTGACAATAACCACGAAAAGTTCTTGTATTTTAGGATAAAATCTGACGCTATTAAAGAAAAAACTTCTTGCTCGCTGAAATATGTTCATTTGCTGAAAATCAACAAAACCACGAAAAGTTATTGTATTTGAAGATAAAATCTTTTTGCTTTGAAGAAGAAAGATCCAGCTGACTGAAATATGTTCATTTGATGAAAATCAACAAAAATTGACAAGAACCACGAAAAATTCTTGTATTTTAAGATAAAATCTGACGCTATTAAAGAAAAAACTTCCAGCTCGCTGAAATATGGTCATTTGCTGAAAACCAACAAAACCACGAAAAGTTCTTTTATTTGAAGATAAAATCTTTTTGCTTTGAAGAAGAAGGATTTCGGTGACTGAAATAAGTTCATTGGATGAAAACCAACAAAAATTGACAAGAAGCACGAAAAGTTCTTGTATTTTAAGATAAAATCTTGCTCTATGAAAGAAAAAACTTCTAGCTCGCTGAAATATGTTCATTTGCTGAAAATCAACAAAACCACGAAAAGTTCTTGTATTTGAAGATAAAATCTTTTTGCTTTGAAGAAGAAAGATCTCGCTGACTGAAATAAGTTCATTTGATGAAAACCAACAAAATTTGACAAGAACCACGAAAAGTTCTTGTATTTTAGGATAAAATCTGACACTATTAAAGGAAAAACTTCTCGCTCGCTGAAATATGTTCATTTGCTGAATATCAACAAAGCCACGAAAAGTTATTGTATTTGAAGATAAATCTTTTTGCTTTGAAGAAAGATCCAGCTGACTGAAATAAGTTCATTTGATGAAAATCATCAAAAATTGACAACAACCACGAAAAGTTCTTGTATTTCAAGATAAAATCTGACGCTATTAAAGAAAAAACTTCTTGCTCGCTGAAATATGTTCATTTGCTGAAAATCAACAAAACCACGAAAAGTTCTTGTATTTGAAGATAAAATCTTTTTGCTTTGAAGAAGAAGGATTTAGGTGACTGAAATAAGTTCATTGGATGAAAACAAACAAAAATTGACAAGAAGCACGAAAAGTTCTTGTATTTTAAGATAAAATCTTGCGCTATTAAAGAAAAAACTTCTCCCTCGCTGAAATATGTTCATTTGCTGAAAATCAACAAAACCACGAAAAGTTCTTGTATTTGAAGATAAAATCTTTTTGCTTTGAAGAAGAAAGATCCAGCTGACTGAAATAAGTTCATTAGATGAAAACCAACAAAAATTGACAAGAACCACGAAAAGTTCTTGTATTTTAAGATAAAATCTTACGCTATTAAAGAAAAAACTTCTAGCTCGCTGAAATATGTTCATTTGCTGAAAATCAACAAAACCACGAAAAGTTCTTGTATTTGAAGATAAAATCTTTTTGCTTTGAAGAAGAAAGATCTAGCTGACTGAAATACGTTCATTAGATGAAAACCAACAAAATTTGACAAGAACCACGAAAAGTTCTTGTATTTTAGGATAAAATCTGACGCTATTAAAGAAAAAACTTCTCGCTCGCTGAAATATGTTCATTTGCTGAAAATCAACAAAACCACGAAAAGTTCTTGTATTTGAAGATAAAATCTTTTTGCTTTGAAGAAGAAAGATCCAGCTGACTGAAATAAGTTCATTGGATGAAAACCAACAAAAATTGACAAGAACCACGAAAAGTTCTTGTATTTTAAAATCAAATCTGACGCTATTAAAGAAAAAACTTCCAGCTCGCTGAAATATGGTCATTTGCTGAAAATCAACAAAACCACGAAAAGTTCTTGTATTTGAAGATAAAATCTTTTTGCTTTGAAGAAGAAAGATCTGGCTGACTGAAATAAGTTCATTAGATGAAAACCAACAAAATTTGACAAGAACCACGAAAAGTTCTTGTATTTTAGGATAAAATCTGACGCTATTAAAGAAAAAACTTCTAGCTCGCTGAAATATGTTCATTTGCTGAAAATCAACAAAACCACGAAAAGTTATTGTATTTGAAGATAAAATCTTTTTGCTTTGAAGAAGAAAGATCCAGCTGACTGAAATAAGTTCATTGGATGAAAATCAACAAAAATTGACAAGAACCACGAAAAGTTCTTGTATTTTAAGATCAAATCTGACGCTATTAAAGAAAAAACTTCCTGCTCGCTGAAATATCGTCATTTGCTGAAAATCAACAAAACCACGAAAAGTTCTTGTATTTGAAGATAAAATCTTTTTGCTTTGAAGAAGAAAGATCCAGCTGACTGAAATAAGTTCATTTGATGAAAATCAACAAAAATTGACAAGAACCACGAAAAGTTCTTGTATTTTAAGATAAAATCTGATGCTATCAAAGAAAAAACTTCCAGCTCGCTGAAATATGTTCATTTGCTGAAAACCAACAAAACCACGAAAAGTTATTGTATTTGAAGATAAAATCTTTTTGCTTTGAAGAAGAAAGATCCAGCTGACTGAAATAAGTTCATTTGATGAAAATCAACAAAAATTGACAAGAACCACGAAAAATTCTTGTATTTTAAGATAAAATCTGACGCTATTAAAGAAAAAACTTCCAGCTCGCTGAAATATGGTCATTTGCTGAAAACCAACAAAACCACGAAAAGTTCTTTTATTTGAAGATAAAATCTTTTTGCTTTGAAGAAGAAGGATTTCGGTGACTGAAATAAGTTCATTGGATGAAAACCAACAAAAATTGACAAGAAGCACGAAAAGTTCTTGTATTTTAAGATAAAATCTTGCGCTATTAAAGAAAAAACTTCTCGCTCGCTGAAATATGTTCATTTGCTGAAAACCAACAAAACCACGTAAAGTTCTTGTATTTGAAGATAAAATCTTTTTGCTTTGAAGAAGAAAGATCTAGCTGACTGAAATAAGTTCATTGGATGAAAACCAACAAAATTTGACAAGAACCACGAAAAGTTCTTGTATTTTAGGATAAAATCTGACGCTATTAAAGAAAAAACTTCTTGCTCGCTGAAATATGTTCATTTGCTGAAAATCAACAAAACCACGAAAAGTTCTTGTATTTGAAGATAAAATCTTTTTGCTTTGAAGAAGAAAGATCTAGCTGACTGAAATAAGTTCATTAGATGAAAACCAACAAAATTTGACAAGAACCACGAAAAGTTCTTGTATTTTAGGATAAAATCTGACGCTATTAAAGAAAAAACTTCTCGCTCACTGAAATATGTTCATTTGCTGAAAATCAACAAAACCACGAAAAGTTCTTGTATTTGAAGATAAAATCTTTTTGCTTTGAAGAAGAAAGATCTGGCTGACTGAAATAAGTTCATTGGATGAAAACCAACAAAAATTGACAAGAACCACGAAAAGTTCTTGTATTTTAAAGTAAAATGTGACGCTATTAAAGAAAAAACTTCTCGCTCACTGAAATAAGTTCATTGGATGAAAACCAACAAAAATTGACAAGAACCACGAAAAGTTCTTGTATTTTAAGATAAAATGTGACGCTATTAAAGAAAAAACTTCTCGCTCACTGAAATATGTTCATTTGCTGAAAATCAACAAAACCACGAAAAGTTCTTGTATTTGAAGATAAAATCTTTTTGCTTTGAAGAAGAAAGATCTAGCTGACTGAAATAAGTTCATTCGATGAAATCCAACAAAATTTGACAAGAACCACGAAACGTTCTTGTATTTTAGGATAAAATCTGACGCTATTAAAGAAAAAACTTCTCGCTCGCTGAAATATGTTCATTTGCTGAAAATCAACAAAACCAAGAAAAGTTCTTGTATTTGAAGATAAAATCTTTTTGCTTTGAAGAAGAAAGATCCAGCTGACTGAAATAAGTTCATTGGATGAAAACCAACAAAAATTGACAAGAACCACGAAAAGTTCTTGTATTTTAAGATCAAATCTGACGCTATTAAGGAAAAAACTTCCAGCTCGCTGAAATATGGTCATTTGCTGAAAATCAACAAAACCACGAAAAGTTCTTGTATTTGAAGATAAAATCGTTTTGCTTTGAAGAAGAAAGATCTAGCTGACTGAAATACGTTCATTAGATGAAAACCAACAAAATTTGACAATAACCACGAAAAGTTCTTGTATTTTAGGATAAAATCTGACGCTATTAAAGAAAAAACTTCTTGCTCGCTGAAATATGTTCATTTGCTGAAAATCAACAAAACCACGAAAAGTTATTGTATTTGAAGATAAAATCTTTTTGCTTTGAAGAAGAAAGATCCAGCTGACTGAAATATGTTCATTTGATGAAAATCAACAAAAATTGACAAGAACCACGAAAAATTCTTGTATTTTAAGATAAAATCTGACGCTATTAAAGAAAAAACTTCCAGCTCGCTGAAATATGGTCATTTGCTGAAAACCAACAAAACCACGAAAAGTTCTTTTATTTGAAGATAAAATCTTTTTGCTTTGAAGAAGAAGGATTTCGGTGACTGAAATAAGTTCATTGGATGAAAACCAACAAAAATTGACAAGAAGCACGAAAAGTTCTTGTATTTTAAGATAAAATCTTGCTCTATGAAAGAAAAAACTTCTCGCTCGCTGAAATATGTTCATTTGCTGAAAACCAACAAAACCACGTAAAGTTCTTGTATTTGAAGATAAAATCTTTTTGCTTTGAAGAAGAAAGATCTAGCTGACTGAAATACGTTCATTGGATAAAAACCAACAAAATTTGACAAGAACCACGAAAGGTTCTTGTATTTTAGGATAAAATCTGACGCTATTAAAGAAAAAACTTCTTGCTCGCTGAAATATGTTCATTTGCTGAAAATCAACAAAACCACGAAAAGTTCTTGTATTTGAAGATAAAATCTTTTTGCTTTGAAGAAGAAAGATCTGGCTGACTGAAATAAGTTCATTGGATGAAAACCAACAAAATTTGACAAGAACCACGAAAAGTTCTTGTATTTTAAGATAAAATGTGACGCTATTAAAGAAAAAACTTCTCGCTCACTGAAATATGTTCATTTGCTGAAAATCAACAAAACCACGAAAAGTTCTTGTATTTGAAGATAAAATCTTTTTGCTTTGAAGAAGAAAGATCTAGCTGACTGAAATAAGTTCATTAGATGAAAACCAACAAAATTTGACAAGAACCACGAAAAGTTCTTGTATTTTAGGATAAAATCTGACGCTATTAAAGAAAAAACTTCTCGCTCGCTGAAATATGTTCATTTGCTGAAAATCAACAAAACCACGAAAAGTTCTTGTATTTGAAGATAAAATCTTTTTGCTTTGAAGAAGAAAGATCTGGCTGACTGAAATAAGTTCATTGGATGAAAACCAACAAAAATTGACAAGAACCACGAAAAGTTCTTGTATTTTAAGATAAAATGTGACGCTATTAAAGAAAAAACTTCTCGCTCACTGAAATATGTTCATTTGCTGAAAATCAACAAAACCACGAAAAGTTCTTGTATTTGAAGATAAAATCTTTTTGCTTTGAAGAAGAAAGATCTAGCTGACTGAAATCAGTCCATTGGATGAAAACCAACAAAATTTGACAAGAACCACGAAAAGTTCTTGTATTTTAGGATAAAATCTGACGCTATTAAAGAAAAAACTTCTCGCTCGCTGAAATATGTTCATTTGCTGAAAATCAACAAAACCACGAAAAGTTCTTGTATTTGAAGATGAAATCTTTTTGCTTTGAAGAAGAAGGATTTAGGTGACTGAAAGAAGTTCATTGGATGAAAACCAACAAAAATTGACAAGAAGCACGAAAAGTTCTTGTATTTTAAGATAAAATCTTGCGCTATTAAAGAAAAAACTTGTCCCTCGCTGAAATATGTTCATTTGCTGAAAATCAACAAAACCACGAAAAGTTCTTGTATTTGAAGATAAAATCTTTTTGCTTTGAAGAAGAAAGATCCAGCTGACTGAAATAAGTTCATTAAATTAAAACCAACAAAAATTGACAAGAACCACGAAAAGTTCTTGTATTTTAAGATAAAATCTGACGCTATTAAAGAAAAAACTTCTCGCTCGCTGAAATATGTTCATTTGCTGAAAATCAACAAAACCACGAAAAGTTCTTGTATTTGAAGATAAAATCTTTTTGCTTTGAAGAAGAAAGATCCAGCTGACTGAAATATGTTCATTTGATGAAAATCAACAAAAATTGACAAGAACCACGAAAAATTCTTGTATTTTAAGATAAAATCTGACGCTATTAAAGAAAAAACTTCCAGCTCGCTGAAATATGGTCATTTGCTGAAAACCAACAAAACCACGAAAAGTTCTTTTATTTGAAGATAAAATCTTTTTGCTTTGAAGAAGAAGGATTTCGGTGACTGAAATAAGTTCATTGGATGAAAACCAACAAAAATTGACAAGAAGCACGAAAAGTTCTTGTATTTTAAGATAAAATCTTGCTCTATGAAAGAAAAAACTTCTCGCTCGCTGAAATATGTTCATTTGCTGAAAACCAACAAAACCACGTAAAGTTCTTGTATTTGAAGATAAAATCTTTTTGCTTTGAAGAAGAAAGATCTGGCTGACTGAAATAAGTTCATTGGATGAAAACCAACAAAATTTGACAAGAACCACGAAAAGTTCTTGTATTTTAAGATAAAATGTGACGCTATTAAAGAAAAAACTTCTCGCTCACTGAAATATGTTCATTTGCTGAAAATCAACAAAACCACGAAAAGTTCTTGTATTTGAAGATAAAATCTTTTTGCTTTGAAGAAGAAAGATCTAGCTGACTGAAATTAGTTCATTAGATGAAAACCAACAAAATTTGACAAGAACCACGAAAAGTTCTTGTATTTTAGGATAAAATCTGACGCTATTAAAGAAAAAACTTCTCGCTCGCTGAAATATGTTCATTTGCTGAAAATCAACAAAACCACGAAAAGTTCTTGTATTTGAAGATAAAATCTTTTTGCTTTGAAGAAGAAAGATCTGGCTGACTGAAATAAGTTCATTGGATGAAAACCAACAAAAATTGACAAGAACCACGAAAAGTTCTTGTATTTTAAGATAAAATGTGACGCTATTAAAGAAAAAACTTCTCGCTCACTGAAATATGTTCATTTGCTGAAAATCAACAAAACCACGAAAAGTTCTTGTATTTGAAGATAAAATCTTTTTGCTTTGAAGAAGAAAGATCTAGCTGACTGAAATCAGTCCATTGGATGAAAACCAACAAAATTTGACAAGAACCACGAAAAGTTCTTGTATTTTAGGATAAAATCTGACGCTATTAAAGAAAAAACTTCTCGCTCGCTGAAATATGTTCATTTGCTGAAAATCAACAAAACCACGAAAAGTTCTTGTATTTGAAGATGAAATCTTTTTGCTTTGAAGAAGAAGGATTTAGGTGACTGAAAGAAGTTCATTGGATGAAAACCAACAAAAATTGACAAGAAGCACGAAAAGTTCTTGTATTTTAAGATAAAATCTTGCGCTATGAAAGAAAAAACTTGTCCCTCGCTGAAATATGTTCATTTGCTGAAAATCAACAAAACCACGAAAAGTTCTTGTATTTGAAGATAAAATCTTTTTGCTTTGAAAAAGAAAGATCCAGCTGACTGAAATAAGTTCATTAAATTAAAACCAACAAAAATTGACAAGAACCACGAAAAGTTCTTGTATTTTAAGATAAAATCTGACGCTATTAAAGAAAAAACTTCTCGCTCGCTGAAATATGTTCATTTGCTGAAAATCAACAAAACCACGAAAAGTTCTTGTATTTGAAGATAAAATCTTTTTGCTTTGAAGAAGAAAGATCTGGCTGACTGAAATAAGTTCATTGGATGAAAACCAACAAAAATTGACAAGAACCACGAAAAGTTCTTGTATTTTAAGATAAAATGTGACGCTATTAAAGAAAAAACTTCTCGCTCACTGAAATATGTTCATTTGCTGAAAATCAACAAAACCACGAAAAGTTCTTGTATTTGAAGATAAAATCTTTTTGCTTTGAAGAAGAAAGATCTAGCTGACTGAAATAAGTTCATTAGATGAAAACCAACAAAATTTGACAAGAACCACGAAAAGTTCTTGTATTTTAGGATAAAATCTGACGCTATTAAAGAAAAAACTTCTCGCTCGCTGAAATATGTTCATTTGCTGAAAATCAACAAAACCACGAAAAGTTCTTGTATTTGAAGATAAAATCTTTTTGCTTTGAAGAAGAAAGATCTGGCTGACTGAAATAAGTTCATTGGATGAAAACCAACAAAAATTGACAAGAACCACGAAAAGTTCTTGTATTTTAAGATAAAATGTGACGCTATTAAAGAAAAAACTTCTCGCTCACTGAAATATGTTCATTTGCTGAAAATCAACAAAACCACGAAAAGTTCTTGTATTTGAAGATAAAATCTTTTTGCTTTGAAGAAGAAAGATCTAGCTACTGAAATAAGTCCATTGGATGAAAACCAACAAAATTTGACAAGAACCACGAAAAGTTCTTGTATTTTAGGATAAAATCTGACGCTATTAAAGAAAAAACTTCTCGCTCGCTGAAATATGTTCATTTGCTGAAAATCAACAAAACCACGAAAAGTTCTTGTATTTGAAGATGAAATCTTTTTGCTTTGAAGAAGAAGGATTTAGGTGACTGAAAGAAGTTCATTGGATGAAAACCAACAAAAATTGACAAGAAGCACGAAAAGTTCTTGTATTTTAAGATAAAATCTTGCGCTATTAAAGAAAAAACTTGTCCCTCGCTGAAATATGTTCATTTGCTGAAAATCAACAAAACCACGAAAAGTTCTTGTATTTGAAGATAAAATCTTTTTGCTTTGAAGAGGAAAGATCCAGCTGACTGAAATAAGTTCATTAAATTAAAACCAACAAAAATTGACAAGAACCACGAAAAGTTCTTGTATTTTAAGATAAAATCTGACGCTATTAAAGAAAAAACTTCTCGCTCGCTGAAATATGTTCATTTGCTGAAAATCAACAAAACCACGAAAAGTTCTTGTATTTGAAGATAAAATCTTTTTGCTTTGAAGAAGAAAGATCTGGCTGACTGAAATAAGTTCATTGGATGAAAACCAACAAAAATTGACAAGAACCACGAAAAGTTCTTGTATTTTAAGATAAAATGTGACGCTATTAAAGAAAAAACTTCTCGCTCACTGAAATATGTTCATTTGCTGAAAATCAACAAAACCACGAAAAGTTCTTGTATTTGAAGATAAAATCTTTTTGCTTTGAAGAAGAAGGATTTAGGTGACTGAAATAAGTTCATTAGATGAAAACCAACAAAATTTGACAAGAAGCACGAAAAGTTCTTGTATTTTAAGATAAAATCTTGCGCTATTAAAGAAAAAACTTCTCCCTCGCTGAAATATGTTCATTTGCTGAAAATCAACAAAACCACGAAAAGTTCTTGTATTTGAAGATAAAATCTTTTTGCTTTGAAGAAGAAAGATCCAGCTGACTGAAATAAGTTCATTAGATGAAAACCAACAAAAATTGACAAGAACCACGAAAAGTTCTTGTATTTTAAGATAAAATGTGACGCTATTAAAGAAAAAACTTCTCGCTCACTGAAATATGTTCATTTGCTGAAAATCAACAAAACCACGAAAAGTTCTTGTATTTGAAGATAAAATCTTTTTGCTTTGAAGAAGAAAGATCTAGCTGACTGAAATAAGTTCATTAGATGAAAACCAACAAAATTTGACAAGAACCACGAAAAGTTCTTGTATTTTAGGATAAAATCTGACGCTATTAAAGAAAAAACTTCTCGCTCGCTGAAATATGTTCATTTGCTGAAAATCAACAAAACCACGAAAAGTTCTTGTATTTGAAGATAAAATCTTTTTGCTTTGAAGAAGAAAGATCTAGCTGACTGAAATACGTTCATTAGATGAAAACCAACAAAATTTGACAAGAACCACGAAAAGTTCTTGTATTTTAGGATAAAATCTGACGCTATTAAAGAAAAAACTTCTTGCTCGCTGAAATATGTTCATTTGCTGAAAATCAACAAAACCACGAAAAGTTCTTGTATTTGAAGATAAAATCTTTTTGCTTTGAAGAAGAAAGATCTGGCTGACTGAAATAAGTTCATTAGATGAAAACCAACAAAATTTGACAAGAACCACGAAAAGTTCTTGTATTTTAGGATAAAATCTGACGCTACTAAAGAAAAAACTTCTAGCTCGCTGAAATATGTTCATTTGCTGAAAATCAACAAAACCACGAAAAGTTATTGTATTTGAAGATAAAATCTTTTTGCTTTGAAGAAGAAGGATTTAGGTGACTGAAAGAAGTTCATTGGATGAAAACCAACAAAAATTGACAAGAAGCACGAAAAGTTCTTGTATTTTAAGATAAAATCTTGCGCTATGAAAGAAAAAACTTGTCCCTCGCTGAAATATGTTCATTTGCTGAAAATCAACAAAACCACGAAAAGTTCTTGTATTTGAAGATAAAATCTTTTTGCTTTGAAAAAGAAAGATCCAGCTGACTGAAATAAGTTCATTAAATTAAAACCAACAAAAATTGACAAGAACCACGAAAAGTTCTTGTATTTTAAGATAAAATCTGACGCTATTAAAGAAAAAACTTCTCGCTCGCTGAAATATGTTCATTTGCTGAAAATCAACAAAACCACGAAAAGTTCTTGCATTTGAAGATAAAATCTTTTTGCTTTGAAGAAGAAAGATCTGGCTGACTGAAATAAGTTCATTGGATGAAAACCAACAAAAATTGACAAGAACCACGAAAAGTTCTTGTATTTTAAGATAAAATGTGACGCTATTAAAGAAAAAACTTCTCGCTCACTGAAATATGTTCATTTGCTGAAAATCAACAAAACCACGAAAAGTTCTTGTATTTGAAGATAAAATCTTTTTGCTTTGAAGAAGAAAGATCTAGCTGACTGAAATAAGTTCATTAGATGAAAACCAACAAAATTTGACAAGAACCACGAAAAGTTCTTGTATTTTAGGATAAAATCTGACGCTATTAAAGAAAAAACTTCTCGCTCGCTGAAATATGTTCATTTGCTGAAAATCAACAAAACCACGAAAAGTTCTTGTATTTGAAGATAAAATCTTTTTGCTTTGAAGAAGAAAGATCTGGCTGACTGAAATAAGTTCATTGGATGAAAACCAACAAAAATTGACAAGAACCACGAAAAGTTCTTGTATTTTAAGATAAAATGTGACGCTATTAAAGAAAAAACTTCTCGCTCACTGAAATATGTTCATTTGCTGAAAATCAACAAAACCACGAAAAGTTCTTGTATTTGAAGATAAAATCTTTTTGCTTTGAAGAAGAAAGATCTAGCTGACTGAAATAAGTCCATTGGATGAAAACCAACAAAAATTGACAAGAACCACGAAAAGTTCTTGTATTTTAGGATAAAATCTGACGCTATTAAAGAAAAAACTTCTCGCTCGCTGAAATATGTTCATTTGCTGAAAATCAACAAAACCACGAAAAGTTCTTGTATTTGAAGATGAAATCTTTTTGCTTTGAAGAAGAAGGATTTAGGTGACTGAAAGAAGTTCATTGGATGAAAACCAACAAAAATTGACAAGAAGCACGAAAAGTTCTTGTATTTTAAGATAAAATCTTGCGCTATTAAAGAAAAAACTTGTCCCTCGCTGAAATATGTTCATTTGCTGAAAATCAACAAAACCACGAAAAGTTCTTGTATTTGAAGATAAAATCTTTTTGCTTTGAAGAGGAAAGATCCAGCTGACTGAAATAAGTTCATTAAATTAAAACCAACAAAAATTGACAAGAACCACGAAAAGTTCTTGTATTTTAAGATAAAATCTGACGCTATTAAAGAAAAAACTTCTCGCTCGCTGAAATATGTTCATTTGCTGAAAATCAACAAAACCATGAAAAGTTCTTGTATTTGAAGATAAAATCTTTTTGCTTTGAAGAAGAAAGATCTGGCTGACTGAAATAAGTTCATTGGATGAAAACCAACAAAAATTGACAAGAACCACGAAAAGTTCTTGTATTTTAAGATAAAATGTGACGCTATTAAAGAAAAAACTTCTCGCTCACTGAAATATGTTCATTTGCTGAAAATCAACAAAACCACGAAAAGTTCTTGTATTTGAAGATAAAATCTTTTTGCTTTGAAGAAGAAGGATTTAGGTGACTGAAATAAGTTCATTAGATGAAAACCAACAAAATTTGACAAGAAGCACGAAAAGTTCTTGTATTTTAAGATAAAATCTTGCGCTATTAAAGAAAAAACTTCTCCCTCGCTGAAATATGTTCATTTGCTGAAAATCAACAAAACCACGAAAAGTTCTTGTATTTGAAGATAAAATCTTTTTGCTCTGAAGAAGAAAGATCCAGCTGACTGAAATAAGTTCATTAGATGAAAACCAACAAAAATTGACAAGAACCACGAAAAGTTCTTGTATTTTAAGATAAAATGTGACGCTATTAAAGAAAAAACTTCTCGCTCACTGAAATATGTTCATTTGCTGAAAATCAACAAAACCACGAAAAGTTCTTGTATTTGAAGATAAAATCTTTTTGCTTTGAAGAAGAAAGATCTAGCTGACTGAAATACGTTCATTAGATGAAAACCAACAAAATTTGACAAGAACCACGAAAAGTTCTTGTATTTTAGGATAAAATCTGACGCTATTAAAGAAAAAACTTCTTGCTCGCTGAAATATGTTCATTTGCTGAAAATCAACAAAACCACGAAAAGTTCTTGTATTTGAAGATAAAATCTTTTTGCTTTGAAGAAGAAAGATCTGGCTGACTGAAATAAGTTCATTAGATGAAAACCAACAAAATTTGACAAGAACCACGAAAAGTTCTTGTATTTTAGGATAAAATCTGACGCGATTAAAGAAAAAACTTCTAGCTCGCTGAAATATGTTCATTTGCTGAAAATCAACAAAACCACGAAAAGTTATTGTATTTGAAGATAAAATCGTTTTGCTTTGAAGAAGAAAGATCCAGCTGACTGAAATAAGTTCATTGGATGAAAATCAACAAAAATTGACAAGAACCACGAAAAGTTCTTGTATTTTCAGATCAAATCTGACGCTATTAAAGAAAAAACTTCCAGCTCGCTGAAATATGGTCATTTGCTGAAAATCAACAAAACCACGAAAAGTTCTTGTATTTGAAGATAAAATCTTTTTGCTTTGAAGAAGAAAGATCCAGCTGACTGAAATAAGTTCATTTGATGAAAATCAACAAAAATTGACAAGAACCACGAAAAGTTCTTGTATTTTAAGATAAAATCTGATGCTATCAAAGAAAAAACTTCCAGCTCGCTGAAATATGTTCATTTGCTGAAAATCAACAAAACCACGAAAAGTTCTTGTATTTGAAGATAAAATCTTTTTGCTTTGAAGAAGAAAGATCCAGCTGACTGAAATAAGTTCATTTGATGAAAATCAACAAAAATTGACAAGAACCACGAAAAATTCTTGTATTTTAAGATAAAATCTGACGCTATTAAAGAAAAAAATTCCAGCTCGCTGAAATATGGTCATTTGCTGAAAACCAACAAAACCACGAAAAGTTCTTTTATTTGAAGATAAAATCTTTTTGCTTTGAAGAAGAAGGATTTCGGTGACTGAAATAAGTTCATTGGATGAAAACCAACAAAAATTGACAAGAAGCACGAAAAGTTCTTGTATTTTAAGATAAAATCTTGCGCTATTAAAGAAAAAACTTCTCGCTCGCTGAAATATGTTCATTTGCTGAAAACCAACAAAACCACGTAAAGTTCTTGTATTTGAAGATAAAATCTTTTTGCTTTGAAGAAGAAAGATCTAGCTGACTGAAATACGTTCATTGGATGAAAACCAACAAAATTTGACAAGAACCACGAAAAGTTCTTGTATTTTAGGATAAAATCTGACGCTATTAAAGAAAAAACTTCTTGCTCGCTGAAATATGTTCATTTGCTGAAAATCAACAAAACCACGAAAAGTTCTTGTATTTGAAGATAAAATCTTTTTGCTTTGAAGAAGAAAGATCTGGCTGACTGAAATAAGTTCATTAGATGAAAACCAACAAAATTTGACAAGAACCACGAAAAGTTCTTGTATTTTAGGATAAAATCTGACGCTACTAAAGAAAAAACTTCTAGCTCGCTGAAATATGTTCATTTGCTGAAAATCAACAAAACCACGAAAAGTTATTGTATTTGAAGATAAAATCTTTTTGCTTTGAAGAAGAAGGATTTAGGTGACTGAAAGAAGTTCATTGGATGAAAACCAACAAAAATTGACAAGAAGCACGAAAAGTTCTTGTATTTTAAGATAAAATCTTGCGCTATGAAAGAAAAAACTTGTCCCTCGCTGAAATATGTTCATTTGCTGAAAATCAACAAAACCACGAAAAGTTCTTGTATTTGAAGATAAAATCTTTTTGCTTTGAAAAAGAAAGATCCAGCTGACTGAAATAAGTTCATTAAATTAAAACCAACAAAAATTGACAAGAACCACGAAAAGTTCTTGTATTTTAAGATAAAATCTGACGCTATTAAAGAAAAAACTTCTCGCTCGCTGAAATATGTTCATTTGCTGAAAATCAACAAAACCACGAAAAGTTCTTGCATTTGAAGATAAAATCTTTTTGCTTTGAAGAAGAAAGATCTGGCTGACTGAAATAAGTTCATTGGATGAAAACCAACAAAAATTGACAAGAACCACGAAAAGTTCTTGTATTTTAAGATAAAATGTGACGCTATTAAAGAAAAAACTTCTCGCTCACTGAAATATGTTCATTTGCTGAAAATCAACAAAACCACGAAAAGTTCTTGTATTTGAAGATAAAATCTTTTTGCTTTGAAGAAGAAAGATCTAGCTGACTGAAATAAGTTCATTAGATGAAAACCAACAAAATTTGACAAGAACCACGAAAAGTTCTTGTATTTTAGGATAAAATCTGACGCTATTAAAGAAAAAACTTCTCGCTCGCTGAAATATGTTCATTTGCTGAAAATCAACAAAACCACGAAAAGTTCTTGTATTTGAAGATAAAATCTTTTTGCTTTGAAGAAGAAAGATCTGGCTGACTGAAATAAGTTCATTGGATGAAAACCAACAAAAATTGACAAGAACCACGAAAAGTTCTTGTATTTTAAGATAAAATGTGACGCTATTAAAGAAAAAACTTCTCGCTCACTGAAATATGTTCATTTGCTGAAAATCAACAAAACCACGAAAAGTTCTTGTATTTGAAGATAAAATCTTTTTGCTTTGAAGAAGAAAGATCTAGCTGACTGAAATAAGTCCATTGGATGAAAACCAACAAAAATTGACAAGAACCACGAAAAGTTCTTGTATTTTAGGATAAAATCTGACGCTATTAAAGAAAAAACTTCTCGCTCGCTGAAATATGTTCATTTGCTGAAAATCAACAAAACCACGAAAAGTTCTTGTATTTGAAGATGAAATCTTTTTGCTTTGAAGAAGAAGGATTTAGGTGACTGAAAGAAGTTCATTGGATGAAAACCAACAAAAATTGACAAGAAGCACGAAAAGTTCTTGTATTTTAAGATAAAATCTTGCGCTATTAAAGAAAAAACTTGTCCCTCGCTGAAATATGTTCATTTGCTGAAAATCAACAAAACCACGAAAAGTTCTTGTATTTGAAGATAAAATCTTTTTGCTTTGAAGAGGAAAGATCCAGCTGACTGAAATAAGTTCATTAAATTAAAACCAACAAAAATTGACAAGAACCACGAAAAGTTCTTGTATTTTAAGATAAAATCTGACGCTATTAAAGAAAAAACTTCTCGCTCGCTGAAATATGTTCATTTGCTGAAAATCAACAAAACCACGAAAAGTTCTTGTATTTGAAGATAAAATCTTTTTGCTTTGAAGAAGAAAGATCTGGCTGACTGAAATAAGTTCATTGGATGAAAACCAACAAAAATTGACAAGAACCACGAAAAGTTCTTGTATTTTAAGATAAAATGTGACGCTATTAAAGAAAAAACTTCTCGCTCACTGAAATATGTTCATTTGCTGAAAATCAACAAAACCACGAAAAGTTCTTGTATTTGAAGATAAAATCTTTTTGCTTTGAAGAAGAAGGATTTAGGTGACTGAAATAAGTTCATTAGATGAAAACCAACAAAATTTGACAAGAAGCACGAAAAGTTCTTGTATTTTAAGATAAAATCTTGCGCTATTAAAGAAAAAACTTCTCCCTCGCTGAAATATGTTCATTTGCTGAAAATCAACAAAACCACGAAAAGTTCTTGTATTTGAAGATAAAATCTTTTTGCTCTGAAGAAGAAAGATCCAGCTGACTGAAATAAGTTCATTAGATGAAAACCAACAAAAATTGACAAGAACCACGAAAAGTTCTTGTATTTTAAGATAAAATGTGACGCTATTAAAGAAAAAACTTCTCGCTCACTGAAATATGTTCATTTGCTGAAAATCAACAAAACCACGAAAAGTTCTTGTATTTGAAGATAAAATCTTTTTGCTTTGAAGAAGAAAGATCTAGCTGACTGAAATACGTTCATTAGATGAAAACCAACAAAATTTGACAAGAACCACGAAAAGTTCTTGTATTTTAGGATAAAATCTGACGCTATTAAAGAAAAAACTTCTTGCTCGCTGAAATATGTTCATTTGCTGAAAATCAACAAAACCACGAAAAGTTCTTGTATTTGAAGATAAAATCTTTTTGCTTTGAAGAAGAAAGATCTGGCTGACTGAAATAAGTTCATTAGATGAAAACCAACAAAATTTGACAAGAACCACGAAAAGTTCTTGTATTTTAGGATAAAATCTGACGCGATTAAAGAAAAAACTTCTAGCTCGCTGAAATATGTTCATTTGCTGAAAATCAACAAAACCACGAAAAGTTATTGTATTTGAAGATAAAATCGTTTTGCTTTGAAGAAGAAAGATCCAGCTGACTGAAATAAGTTCATTGGATGAAAATCAACAAAAATTGACAAGAACCACGAAAAGTTCTTGTATTTTCAGATCAAATCTGACGCTATTAAAGAAAAAACTTCCAGCTCGCTGAAATATGGTCATTTGCTGAAAATCAACAAAACCACGAAAAGTTCTTGTATTTGAAGATAAAATCTTTTTGCTTTGAAGAAGAAAGATCCAGCTGACTGAAATAAGTTCATTTGATGAAAATCAACAAAAATTGACAAGAACCACGAAAAGTTCTTGTATTTTAAGATAAAATCTGATGCTATCAAAGAAAAAACTTCCAGCTCGCTGAAATATGTTCATTTGCTGAAAATCAACAAAACCACGAAAAGTTCTTGTATTTGAAGATAAAATCTTTTTGCTTTGAAGAAGAAAGATCCAGCTGACTGAAATAAGTTCATTTGATGAAAATCAACAAAAATTGACAAGAACCACGAAAAATTCTTGTATTTTAAGATAAAATCTGACGCTATTAAAGAAAAAAATTCCAGCTCGCTGAAATATGGTCATTTGCTGAAAACCAACAAAACCACGAAAAGTTCTTTTATTTGAAGATAAAATCTTTTTGCTTTGAAGAAGAAGGATTTCGGTGACTGAAATAAGTTCATTGGATGAAAACCAACAAAAATTGACAAGAAGCACGAAAAGTTCTTGTATTTTAAGATAAAATCTTGCGCTATTAAAGAAAAAACTTCTCGCTCGCTGAAATATGTTCATTTGCTGAAAACCAACAAAACCACGTAAAGTTCTTGTATTTGAAGATAAAATCTTTTTGCTTTGAAGAAGAAAGATCTAGCTGACTGAAATACGTTCATTGGATGAAAACCAACAAAATTTGACAAGAACCACGAAAAGTTCTTGTATTTTAGGATAAAATCTGACGCTATTAAAGAAAAAACTTCTTGCTCGCTGAAATATGTTCATTTGCTGAAAATCAACAAAACCACGAAAAGTTCTTGTATTTGAAGATAAAATCTTTTTGCTTTGAAGAAGAAAGATCTGGCTGACTGAAATAAGTTCATTGGATGAAAACCAACAAAAATTGACAAGAACCACGAAAAGTTCTTGTATTTTAAGATAAAATGTGACGCTATTAAAGAAAAAACTTCTCGCTCACTGAAATATGTTCATTTGCTGAAAATCAACAAAACCACGAAAAGTTCTTGTATTTGAAGATAAAATCTTTTTGCTTTGAAGAAGAAAGATCTAGCTGACTGAAATAAGTTCATTAGATGAAAACCAACAAAATTTGACAAGAACCACGAAAAGTTCTTGTATTTTAGGATAAAATCTGACGCTATTAAAGAAAAAACTTCTCGCTCGCTGAAATATGTTCATTTGCTGAAAATCAACAAAACCACGAAAAGTTCTTGTATTTGAAGATAAAATCTTTTTGCTTTGAAGAAGAAAGATCTGGCTGACTGAAATAAGTTCATTGGATGAAAACCAACAAAAATTGACAAGAACCACGAAAAGTTCTTGTATTTTAAGATAAAATGTGACGCTATTAAAGAAAAAACTTCTCGCTCACTGAAATATGTTCATTTGCTGAAAATCAACAAAACCACGAAAAGTTCTTGTATTTGAAGATAAAATCTTTTTGCTTTGAAGAAGAAAGATCTAGCTGACTGAAATAAGTTCATTGGATGAAAACCAACAAAATTTGACAAGAACCACGAAAAGTTCTTGTATTTTAGGATAAAATCTGACGCTATTAAAGAAAAAACTTCTCGCTCGCTGAAATATGTTCATTTGCTGAAAATCAACAAAACCACGAAAAGTTCTTGTATTTGAAGATAAAATCTTTTTGCTTTGAAGAAGAAAGATCCAGCTGACTGAAATAAGTTCATTAAATTAAAACCAACAAAAATTGACAAGAACCACGAAAAGTTCTTGTATTTTAAGATAAAATCTGACGCTATTAAAGAAAAAACTTCTCGCTCGCTGAAATATGTTCATTTGCTGAAAATCAACAAAACCACGAAAAGTTCTTGTATTTGAAGATAAAATCTTTTTGCTTTGAAGAAGAAAGATCTGGCTGACTGAAATAAGTTCATTGGATGAAAACCAACAAAAATTGACAAGAACCACGAAAAGTTCTTGTATTTTAAGATAAAATGTGACGCTATTAAAGAAAAAACTTCTCGCTCACTGAAATATGTTCATTTGCTGAAAATCAACAAAACCACGAAAAGTTCTTGTATTTGAAGATAAAATCTTTTTGCTTTGAAGAAGAAGGATTTAGGTGACTGAAATAAGTTCATTGGATGAAAACAAACAAAAATTGACAAGAAGCACGAAAAGTTCTTGTATTTTAAGATAAAATCTTGCGCTATTAAAGAAAAAACTTCTCCCTCGCTGAAATATGTTCATTTGCTGAAAATCAACAAAACCACGAAAAGTTCTTGTATTTGAAGATAAAATCGTTTTGCTTTGAAGAAGAAAGATCTAGCTGACTGAAATACGTTCATTAGATGAAAACCAACAAAATTTGACAAGAACCACGAAAAGTTCTTGTATTTTAGGATAAAATCTGACGCTATTAAAGAAAAAACTTCCAGCTCGCTGAAATATGGTCATTTGCTGAAAATCAACAAAACCACGAAAAGTTCTTGTATTTGAAGATAAAATCGTTTTGCTTTGAAGAAGAAAGATCTAGCTGACTGAAATACGTTCATTAGATGAAAACCAACAAAATTTGACAAGAACCACGAAAAGTTCTTGTATTTTAGGATGAAATCTGACGCTATTAAAGAAAAAACTTCCAGCTCGCTGAGATATGTTCATTTGCTGAAAATCAACAAAACCACGAAAAGTGATTGTATTTGAAGATAAAATCTTTTTGCTTTGAAGAAGAAAGATCCAGCTGACTGAAATAAGTTCATTGGTTGAAAATCAACAAAAATTGACAAGAACCACGAAAAGTTCTTGTATTTTAAGATCAAATCTGACGCTATTAAAGAAAAAACTTCCAGCTCGCTGAAATATGGTCATTTGCTGAAAATCAACAAAACCACGAAAAGTTCTTGTATTTGAAGATAAAATCTTTTTGCTTTGAAGAAGAAAGATCCAGCTGACTGAAATAAGTTCATTTGATGAAAATCAACAAAAATTGACAAGAACCACGAAAAGTTCTTGTATTTTAAGATAAAATCTGATGCTATCAAAGAAAAAACTTCCAGCTCGCTGAAATATGGTCATTTGCTGAAAATCAACAAAAACACGAAAAGTTCTTGTATTTGAAGATAAAATCTTTTTGCTTTGAAGAAGAAGGATTTCGGTGACTGAAATAAGTTCATTGGATGAAAACCAACAAAAATTGACAAGAAGCACGAAAAGTTCTTGTATTTTAAGATAAAATCTTGCGCTATTAAAGAAAAAACATCTCGCTCGCTGAAATATGTTCATTTGATGAAAACCAACAAAACCACGAAAAGTTCTTGTATTTGAAGATAAAATCTTTTTGCTTTGAAGAAGAAAGATCTAGCTGACTGAAATAAGTTCATGAGATGAAAACCAACAAAATTTGACAAGAACCACGAAAAGTTCTTGTATTTTAGGATAAAATCTGACGCTATTAAAGAAAAAACTTCTCGCTCGCTGAAATATGTTCATTTGCTGAAAATCAACAAAACCACGAAAAGTTCTTGTATTTGAAGATAAAATCTTTTTGCTTTGAAGAAGAAAGATCTGGCTGACTGAAATAAGTTCATTGGATGAAAACCAACAAAAATTGACAAGAACCACGAAAAGTTCTTGTATTTTAAGATAAAATGTGACGCTATTAAAGAAAAAACTTCTCGCTCACTGAAATATGTTCATTTGCTGAAAATCAACAAAACCACGAAAAGTTCTTGTATTTGAAGATAAAATCTTTTTGCTTTGAAGAAGAAAGATCTAGCTGACTGAAATAAGTTCATGAGATGAAAACCAACAAAATTTGACAAGAACCACGAAAAGTTCTTGTATTTTAGGATAAAATCTGACGCTATTAAAGAAAAAACTTCTCGCTCGCTGAAATATGTTCATTTGCTGAAAATCAACAAAACCACGAAAAGTTCTTGTATTTGAAGATGAAATCTTTTTGCTTTGAAGAAGAAAGATCTGGCTGACTGAAATAAGTGCATTGGATGAAAACCAACAAAAATTGACAAGAACCACGAAAAGTTCTTGTATTTTAAGATAAAATGTGACGCTATTAAAGAAAAAACTTCTCGCTCACTGAAATATGTTCATTTGCTGAAAATCAACAAAACCACGAAAAGTTCTTGTCTTTGAAGATAAAATCTTTTTGCTTTGAAGAAGAAAGATCTAGCTGACTGAAAGAAGTTCATTGGATGAAAACCAACAAAAATTGACAAGAAGCACGAAAAGTTCTTGTATTTTAAGATAAAATCTGACGCTATTAAAGAAAAAACTTCTCCCTCGCTGAAATATGTTCATTTGCTGAAAATCAACAAAACCACGAAAAGTTCTTGTATTTGAAGATAAAATCTTTTTGCTTTGAAGAAGAAAGATCCAGCTGACTGAAATAAGTTCATTAAATTAAAACCAACAAAAATTGACAAGAACCACGAAAAGTTCTTGTATTTTAAGATAAAATCTGACGCTATTAAAGAAAAAACTTCTCGCTCGCTGAAATATGTTCATTTGCTGAAAATCAACAAAACCACGAAAAGTTCTTGTATTTGAAGATAAAATCTTTTTGCTTTGAAGAAGAAAGATCTGGCTGACTGAAATAAGTTCATTGGATGAAAACCAACAAAAATTGACAAGAACCACGAAAAGTTCTTGTATTTTAAGATAAAATGTGACGCTATTAAAGAAAAAACTTCTCGCTCACTGAAATATGTTCATTTGCTGAAAATCAACAAAACCACGAAAAGTTCTTGTATTTGAAGATAAAATCTTTTTGCTTTGAAGAAGAAAGATCTAGCTGACTGAAATAAGTTCATTCGATGAAATCCAACAAAATTTGACAAGAACCACGAAACGTTCTTGTATTTTAGGATGAAATCTGACGCTATTAAGGAAAAAACTTCTCGCTCGCTGAAATATGTTCATTTGCTGAAAATCAACAAAACCACGAAAAGTTCTTGTATTTGAAGATAAAATCTTTTTGCTTTGAAGAAGAAAGATCCTGCTGACTGAAATAAGTTCATTGGATGAAAACCAACAAAAATTGACAAGAACCACGAAAAGTTCTTGTATTTTAAGATCAAATCTGACGCTATTAAAGAAAAAACTTCCAGCTCGCTGAAATATGGTCATTTGCTGAAAATCAACAAAACCACGAAAAGTTCTTGTATTTGAAGATAAAATCGTTTTGCTTTGAAGAAGAAAGATCCAGCTGACTGAAATACGTTCATTAGATGAAAACCAACAAAATTTGACAAGAACCACGAAAAGTTCTTGTATTTTAGGATAAAATCTGACGCTATTAAAGAAAAAACTTCTTGCTCGCTGAAATATGTTCATTTGCTGAAAATCAACAAAACCACGAAATGTTCTTGTATTTGAAGATAAAATCTTTTTGCTTTGAAGAAGAAAGATCTGGCTGACTGAAATAAGTTCATCAGATGAAAACCAACAAAATTTGACAAGAACCGCGAAAAGTTCTTGTATTTTAGGATAAAATCTGACGCTATTAAAGAAAAAACTTATCCCTCGCTGAAATATGTTGATTTGCTGAAAATCAACAAAACCACGAAAAGTGATTGTATTTGAAGATAAAATCTTTTTGCTTTGAAGAAGAAAGATCCAGCTGACTGAAATAAGTTCATTTGATGAAAATCAACAAAAATTGACAAGAACCACGAAAAGTTCTTGTATTTTAAGATCAAATCTGACGCTATTAAAGAAAAAACTTCCAGCTCGCTGAAATATGGTCATTTGCTGAAAATCAACAAAACCACGAAAAGTTCTTGTATTTGAAGATAAAATCTTTTTGCTTTGAAGAAGAAAGATCCAGCTGACTGAAATAAGTTCATTTGATGAAAATCAACAAAAATTGACAAGAACCACGAAAAGTTCTTGTATTTTAAGATAAAATCTGATGCTATCAAAGAAAAAACTTCCAGCTCGCTGAAATATGGTCATTTGCTGAAAATCAACAAAACCACGAAAAGTTCTTGTATTTGAAGATAAAATCTTTTTGCTTTGAAGAAGAAAGATCCAGCTGACTGAAATAAGTTCATTTGATGAAAATCAACAAAAATTGACAAGAACCACGAAAAATTCTTGTATTTTAAGATAAAATCTGACGCTATTAAAGAAAAAACTTCCAGCTCGCTGAAATATGGTCATTTGCTGAAAACCAACAAAACCACGAAAAGTTCTTTTATTTGAAGATAAAATCTTTTTGCTTTGAAGAAGAAGGATTTCGGTGACTGAAATAAGTTCATTGGATGAAAACCAACAAAAATTGACAAGAAGCACGAAAAGTTCTTGTATTTTAAGATAAAATCTTGCGCTATTAAAGAAAAAACATCTCGCTCGCTGAAATATGTTCATTTGATGAAAACCAACAAAACCACGAAAAGTTCTTGTATTTGAAGATAAAATCTTTTTGCTTTGAAGAAGAAAGATCTAGCTGACTGAAATAAGTTCATGAGATGAAAACCAACAAAATTTGACAAGAACCACGAAAAGTTCTTGTATTTTAGGATAAAATCTGACGCTATTAAAGAAAAAACTTCTCGCTCGCTGAAATATGTTCATTTGCTGAAAATCAACAAAACCACGAAAAGTTCTTGTATTTGAAGATAAAATCTTTTTGCTTTGAAGAAGAAAGATCTGGCTGACTGAAATAAGTTCATTGGATGAAAACCAACAAAAATTGACAAGAACCACGAAAAGTTCTTGTATTTTAAGATAAAATGTGACGCTATTAAAGAAAAAACTTCTCGCTCACTGAAATATGTTCATTTGCTGAAAATCAACAAAACCACGAAAAGTTCTTGTATTTGAAGATAAAATCTTTTTGCTTTGAAGAAGAAAGATCTAGCTGACTGAAATAAGTTCATGAGATGAAAACCAACAAAATTTGACAAGAACCACGAAAAGTTCTTGTATTTTAGGATAAAATCTGACGCTATTAAAGAAAAAACTTCTCGCTCGCTGAAATATGTTCATTTGCTGAAAATCAACAAAACCACGAAAAGTTCTTGTATTTGAAGATGAAATCTTTTTGCTTTGAAGAAGAAAGATCTGGCTGACTGAAATAAGTTCATTGGATGAAAACCAACAAAAATTGACAAGAACCACGAAAAGTTCTTGTATTTTAAGATAAAATGTGACGCTATTAAAGAAAAAACTTCTCGCTCACTGAAATATGTTCATTTGCTGAAAATCAACAAAACCACGAAAAGTTCTTGTCTTTGAAGATAAAATCTTTCTGCTTTGAAGAAGAAAGATCTAGCTGACTGAAAGAAGTTCATTGGATGAAAACCAACAAAAATTGACAAGAAGCACGAAAAGTTCTTGTATTTTAAGATAAAATCTGACGCTATTAAAGAAAAAACTTCTCCCTCGCTGAAATATGTTCATTTGCTGAAAATCAACAAAACCACGAAAAGTTCTTGTATTTGAAGATAAAATCTTTTTGCTTTGAAGAAGAAAGATCCAGCTGACTGAAATAAGTTCATTAAATTAAAACCAACAAAAATTGACAAGAACCACGAAAAGTTCTTGTATTTTAAGATAAAATCTGACGCTATTAAAGAAAAAACTTCTCGCTCGCTGAAATATGTTCATTTGCTGAAAATCAACAAAACCACGAAAGGTTCTTGTATTTGAAGATAAAATCTTTTTGCTTTGAAGAAGAAAGATCTGGCTGACTGAAATAAGTTCATTGGATGAAAACCAACAAAAATTGACAAGAACCACGAAAAGTTCTTGTATTTTAAGATAAAATGTGACGCTATTAAAGAAAAAACTTCTCGCTCACTGAAATATGTTCATTTGCTGAAAATCAACAAAACCACGAAAAGTTCTTGTATTTGAAGATAAAATCTTTTTGCTTTGAAGAAGAAAGATCTAGCTGACTGAAATAAGTTCATTCGATGAAATCCAACAAAATTTGACAAGAACCACGAAACGTTCTTGTATTTTAGGATGAAATCTGACGCTATTAAAGAAAAAACTTCTCGCTCGCTGAAATATGTTCATTTGCTGAAAATCAACAAAACCACGAAAAGTTCTTGTATTTGAAGATAAAATCTTTTTGCTTTGAAGAAGAAAGATCCAGCTGACTGAAATAAGTTCATTGGATGAAAACCAACAAAAATTGACAAGAACCACGAAAAGTTCTTGTATTTTAAGATCAAATCTGACGCTATTAAAGAAAAAACTTCCAGCTCGCTGAAATATGGTCATTTGCTGAAAATCAACAAAACCACGAAAAGTTCTTGTATTTGAAGATAAAATCGTTTTGCTTTGAAGAAGAAAGATCCAGCTGACTGAAATACGTTCATTAGATGAAAACCAACAAAATTTGACAAGAACCACGAAAAGTTCTTGTATTTTAGGATAAAATCTGACGCTATTAAAGAAAAAACTTCTTGCTCGCTGAAATATGTTCATTTGCTGAAAATCAACAAAACCACGAAATGTTCTTGTATTTGAAGATAAAATCTTTTTGCTTTGAAGAAGAAAGATCTGGCTGACTGAAATAAGTTCATCAGATGAAAACCAACAAAATTTGACAAGAACCGCGAAAAGTTCTTGTATTTTAGGATAAAATCTGACGCTATTAAAGAAAAAACTTATCCCTCGCTGAAATATGTTCATTTGCTGAAAATCAACAAAACCACGAAAAGTTCTTGTATTTGAAGATAAAATCTTTTTGCTTTGAAGAAGAAAGATCCAGCTGACTGAAATACGTTCATTAGATGAAAACCAACAAAATTTGACAAGAACCACGAAAAGTTCTTGTATTTTAGGATAAAATCTGACGCTATTAAAGAAAAAACTTCTTGCTCGCTGAAATATGTTCATTTGCTGAAAATCAACAAAACCACGAAAAGTTCTTGTATTTGAAGATAAAATCTTTTTGCTTTGAAGAAGAAAGATCTCGCTGACTGAAATAAGTTCATTAGATGAAAACCAACAAAATTTGACAAGAACCACGAAACGTTCTTGTATTTTAGGATAAAATCTGACGCTATTAAAGAAAAAACTTCTCGCTCGCTGAAATATGTTCATTTGCTGAAAATCAACAAAACCACGAAAAGTTCTTGTATTTGAAGATAAAATCTTTTTGCTTTGAAGAAGAAAGATCCAGCTGACTGAAATAAGTTCATTGGATGAAAACCAACAAAAATTGACAAGAACCACGAAAAGTTCTTGTATTTTAAGATCAAATCTGACGCTATTAAAGAAAAAACTTCCAGCTCGCTGAAATATGGTCATTTGCTGAAAATCAACAAAACCACGAAAAGTTCTTGTATTTGAAGATAAAATCGTTTTGCTTTGAAGAAGAAAGATCTCGCTGACTGAAATACGTTCATTAGATGAAAACCAACAAAATTTGACAAGAACCACGAAAAGTTCTTGTATTTTAGGATAAAATCTGACGCTATTAAAGAAAAAACTTCTTGCTCGCTGAAATATGTTCATTTGCTGAAAATCAACAAAACCACGAAAAGTTCTTGTATTTGAAGATAAAATCTTTTTGCTTTGAAGAAGAAAGATCCAGCTGACTGAAATAAATTCATTTGATGAAAATCAACAAAAATTGACAAGAACCACGAAAAGTTCTTGTATTTTAAGATAAAATCTTGCGCTATTAAACAAAAAACTTCTTGCTCGCTGAAATATGTTCATTTGCTGAAAACGAACAAAACCACGAAAAGTTCTTGTATTTGAAGATAAAATCTTTTTGCTTTGAAGAAGAAAGATCCAGCTGACTGAAATAAGTTCATGAGATGAAAACCAACAAAAATTGACAAGAACCACGAGAAGTTCTTGTATTTTAACATAAAATCTGACGCTTTTTATGAAAAAACTTCTAGCTCGCTGAAATATGTTCATTTGCTGAAAATCAACAAAACCACGAAAAGTTCTTGTATTTGAAGATAAAATCTTTTTGCTTTGAAGAAGAAAGATCGAGCTGACTGAAATGAGTTCATGAGAAGAAAACCAACAAAATTTGACAAGAACCACGAAAAGTTCTTGTATTTTAGGATAAAATCTGACGCTATTAAAGAAAAAACTTCTTGCTCGCTGAAATATGTTCATTTGCTGAAAATCAACAAAACCACGAAAAGTTCTTGTATTTGAAGATAAAATCTTTTTGCTTTGAAGAAGAAAGATCTGGCTGACTGAAATAAGTTCATCAGATGAAAACCAACAAAATTTGACAAGAACCGCGAAAAGTTCTTGTATTTTAGGATAAAATCTGACGCTATTAAAGAAAAAACTTATCCCTCGCTGAAATATGTTCATTTGCTGAAAATCAACAAAACCACGAAAAGTTCTTGTATTTGAAGATAAAATCTTTTTGCTTTGAAGAAGAAAGATCCAGCTGACTGAAATACGTTCATTAGATGAAAACCAACAAAATTTGACAAGAACCACGAAAAGTTCTTGTATTTTAGGATAAAATCTGATGCTATTAAAGAAAAAACTTCTTGCTCGCTGAAATATGTTCATTTGCTGAAAACCAACAAAGCCACGAAAAGTTCTTGTATTTGAAGATAAAATCTTTTTGCTTTGAAGAAGAAAGATCCAGCTGACTGAAATACGTTCATTAGATGAAAACCAACAAAATTTGACAAGAACCACGAAAAGTTCTTGTATTTTAGGATAAAATCTGACGCTATTAAAGAAAAAACTTCTTGCTCGCTGAAATATGTTCATTTGCTGAAAATCAACAAAACCACGAAAAGTTCTTGTATTTGAAGATAAAATCTTTTTGCTTTGAAGAAGAAAGATCTGGCTGACTGAAATAAGTTCATTGGATGAAAACCAACAAAAATTGACAAGAACCACGAAAAGTTCTTGTATTTTAAGATAAAATGTGACGCTATTAAAGAAAAAACTTCTCGCTCACTGAAATATGTTCATTTGCTGAAAATCAACAAAACCACGAAAAGTTCTTGTATTTGAAGATAAAATCTTTTTGCTTTGAAGAAGAAAGATCTAGCTGACTGAAATAAGTTCATTCGATGAAATCCAACAAAATTTGACAAGAACCACGAAACGTTCTTGTATTTTAGGATGAAATCTGACGCTATTAAAGAAAAAACTTCTCGCTCGCTGAAATATGTTCATTTGCTGAAAATCAACAAAACCACGAAAAGTTCTTGTATTTGAAGATAAAATCTTTTTGCTTTGAAGAAGAAAGATCCAGCTGACTGAAATAAGTTCATTGGATGAAAACCAACAAAAATTGACAAGAACCACGAAAAGTTCTTGTATTTTAAGATCAAATCTGACGCTATTAAAGAAAAAACTTCCAGCTCGCTGAAATATGGTCATTTGCTGAAAATCAACAAAACCACGAAAAGTTCTTGTATTTGAAGATAAAATCGTTTTGCTTTGAAGAAGAAAGATCCAGCTGACTGAAATACGTTCATTAGATGAAAACCAACAAAATTTGACAAGAACCACGAAAAGTTCTTGTATTTTAGGATAAAATCTGACGCTATTAAAGAAAAAACTTCTTGCTCGCTGAAATATGTTCATTTGCTGAAAATCAACAAAACCACGAAATGTTCTTGTATTTGAAGATAAAATCTTTTTGCTTTGAAGAAGAAAGATCTGGCTGACTGAAATAAGTTCATCAGATGAAAACCAACAAAATTTGACAAGAACCGCGAAAAGTTCTTGTATTTTAGGATAAAATCTGACGCTATTAAAGAAAAAACTTATCCCTCGCTGAAATATGTTCATTTGCTGAAAATCAACAAAACCACGAAAAGTTCTTGTATTTGAAGATAAAATCTTTTTGCTTTGAAGAAGAAAGATCCAGCTGACTGAAATACGTTCATTAGATGAAAACCAACAAAATTTGACAAGAACCACGAAAAGTTCTTGTATTTTAGGATAAAATCTGACGCTATTAAAGAAAAAACTTCTTGCTCGCTGAAATATGTTCATTTGCTGAAAATCAACAAAACCACGAAAAGTTCTTGTATTTGAAGATAAAATCTTTTTGCTTTGAAGAAGAAAGATCTCGCTGACTGAAATAAGTTCATTAGATGAAAACCAACAAAATTTGACAAGAACCACGAAACGTTCTTGTATTTTAGGATAAAATCTGACGCTATTAAAGAAAAAACTTCTCGCTCGCTGAAATATGTTCATTTGCTGAAAATCAACAAAACCACGAAAAGTTCTTGTATTTGAAGATAAAATCTTTTTGCTTTGAAGAAGAAAGATCCAGCTGACTGAAATAAGTTCATTGGATGAAAACCAACAAAAATTGACAAGAACCACGAAAAGTTCTTGTATTTTAAGATCAAATCTGACGCTATTAAAGAAAAAACTTCCAGCTCGCTGAAATATGGTCATTTGCTGAAAATCAACAAAACCACGAAAAGTTCTTGTATTTGAAGATAAAATCGTTTTGCTTTGAAGAAGAAAGATCTCGCTGACTGAAATACGTTCATTAGATGAAAACCAACAAAATTTGACAAGAACCACGAAAAGTTCTTGTATTTTAGGATAAAATCTGACGCTATTAAAGAAAAAACTTCTTGCTCGCTGAAATATGTTCATTTGCTGAAAATTAACAAAACCACGAAAAGTTCTTGTATTTGAAGATAAAATCTTTTTGCTTTGAAGAAGAAAGATCCAGCTGACTGAAATAAATTCATTTGATGAAAATCAACAAAAATTGACAAGAACCACGAAAAGTTCTTGTATTTTAAGATAAAATCTTGCGCTATTAAACAAAAAACTTCTTGCTCGCTGAAATATGTTCATTTGCTGAAAACGAACAAAACCACGAAAAGTTCTTGTATTTGAAGATAAAATCTTTTTGCTTTGAAGAAGAAAGATCCAGCTGACTGAAATAAGTTCATGAGATGAAAACCAACAAAAATTGACAAGAACCACGAGAAGTTCTTGTATTTTAACATAAAATCTGACGCTTTTTATGAAAAAACTTCTAGCTCGCTGAAATATGTTCATTTGCTGAAAATCAACAAAACCACGAAAAGTTCTTGTATTTGAAGATAAAATCTTTTTGCTTTGAAGAAGAAAGATCGAGCTGACTGAAATGAGTTCATGAGAAGAAAACCAACAAAATTTGACAAGAACCACGAAAAGTTCTTGTATTTTAGGATAAAATCTGACGCTATTAAAGAAAAAACTTCTTGCTCGCTGAAATATGTTCATTTGCTGAAAATCAACAAAACCACGAAAAGTTCTTGTATTTGAAGATAAAATCTTTTTGCTTTGAAGAAGAAAGATCTGGCTGACTGAAATAAGTTCATCAGATGAAAACCAACAAAATTTGACAAGAACCGCGAAAAGTTCTTGTATTTTAGGATAAAATCTGACGCTATTAAAGAAAAAACTTATCCCTCGCTGAAATATGTTCATTTGCTGAAAATCAACAAAACCACGAAAAGTTCTTGTATTTGAAGATAAAATCTTTTTGCTTTGAAGAAGAAAGATCCAGCTGACTGAAATACGTTCATTAGATGAAAACCAACAAAATTTGACAAGAACCACGAAAAGTTCTTGTATTTTAGGATAAAATCTGACGCTATTAAAGAAAAAACTTCTTGCTCGCTGAAATATGTTCATTTGCTGAAAATCAACAAAACCACGAAAAGTTCTTGTATTTGAAGATAAAATCTTTTTGCTTTGAAGAAGAAAGATCTAGCTGACTGAAATAAGTTCATTAGATGAAAACCAACAAAATTTGACAAGAACCACAAAACGTTCTTGTATTTTAGGATAAAATCTGACGCTATTAAAGAAAAAACTTCTCGCTCGCTGAAATATGTTCATTTGCTGAAAATCAACAAAACCACGAAAAGTTCTTGTATTTGAAGATAAAATCTTTTTGCTTTGAAGAAGAAAGATCCAGCTGACTGAAATAAGTTCATTGGATGAAAACCAACAAAAATTGACAAGAACCACGAAAAGTTCTTGTATTTTAAGATCAAATCTGACGCTATTAAAGAAAAAACTTCCAGCTCGCTGAAATATGGTCATTTGCTGAAAATCAACAAAACCACGAAAAGTTCTTGTATTTGAAGATGAAATCGTTTTGCTTTGAAGAAGAAAGATCTCGCTGACTGAAATACGTTCATTAGATGAAATCCAACAAAATTTGACAAGAACCACGAAACGTTCTTGTATTTTAGGATAAAATCTGACGCTATTAAAGAAAAAACTTCTCGCTCGCTGAAATATGTTCATTTGCTGAAAATCAACAAAACCACGAAAAGTTCTTGTATTTGAAGACAAAATCTTTTTGCTTTGAAGAAGAAAGATCTGGCTGACTGAAATAAGTTCATTAGATGAAAACCAACAAAATTTGACAAGAACCACGAAAAGTTCTTGTATTTTAGGATAAAATCTGACGCTATTAAAGAAAAAACTTCCAGCTCGCTGAAATATGGTCATTTGCTGAAAATCAACAAAACCACGAAAATTTCTTGTATTTGAAGATAAAATCTTTTTGCTTTGAAGAAGAAAGATCCAGCTGACTGAAATAAGTTCATTTGATGAAAATCAACAAAAATTGACAAGAACCACGAAAAGTTCTTGTATTTTAAGATAAAATCTTGCGCTATTAAACAAAAAACTTCTTGCTCGCTGAAATATGTTCATTTGCTGAAAACGAACAAAACCACGAAAAGTTCTTGTATTTGAAGATAAAATCTTTTTGCTTTGAAGAAGAAAGATCCAGCTGACTGAAATAAGTTCATGAGATGAAAACCAACAAAAATTGACAAGAACCACGAGAAGTTCTTGTATTTTAACATAAAATCTGACGCTTTTTGTGAAAAAACTTCTAGCTCGCTGAAATATGTTCATTTGCTGAAAATCAACAAAACCACGAAAATTTCTTGTATTTGAAGATAAAATCTTTTTGCTTTGAAGAAGAAAGATCGAGCTGACTGAAATGAGTTCATGAGAAGAAAACCAACAAAATTTGACAAGAACCACGAAAAGTTCTTGTATTTTAAGATAAAATCTTGCGCTATTAAAGAAAAAACTTCTAGCTCGCTGAAATATGTTCATTTGCTGAAAATCAACAAAACCACGAAAAGTTCTTGTATTTGAAGATAAAATCTTTTTGCTTTGAAGAAGAAAGATCTCGCTGACTGAAATAAGTTCATTTGATGAAAGCCAACAAAATTTGACAAGAACCACGAAAAGTTCTTGTATTTTAGGATAAAATCTGACGCTATTAAAGGAAAAACTTCTCGCTCGCTGAAATATGTTCATTTGCTGAAAATCAACAAAACCACGAAAAGTTATTGTATTTGAAGATGAAATCTTTTTGCTTTGAAGAAGAAAGATCCAGCTGACTGAAATAAGTTCATTGGATGAAAATCAACAAAAATTGACAAGAACCACGAAAAGTTCTTGTATTTTAAGATCAAATCTGACGCTATTAAAGAAAAAACTTCCAGCTCGCTGAAATATGGTCATTTGCTGAAAATCAACAAAACCACGAAAAGTTCTTGTATTTGAAGATAAAATCTTTTTGCTTTGAAGAAGAAAGATCCAGCTGACTGAAATAAGTTCATTTGATGAAAATCAACAAAAATTGACAAGAACCACGAAAATTTCTTGTATTTTAAGATAAAATCGGATGCTATCAAAGAAAAAACTTCCAGCTCGCTGAAATATGGTCATTTGCTGAAAATCAACTAAAACCACGAAAAGTTATTGTATTTGAAGATAAAATCTTTTTGCTTTGAAGAAGAAAGATCCAGCTGACTGAAATAAGTTCATTTGATGAAAATCAACAAAAATTGACAAGAACCACGAAAAATTCTTGTATTTTAAGATAAAATCTGACGCGATTAAAGAAAAAACTTCCAGCTCGCTGAAATATGGTCATTTGCTGAAAACCAACAAAACCACGAAAAGTTCTTTTATTTGAAGATAAAATATTTTTGCTTTGAAGAAGAAGGATTTCGGTGACTGAAATAAGTTCATTGGATGAAAACGAACAAAAATTGACAAGAAGCACGAAAAGTTCTTGTATTTTAAGATAAAATCTTGCGCTATTAAAGAAAAAACTTCTCGCTCGCTGAAATATGTTCATTTGCTGAAAACCAACAAAACCACGTAAAGTTCTTGCATTTGAAGATAAAATCTTTTTGCTTTGAAGAAGAAAGATCTGGCTGACTGAAATACGTTCATTGGATGAAAACCAACAAAATTTGACAAGAACCACGAAAAGTTCTTGTATTTTAGGATAAAATCTGACGCTATTAAAGAAAAAACTTCTCGCTCGCTGAAATATGTTCATTTGCTGAAAATCAACAAAACCACGAAAAGTTCTTGTATTTGAAGATAAAATCTTTTTGCTTTGAAGAAGAAAGATCTAGCTGACTGAAATAAGTTCATGAGATGAAAACCAACAAAATTTGACAAGAACCACGAAAAGTTCTTGTATTTTAGGATAAAATCTGACGCTATTAAAGAAAAAACTTCTCGCTCGCTGAAATATGTTCATTTGCTGAAAATCAACAAAACCACGAAAAGTTCTTGTATTTGAAGATAAAATCTTTTTGCTTTGAAGAAGAAAGATCCAGCTGACTGAAATAAGTTCATTGGATGAAAACCAACAAAAATTGACAAGAACCACGAAAAGTTCTTGTATTTTAAGATCAAATCTGACGCTATTGAAGAAAAAACTTCCAGCTCGCTGAAATATGGTCATTTGCCGAAAATCAACAAAACCACGAAAAGTTCTTGTATTTGAAGATAAAATCGTTTTGCTTTGAAGAAGAAAGATCTAGCTGACTGAAATACGTTCATTAGATGAAAACCAACAAAATTTGACAAGAACCACGAAAAGTTCTTGTATTTTAGGATAAAATCTGACGCCATTAAAGAAAAAACTTCTTGCTCGCTGAAATATGTTCATTTGCTGAAATCAACAAAACGACGAAAAGTTCTTGTATTTGAAGATAAAATCTTTTTGCTTTGAAGAAGAAAGATCTGGCTGACTGAAATAAGTTCATTAGATGAAAACCAACAAAATTTGACAAGAACCACGAAAAGTTCTTGTATTTTAGGATAAAATCTGACGCTATTAAAGAAAAAACTTCGAGCTCGCTGAAATATGTTCATTTGCTGAAAATCAACAAAACCACGAAAAGTTATTGTATTTGAAGATAAAATCTTTTTGCTTTGAAGAAGAAAGATCCAGCTGACTGAAATAAGTTCATTGGATGAAAATCAACAAAAATTGACAAGAACCACGAAAAGTTCTTGTATTTTAAGATCAAATCTGACGCTATTAAAGAAAAAACTTCCAGCTCGCTGAAATATGGTCATTTGCTGAAAATCAACAAAACCACGAAAAGTTCTTGTATTTGAAGATAAAATCTTTTTGCTTTGAAGAAGAAAGATCCAGCTGACTGAAATAAGTTCATTTGATGAAAATCAACAAAAATTGACAAGAACCACGAAAAGTTCTAGTATTTTAAGAAAAAATCTGATGCTATCAAAGAAAATCTTCCAGCTCGCTGAAATATGGTCATTTGCTGAAAATCAACAAAACCACGAAAAGTTCTTGTATTTGAAGATAAAATCTTTTTGCTTTGAAGAAGAAAGATCCAGCTGACTGAAATAAGTTCATTAGATGAAAATCAACAAAAATTGACAAGAACCACGAAAAGTTCTTGTATTTGAAGATAAAATCTGACGCTATTAAAGAAAAAACTTCCAGCTCGCTGAAATATGGTCATTTGCTGAAAACCAACAAAACCACGAAAAGTTCTTGTATTTGAAGATAAAATCTTTTTGCTTTGAAGAAGAAGGATTTAGGTGACTGAAATAAGTTCATTGGATGAAAACCAACAAAAATTGACAAGAAGCACGAAAAGTTCTTGTATTTTAAGATAAAATCTTGCGCTATTAAAGAAAAAACTTCTCGCTCGCTGAAATATGTTCATTTGCTGAAAACCAACAAAACCACGTAAAGTTCTTGTATTTGAAGATAAAATCTTTTTGCTTTGAAGAAGAAAGATCCAGCTGACTGAAATAAGTTCATTGGATGAAAACCAACAAAAATTGACAAGAACCACGAAAAGTTCTTGTATTTTAAGATAAAATGTGACGCTATTAAAGAAAAAACTTCTTGCTCGCTGAAATATGTTCATTTGCTGAAAATCAACAAAACCACGAAAAGTTCTTGTATTTGAAGATAAAATCTTTTTGCTTTGAAGAAGAAAGATCTGGCTGACTGAAATAAGTTCATTGGATGAAAACCAACAAAAATTGACAAGAAGCACGAAAAGTTCTTGTATTTTAAGATAAAATCTTGCGCTATTAAAGAAAAAACTTCTCCCTCACTGAAATATGTTCATTTGCTGAAAATCAACAAAACCACGAAAAGTTCTTGTATTTGAAGATAAAATCTTTTTGCTTTGAAGAAGAAAGATCCAGCTGACTGAAATAAGTTCATTGGATGAAAACCAACAAAAATTGACAAGAACCACGAAAAGTTCTTGTATTTTCAGATCAAATCTGACGCTATTAAAGAAAAAACTTCCAGCTCGCTGAAATATGGTCATTTGCTGAAAATCAACAAAACCACGAAAAGTTCTTGTATTTGAAGATAAAATCGTTTTGCTTTGAAGAAGAAAGATCTAGCTGACTGAAATACGTTCATTAGATGAAAACCAACAAAATTTGACAAGAACCACGAAAAGTTCTTGTATTTTAGGATAAAATCTGACGCTATTAAAGAAAAAACTTCTTGCTCGCTGAAATATGTTCATTTGCTGAAAATCAACAAAACCACGAAAAGTTCTTGTATTTGAAGATAAAATCTTTTTGCTTTGAAGAAGAAAGATCTGGCTGACTGAAATAAGTTCATTAGATGAAAACCAACAAAATTTGACAAGAACCACGAAAAGTTCTTGTATTTTAGGATAAAATCTGACGCTATTAAAGAAAAAACTTCCAGCTCGCTGAAATATGTTCATTTGCTGAAAATCAGCAAAACCACGAAAAGTTATTGTATTTGAAGATAAAATCTTTTTGCTTTGAAGAAGAAAGATCCAGCTGACTGAAATAAGTTCATTGGATGAAAATCAACAAATATTGACAAGAACCACGAAAAGTTCTTGTATTTTAAGATCAAATCTGACGCTGTTAAAGAAAAAACTTCCAGCTCGCTGAAATATGGTCATTTGCTGAAAATCAACAAAACCACGAAAAGTTCTTGTATTTGAAGATAAAATCTTTTTGGTTTGAAGAAGAAAGATCCAGCTGACTGAAATAAGTTCATTAGATGAAAATCAACAAAAATTGACAAGAACCACGAAAAGTTCTTGTATTTTAAGATAAAATCTGACGCTATTAAAGAAAAAACTTCCAGCTCGCTGAAATATGGTCATTTGCTGAAAACCAACAAAACCACGAAAAGTTCTTGTATTTGAAGATAAAATCTTTTTGCTTTGAAGAAGAAGGATTTAGGTGACTGAAATAAGTTCATTGGATGAAAACCAACAAAAATTGACAAGAAGCACGAAAAGTTCTTGTATTTTAAGATAAAATCTTGCGCTATTAAAGAAAAAACTTCTCGCTCGCTGAAATATGTTCATTTGCTGAAAACCAACAAAACCACGTAAAGTTCTTGTATTTGAAGATAAAATCTTTTTGCTTTGAAGAAGAAAGATCCAGCTGACTGAAATAAGTTCATTAGATGAAAATCAACAAAAATTGACAAGAACCACGAAAAGTTCTTGTATTTTAAGATAAAATCTGACGCTATTAAAGAAAAAACTTCCAGCTCGCTGAAATATGGTCATTTGCTGAAAACCAACAAAACCACGAAAAGTTCTTGTATTTGAAGATAAAATCTTTTTGCTTTGAAGAAGAAGGATTTAGGTGACTGAAATAAGTTCATTGGATGAAAACCAACAAAAATTGACAAGAAGCACGAAAAGTTCTTGTATTTTAAGATAAAATCTTGCGCTATTAAAGAAAAAACTTCTCGCTCGCTGAAATATGTTCATTTGCTGAAAACCAACAAAACCACGTAAAGTTCTTGTATTTGAAGATAAAATCTTTTTGCTTTGAAGAAGAAAGATCCAGCTGACTGAAATAAGTTCATTGGATGAAAACCAACAAAAATTGACAAGAACCACGAAAAGTTCTTGTATTTTAAGATAAAATGTGACGCTATTAAAGAAAAAACTTCTTGCTCGCTGAAATATGTTCATTTGCTGAAAATCAACAAAACCACGAAAAGTTCTTGTATTTGAAGATAAAATCTTTTTGCTTTGAAGAAGAAAGATCTGGCTGACTGAAATAAGTTCATTGGATGAAAACCAACAAAAATTGACAAGAAGCACGAAAAGTTCTTGTATTTTAAGATAAAATCTTGCGCTATTAAAGAAAAAACTTCTCCCTCACTGAAATATGTTCATTTGCTGAAAATCAACAAAACCACGAAAAGTTCTTGTATTTGAAGATAAAATCTTTTTGCTTTGAAGAAGAAAGATCCAGCTGACTGAAATAAGTTCATTGGATGAAAACCAACAAAAATTGACAAGAACCACGAAAAGTTCTTGTATTTTAAGATAAAATGTGACGCTATTAAAGAAAAAACTTCTTGCTCGCTGAAATATGTTCATTTGCTGAAAATCAACAAAACCACGAAAAGTTCTTGTATTTGAAGATAAAATCTTTTTGCTTTGAAGAAGAAAGATCTGGCTGACTGAAATAAGTTCATTGGATGAAAACCAACAAAAATTGACAAGAAGCACGAAAAGTTCTTGTATTTTAAGATAAAATCTTGCGCTATTAAAGAAAAAACTTCTCCCTCACTGAAATATGTTCATTTGCTGAAAATCAACAAAACCACGAAAAGTTCTTGTATTTGAAGATAAAATCTTTTTGCTTTGAAGAAGAAAGATCCAGCTGACTGAAATAAGTTCATTGGATGAAAACCAACAAAAATTGACAAGAACCACGAAAAGTTCTTGTATTTTCAGATCAAATCTGACGCTATTAAAGAAAAAACTTCCAGCTCGCTGAAATATGGTCATTTGCTGAAAATCAACAAAACCACGAAAAGTTCTTGTATTTGAAGATAAAATCGTTTTGCTTTGAAGAAGAAAGATCTAGCTGACTGAAATACGTTCATTAGATGAAAACCAACAAAATTTGACAAGAACCACGAAAAGTTCTTGTATTTTAGGATAAAATCTGACGCTATTAAAGAAAAAACTTCTTGCTCGCTGAAATATGTTCATTTGCTGAAAATCAACAAAACCACGAAAAGTTCTTGTATTTGAAGATAAAATCTTTTTGCTTTGAAGAAGAAAGATCTGGCTGACTGAAATAAGTTCATTAGATGAAAACCAACAAAATTTGACAAGAACCACGAAAAGTTCTTGTATTTTAGGATAAAATCTGACGCTATTAAAGAAAAAACTTCCAGCTCGCTGAAATATGTTCATTTGCTGAAAATCAGCAAAACCACGAAAAGTTATTGTATTTGAAGATAAAATCTTTTTGCTTTGAAGAAGAAAGATCCAGCTGACTGAAATAAGTTCATTGGATGAAAATCAACAAATATTGACAAGAACCACGAAAAGTTCTTGTATTTTAAGATCAAATCTGACGCTGTTAAAGAAAAAACTTCCAGCTCGCTGAAATATGGTCATTTGCTGAAAATCAACAAAACCACGAAAAGTTCTTGTATTTGAAGATAAAATCTTTTTGGTTTGAAGAAGAAAGATCCAGCTGACTGAAATAAGTTCATTAGATGAAAATCAACAAAAATTGACAAGAACCACGAAAAGTTCTTGTATTTTAAGATAAAATCTGACGCTATTAAAGAAAAAACTTCCAGCTCGCTGAAATATGGTCATTTGCTGAAAACCAACAAAACCACGAAAAGTTCTTGTATTTGAAGATAAAATCTTTTTGCTTTGAAGAAGAAGGATTTAGGTGACTGAAATAAGTTCATTGGATGAAAACCAACAAAAATTGACAAGAAGCACGAAAAGTTCTTGTATTTTAAGATAAAATCTTGCGCTATTAAAGAAAAAACTTCTCGCTCGCTGAAATATGTTCATTTGCTGAAAACCAACAAAACCACGTAAAGTTCTTGTATTTGAAGATAAAATCTTTTTGCTTTGAAGAAGAAAGATCCAGCTGACTGAAATAAGTTCATTAGATGAAAATCAACAAAAATTGACAAGAACCACGAAAAGTTCTTGTATTTTAAGATAAAATCTGACGCTATTAAAGAAAAAACTTCCAGCTCGCTGAAATATGGTCATTTGCTGAAAACCAACAAAACCACGAAAAGTTCTTGTATTTGAAGATAAAATCTTTTTGCTTTGAAGAAGAAGGATTTAGGTGACTGAAATAAGTTCATTGGATGAAAACCAACAAAAATTGACAAGAAGCACGAAAAGTTCTTGTATTTTAAGATAAAATCTTGCGCTATTAAAGAAAAAACTTCTCGCTCGCTGAAATATGTTCATTTGCTGAAAACCAACAAAACCACGTAAAGTTCTTGTATTTGAAGATAAAATCTTTTTGCTTTGAAGAAGAAAGATCCAGCTGACTGAAATAAGTTCATTGTATGAAAACCAACAAAAATTGACAGGAACCACGAAAAGTTCTTGTATTTTAAGATAAAATGTGACGCTATTAAAGAAAAAACTTCCAGCTCGCTGAAATATGTTCATTTGCTGAAAATCAACAAAACCACGAAAAGTTCTTGTATTTGAAGATAAAATCTTTTTGCTTTGAAGAAGAAAGATCCAGCTGAGTGAAATAAGTTCATTTGATGAAAATCATCAAAAATTGACAAGAACCACGAAAAGTTCTTGTATTTCAAGATAAAATCTGACGCTATTAAAGAAAAAACTTCCAGCTCGCTGAAATATGTTCATTTGCTGAAAATCAACAAAACCACGAAAAGTTCTTGTATTTGAAGATGAAATCTTTTTGCTTTGAAGAAGAAGGATTCAGGTGACTGAAATAAGTTCATTGGATGAAAACCAACAAAAATTGACAAGAAGCACGAAAAGTTCTTGTATTTTAAGATAAAATCTTGCGCTATTAAAGAAAAAACTTCTAGCTCGCTGAAATATGTTCATTTGCTGAAAACCAACAAAACCACGTAAAGTTCTTGTATTTGAAGATAAAATCTTTTTGCTTTGAAGAAGAAATATCCAGCTGACTGAAATAAGTTCATTGGATGAAAACCAACAAAAATTGACAAGAACCACGAAAAGTTCTTCTGTTTTAAGGTAAAATCTGACGCCATCAAAGAAAAAACTTATCCCTCGCTGAAATATGTTCATTTGCTGAAAATCAACAAAACCACGAAAAGTTCTTGTATTTGAAGATAAAATCTTTTTGCTTTGAAGAAGAAAGATCCAGCTGACTGAAATAAGTTCATTCGATGAAAACCAACAAAAATTGACAAGAACCACGAAAAGTTCTTGTATTTTAAGATAAAATCTGACGCTATTAAAGAAAAAACTTCTCGCTCGCTGAAATATGTTCATTTGCTGAAAATCAACAAAACCACGAAAAGTTCTTGTATTTGAAGATAAAATCTTTTTGCTTTGAAGAAAAAAGATCTAGCTGACTGAAATACGTTCATTAGATGAAAACCAACAAAAATTGACAAGAAGCACGAAAAGTTCTTGTATTTTAAGATAAAATCTTGCGCTATTAAAGAAAAAACTTCTCCCTCACTGAAATATGTTCATTTGCTGAAAATCAACAAAACCACGAAAAGTTCTTGTATTTGAAGATAAAATCTTTTTGCTTTGAAGAAGAAAGATCCAGCTGACTGAAATAAGTTCATTGGATGAAAACCAACAAAAATTGACAAGAACCACGAAAAGTTCTTGTATTTTCAGATCAAATCTGACGCTATTAAAGAAAAAACTTCCAGCTCGCTGAAATATGGTCATTTGCTGAAAATCAACAAAACCACGAAAAGTTCTTGTATTTGAAGATAAAATCGTTTTGCTTTGAAGAAGAAAGATCTAGCTGACTGAAATACGTTCATTAGATGAAAACCAACAAAATTTGACAAGAACCACGAAAAGTTCTTGTATTTTAGGATAAAATCTGACGCTATTAAAGAAAAAACTTCCAGCTCGCTGAAATATGTTCATTTGCTGAAAATCAACAAAACCACGAAAAGTTATTGTATTTGAAGATAAAATCTTTTTGCTTTGAAGAAGAAAGATCCAGCTGACTGAAATAAGTTCATTGGATGAAAATCAACAAATATTGACAAGAACCACGAAAAGTTCTTGTATTTTAAGATCAAATCTGACGCTGTTAAAGAAAAAACTTCCAGCTCGCTGAAATATGGTCATTTGCTGAAAATCAACAAAACCACGAAAAGTTCTTGTATTTGAAGATAAAATCTTTTTGGTTTGAAGAAGAAAGATCCAGCTGACTGAAATAAGTTCATTAGATGAAAATCAACAAAAATTGACAAGAACCACGAAAAGTTCTTGTATTTTAAGATAAAATCTGACGCTATTAAAGAAAAAACTTCCAGCTCGCTGAAATATGGTCATTTGCTGAAAACCAACAAAACCACGAAAAGTTCTTGTATTTGAAGATAAAATCTTTTTGCTTTGAAGAAGAAGGATTTAGGTGACTGAAATAAGTTCATTGGATGAAAACCAACAAAAATTGACAAGAAGCACGAAAAGTTCTTGTATTTTAAGATAAAATCTTGCGCTATTAAAGAAAAAACTTCTCGCTCGCTGAAATATGTTCATTTGCTGAAAACCAACAAAACCACGTAAAGTTCTTGTATTTGAAGATAAAATCTTTTTGCTTTGAAGAAGAAAGATCCAGCTGACTGAAATAAGTTCATTGTATGAAAACCAACAAAAATTGACAGGAACCACGAAAAGTTCTTGTATTTTAAGATAAAATCTGACGCTATTAAAGAAAAAACTTCCAGCTCGCTGAAATATGTTCATTTGCTGAAAATCAACAAAACCACGAAAAGTTCTTGTATTTGAAGATAAAATCTTTTTGCTTTGAAGAAGAAAGATCCAGCTGAGTGAAATAAGTTCATTTGATGAAAATCATCAAAAATTGACAAGAACCACGAAAAGTTCTTGTATTTCAAGATAAAATCTGACGCTATTAAAGAAAAAACTTCCAGCTCGCTGAAATATGTTCATTTGCTGAAAATCAACAAAACCACGAAAAGTTCTTGTATTTGAAGATGAAATCTTTTTGCTTTGAAGAAGAAGGATTCAGGTGACTGAAATAAGTTCATTGGATGAAAACCAACAAAAATTGACAAGAAGCACGAAAAGTTCTTGTATTTTAAGATAAAATCTTGCGCTATTAAAGAAAAAACTTCTAGCTCGCTGAAATATGTTCATTTGCTGAAAACCAACAAAACCACGTAAAGTTCTTGTATTTGAAGATAAAATCTTTTTGCTTTGAAGAAGAAATATCCAGCTGACTGAAATAAGTTCATTGGATGAAAACCAACAAAAATTGACAAGAACCACGAAAAGTTCTTCTGTTTTAAGGTAAAATCTGACGCCATCAAAGAAAAAACTTATCCCTCGCTGAAATATGTTCATTTGCTGAAAATCAACAAAACCACGAAAAGTTCTTGTATTTGAAGATAAAATCTTTTTGCTTTGAAGAAGAAAGATCCAGCTGACTGAAATAAGTTCATTCGATGAAAACCAACAAAAATTGACAAGAACCACGAAAAGTTCTTGTATTTTAAGATAAAATCTGACGCTATTAAAGAAAAAACTTCTCGCTCGCTGAAATATGTTCATTTGCTGAAAATCAACAAAACCACGAAAAGTTCTTGTATTTGAAGATAAAATCTTTTTGCTTTGAAGAAAAAAGATCTAGCTGACTGAAATACGTTCATTAGATGAAAACCAACAAAATTTGACAAGAACCACGAAAAGTTCTTGTATTTTAGGATAAAATCTGACGCTATTAAAGAAAAAACTTCTTGCTCGCTGAAATATGTTCATTTGCTGAAAATCAACAAAACCACGAAAAGTTCTTGTATTTCAAGATAAAATCTTTTTGCTTTGAAGAAGAAAGATCTGGCTGACTGAAATAAGTTCATTGGATGAAAACCAACAAAAATTGACAAGAACCACGAAAAGTTCTTGTATTTTAAGATAAAATGTGACGCTATTAAAGAAAAAACTTCTTGCTCGCTGAAATATGTTCATTTGCTGAAAATCAACAAAACCACGAAAAGTTCTTGTATTTGAAGATAAAATCTTTTTGCTTTGAAGAAGAAAGATCTGGCTGACTGAAATAAGTTCATTGGATGAAAACCAACAAAAATTGACAAGAAGCACGAAAAGTTCTTGTATTTTAAGATAAAATCTTGCGCTATTAAAGAAAAAACTTCTCCCTCACTGAAATATGTTCATTTGCTGAAAATCAACAAAACCACGAAAAGTTCTTGTATTTGAAGATAAAATCTTTTTGCTTTGAAGAAGAAAGATCCAGCTGACTGAAATAAGTTCATTGGATGAAAACCAACAAAAATTGACAAGAACCACGAAAAGTTCTTGTATTTTCAGATCAAATCTGACGCTATTAAAGAAAAAACTTCCAGCTCGCTGAAATATGGTCATTTGCTGAAAATCAACAAAACCACGAAAAGTTCTTGTATTTGAAGATAAAATCGTTTTGCTTTGAAGAAGAAAGATCTCGCTGACTGAAATACGTTCATTAGATGAAAACCAACAAAATTTGACAAGAACCACGAAAAGTTCTTGTATTTTAGGATAAAATCTGACGCTATTAAAGAAAAAACTTCTTGCTCGCTGAAATATGTTCATTTGCTGAAAATCAACAAAACCACGAAAAGTTCTTGTATTTGAAGATAAAATCTTTTTGCTTTGAAGAAGAAAGATCTGGCTGACTGAAATAAGTTCATTAGATGAAAACCAACAAAATTTGACAAGAACCACGAAAAGTTCTTGTATTTTAGGATAAAATCTGACGCTATTAAAGAAAAAACTTCTAGCTCGCTGAAATATGTTCATTTGCTGAAAATCAACAAAACCACGAAAAGTTATTGTATTTGAAGATAAAATCTTTTTGCTTTGAAGAAGAAAGATCCAGCTGACTGAAATAAGTTCATTGGATGAAAATCAACAAATATTGACAAGAACCACGAAAAGTTCTTGTATTTTAAGATCAAATCTGACGCTGTTAAAGAAAAAACTTCCAGCTCGCTGAAATATGGTCATTTGCTGAAAATCAACAAAACCACGAAAAGTTCTTGTATTTGAAGATAAAATTTTTTTGCTTTGAAGAAGAAAGATCCAGCTGACTGAAATAAGTTCATTGGATGAAAATCAACAAAAATTGACAAGAACCACGAAAAGTTCTTGTATTTTAAGATAAAATCTGACGCTATTAAAGAAAAAACTTCCAGCTCGCTGAAATATGGTCATTTGCTGAAAATCAACAAAACCACGAAAAGTTCTTGTATTTGAAGATAAAATCTTTTTGGTTTGAAGAAGAAAGATCCAGCTGACTGAAATAAGTTCATTAGATGAAAATCAACAAAAATTGACAAGAACCACGAAAAGTTCTTGTATTTTAAGATAAAATCTGACGCTATTAAAGAAAAAACTTCCAGCTCGCTGAAATATGGTCATTTGCTGAAAACCAACAAAACCACGAAAAGTTCTTGTATTTGAAGATAAAATCTTTTTGCTTTGAAGAAGAAGGATTTAGGTGACTGAAATAAGTTCATTGGATGAAAACCAACAAAAATTGACAAGAAGCACGAAAAGTTCTTGTATTTTAAGATAAAATCTTGCGCTATTAAAGAAAAAACTTCTCGCTCGCTGAAATATGTTCATTTGCTGAAAACCAACAAAACCACGTAAAGTTCTTGTATTTGAAGATAAAATCTTTTTGCTTTGAAGAAGAAAGATCCAGCTGACTGAAATAAGTTCATTGTATGAAAACCAACAAAAATTGACAGGAACCACGAAAAGTTCTTGTATTTTAAGATAAAATCTGACGCTATTAAAGAAAAAACTTCCAGCTCGCTGAAATATGTTCATTTGCTGAAAATCAACAAAACCACGAAAAGTTCTTGTATTTGAAGATAAAATCTTTTTGCTTTGAAGAAGAAAGATCCAGCTGAGTGAAATAAGTTCATTTGATGAAAATCATCAAAAATTGACAAGAACCACGAAAAGTTCTTGTATTTCAAGATAAAATCTGACGCTATTAAAGAAAAAACTTCCAGCTCGCTGAAATATGTTCATTTGCTGAAAATCAACAAAACCACGAAAAGTTCTTGTATTTGAAGATGAAATCTTTTTGCTTTGAAGAAGAAGGATTCAGGTGACTGAAATAAGTTCATTGGATGAAAACCAACAAAAATTGACAAGAAGCACGAAAAGTTCTTGTATTTTAAGATAAAATCTTGCGCTATTAAAGAAAAAACTTCTAGCTCGCTGAAATATGTTCATTTGCTGAAAACCAACAAAACCACGTAAAGTTCTTGTATTTGAAGATAAAATCTTTTTGCTTTGAAGAAGAAATATCCAGCTGACTGAAATAAGTTCATTGGATGAAAACCAACAAAAATTGACAAGAACCACGAAAAGTTCTTCTGTTTTAAGGTAAAATCTGACGCCATCAAAGAAAAAACTTATCCCTCGCTGAAATATGTTCATTTGCTGAAAATCAACAAAACCACGAAAAGTTCTTGTATTTGAAGATAAAATCTTTTTGCTTTGAAGAAGAAAGATCCAGCTGACTGAAATAAGTTCGTTAGATGAAAACCAACAAAAATTGACAAGAACCACGAAAAGTTCTTGTATTTTAAGATAAAATCTGACGCTATTAAAGAAAAAACTTCTCGCTCGCTGAAATATGTTCATTTGCTGAAAATCAACAAAACCACGAAAAGTTCTTGTATTTGAAGATAAATTCTTTTTGCTTTGAAGAAGAAAGATCCAGCTGACTGAAATACGTTCATGAGATGAAAACCAACAAAATTTGACAAGAACCACGAAAAGTTCTTGTATTTTAGGATAAAATCTGACGCTATTAAAGAAAAAACTTCTTGCTCGCTGAAATATGTTCATTTGCTGAAAATCAACAAAACCACGAAAAGTTCTTGTATTTGAAGATAAAATCTTTTTGCTTTGAAGAAGAAAGATCCAGCTGACTGAAATAAGTTCATGAGATGAAAATCAACAAAAATTGACAAGAACCACGAAAAGTTCTTGTATTTTAGGATAAAATCTGACGCTATTAAAGAAAAAACTTGCAGCTCGCTGAAATATGGTCATTTGCTGAAAATCAACAAAACCACGAAAAGTTCTTGTATTTGAAGATAAAATCTTTTTGCTTTGAAGAAGAAGGATTTCGGTGACTGAAATAAGTTCATTGGATGAAAACCAACAAAAATTGACAAGAAGCACGAAAAGTTCTTGTATTTTAAGATAAAATCTTGCGCTATTCAAGAAAAAACTTCTAGCTCGCTGAAATATGTTCATTTGCTGAAAATCAACAAAACCACGAAAAGTTCTTGTATTTGAAGATAAAATCTTTTTGCTTTGAAGAAGAAAGATCTGGCTGACTGTAATAAGTTCATTTGATGAAAACCAACAAAATTTGACAAGAACCACGAAAAGCTCTTGTATTTTAGGATAAAATCTGATGCTATTAAAGGAAAAACTTCTCGCTCGCTGAAATATGTTCATTTGTGAATATCAACAAAGCCACGAAAAGTTATTGTATTTGAAGATAAATCTTTTTGCTTTGAAGAAGAAAGATCCAGCTGACTGAAATAAGTTCATTGGATGAAAATCAACAAAAATTGACAAGAACCACGAAAAGTTCTTGTATTTTAAGATAAAATCTGACGCTGTTAAAGAAAAAACTTCCAGCTCGCTGAAATATGGTCATTTGCTGAAAATCAACAAAACCGCGAAAAGTTCTTGTATTTGAAGATAAAATCTTTTTGCTTTGAAGAAGAAGGATTTAGGTGACTGAAATAAGTTCATTGGATGAAAACCAACAAAAATTGACAAGAACCACGAAAAGTTCCTGTATTTTAAGATAAAATCTTGCGCTATTAAAGAAAAAACTTCTCTCTCGCTGAAATATGTTCATTTGCTGAAAATCAACAAAACCACGTAAAGTTCTTGTATTTGAAGATAAAATCTTTTTGCTTTGAAGAAGAAAGATCCAGCTGACTGAAATAAGTTCATTGTATGAAAACCAACAAAAATTGACAGGAACCACGAAAAGTTCTTGTATTTTAAGATAAAATCTGACGCTATTAAAGAAAAAACTTCCAGCTCGCTGAAATATGTTCATTTGCTGAAAATCAACAAAACCACGAAAAGTTCTTGTATTTGAAGATAAAATCTTTTTGCTTTGAAGAAGAAAGATCCAGCTGACTGAAATAAGTTCATTTGATGAAAATCATCAAAAATTGACAACAACCACGAAAAGTTCTTGTATTTCAAGATAAAATCTGACGCTATTAAAGAAAAAACTTCCAGCTCTCTGAAATATGTTCATTTGCTGAAAATCAACAAAACCACGAAAAGTTCTTGTATTTGAAGATGAAATCTTTTTGCTTTGAAGAAGAAGGATTTCCGTGACTGAAATAAGTTCATTGGATGAAAACCAACAAAAATTGACAAGAAGCACGAAAAGTTCTTGTATTTTAAGATAAAATCTTGCGCTATTAAAGAAAAAACTTCTCTCTCGCTGAAATATGTTCATTTGCTGAAAATCAACAAAACCACGAAAAGTTCTTGTATTTGAAGATAAAATCTTTTTGCTTTGAAGAAAAAAGATCTCGCTGACTGAAATACGTTCATTAGATGAAAACCAACAAAATTTGACAAGAACCACGAAAAGTTCTTGTATTTTAGGATAAAATCTGACGCAATTAAAGAAAAAACTTCTTGCTCGCTGAAATATGTTCATTTGCTGAAAATCAACAAAACCACGAAAAGTTCTTGTATTTGAAGATAAAATCTTTTTGCTTTGAAGAAGAAAGATCTGGCTGACTGAAATAAGTTCATTGGATGAAAACCAACAAAAATTGACAAGAACCACGAAAAGTTCTTGTATTTTAAGATAAAATGTGACGCTATTAAAGAAAAAACTTCTTGCTCGCTGAAATATGTTCATTTGCTGAAAATCAACAAAACCACGAAAAGTTCTTGTATTTGAAGATAAAATCTTTTTGCTTTGAAGAAGAAGGATTTAGGTGACTGAAATAAGTTCATTGGATGAAAACCAACAAAAATTGACAAGAAGCACGAAAAGTTCTTGTATTTTAAGATAAAATCTTGCGCTATTAAAGAAAAAACTTCTCGCTCGCTGAAATATGTTCATTTGCTGAAAACCAACAAAACCACGTAAAGTTCTTGTATTTGAAGATAAAATCTTTTTGCTTTGAAGAAGAAAGATCCAGTTGACTGAAATAAGTTCATTGTATGAAAACCAACAAAAATTGACAGGAACCACGAAAAGTTCTTGTATTTTAAGATAAAATCTGACGCTATTAAAGAAAAAACTTCCAGCTCTCTGAAATATGTTCATTTGCTGAAAATCAACAAAACCACGAAAAGTTCTTGTATTTGAAGATGAAATCTTTTTGCTTTGAAGAAGAAGGATTTAGGTGACTGAAATAAGTTCATTGGATGAAAACCAACAAAAATTGACAAGAAGCACGAAAAGTTCTTGTATTTTAAGATAAAATCTTGCGCTATTAAAGAAAAAACTTCTCCCTCGCTGAAATATGTTCATTTGCTGAAAATCAACAAAACCACGAAAAGTTCTTGTATTTGAAGATAAAATCTTTTTGCTTAGAAGAAAAAAGATCTCGCTGACTGAAATACGTTCATTAGATGAAAACCAACAAAATTTGACAAGAACCACGAAAAGGTCTTGTATTTTAGGATAAAATCTGACGCAATTAAAGAAAAAACTTCTTGCTCGCTGAAATATGTTCATTTGCTGAAAATCAACAAAACCACGAAAAGTTCTTGTATTTGAAGATAAAATCTTTTTGCTTTGAAGAAGAAAGATCTGGCTGACTGAAATAAGTTCATTGGATGAAAACCAACAAAAATTGACAAGAACCACGAAAAGTTCTTGTATTTTAAGATAAAATGTGACGCTATTAAAGAAAAAACTTCTTGCTCGCTGAAATATGTTCATTTGCTGAAAATCAACAAAACCACGAAAAGTTCTTGTATTTGAAGATAAAATCTTTTTGCTTTGAAGAAGAAAGATCTGGCTGACTGAAATAAGTTCATTGGATGAAAACCAACAAAAATTGACAAGAAGCACGAAAAGTTCTTGTATTTTAAGATAAAATCTTGCGCTATTAAAGAAAAAACTTCTCCCTCACTGAAATATGTTCATTTGCTGAAAATCAACAAAACCACGAAAAGTTCTTGTATTTGAAGATAAAATCTTTTTGCTTTGAAGAAGAAAGATCCAGCTGACTGAAATAAGTTCATTGGATGAAAACCAACAAAAAATGACAAGAACCACGAAAAGTTCTTGTATTTTAGGATAAAATCTGATGCTATTAAAGAAAAAACTTCCAGCTCGCTGAAATATGTTCATTTGCTGAAAATCAACAAAACCACGAAAAGTTCTTGTATTTGAAGATAAAATCTTTTTGCTTTGAAGAAGAAAGATCTGGCTGACTGAAATAAGTTCATTAGATGAAAACCAACAAAATTTGACAAGAACCACGAAAAGTTCTTGTATTTTAGGATAAAATCTGACGCTATTCAAGAAAAAACTTCTAGCTCGCTGAAATATGTTCATTTGCTGAAAATCAACAAAACCACGAAAAGTTATTGTATTTGAAGATAAAATCTTTTTGCTTTGAAGAAGAAAGATCCAGCTGACTGAAATAAGTTCATTGGATGAAAATCAACAAATATTGACAAGAACCACGAAAAGTTCTTGTATTTTAAGATCAAATCTGACGCTATTAAAGAAAAAACTTCCAGCTCGCTGAAATATGGTCATTTGCTGAAAATCAACAAAACCACGAAAAGTTCTTGTATTTGAAGATAAAATCTTTTTGCTTTGAAGAAGAAAGATCCAGCTGACTGAAATAAGTTCATTGGATGAAAATCAACAAAAATTGACAAGAACCACGAAAAGTTCTTGTATTTTAAGATAAAATCTGACGCTATCAAAGAAAAAACTTCCAGCTCGCTGAAATATGGTCATTTGCTGAAAATCAACAAAACCACGAAAAGTTCTTGTATTTGAAGATAAAATCTTTTTGGTTTGAAGAAGAAAGATCCAGCTGACTGAAATAAGTTCATGAGATGAAAATCAACAAAAATTGACAAGAACCACGAAAAGTTCTTGTATTTTAAGATAAAATCTGACGCTATTAAAGAAAAAACTTCCAGCTCGCTGAAATATGGTCATTTGCTGAAAACCAACAAAACCACGAAAAGTTCTTGTATTTGAAGATAAAATCTTTTTGCTTTGAAGAAGAAGGATTTAGGTGACTGAAATAAGTTCATTGGATGAAAACCAACAAAAATTGACAAGAAGCACGAAAAGTTCTTGTATTTTAAGATAAAATCTTGCGCTATTAAAGAAAAAACTTCTCGCTCGCTGAAATATGTTCATTTGCTGAAAACCAACAAAACCACGTAAAGTTCTTGTATTTGAAGATAAAATCTTTTTGCTTTGAAGAAGAAAGATCCAGCTGACTGAAATAAGTTCATTGTATGAAAACCAACAAAAATTGACAGGAACCACGAAAAGTTCTTGTATTTTAAGATAAAATCTGACGCTATTAAAGAAAAAACTTCCAGCTCGCTGAAATATGTTCATTTGCTGAAAATCAACAAAACCACGAAAAGTTCTTGTATTTGAAGATAAAATCTTTTTGCTTTGAAGAAGAAAGATCCAGCTGACTGAAATAAGTTCATTTGATGAAAATCATCAAAAATTGACAAGAACCACGAAAAGTTCTTGTATTTCAAGATAAAATCTGACGCTATTAAAGAAAAAACTTCCAGCTCGCTGAAATATGTTCATTTGCTGAAAATCAACAAAACCACGAAAAGTTCTTGTATTTGAAGATGAAATCTTTTTGCTTTGAAGAAGAAATATCCAGCTGACTGAAATAAGTTCATTGGATGAAAACCAACAAAAATTGACAAGAACCACGAAAAGTTCTTCTGTTTTAAGGTAAAATCTGACGCCATCAAAGAAAAAACTTATCCCTCGCTGAAATATGTTCATTTGCTGAAAATCAACAAAACCACGAAAAGTTCTTGTATTTGAAGATAAAATCTTTTTGCTTTGAAGAAGAAAGATCCAGCTGACTGAAATAAGTTCGTTAGATGAAAACCAACAAAAATTGACAAGAACCACGAAAAGTTCTTGTATTTTAAGATAAAATCTGACGCTATTAAAGAAAAAACTTCTCGCTCGCTGAAATATGTTCATTTGCTGAAAATCAACAAAACCACGAAAAGTTCTTGTATTTGAAGATAAAATCTTTTTGCTTTGAAGAAGAAAGATCCAGCTGACTGAAATACGTTCATTAGATGAAAACCAACAAAATTTGACAAGAACCACGAAAAGTTCTTGTATTTTAGGATAAAATCTGACGCTATTAAAGAAAAAACTTCTTGCTCGCTGAAATATGTTCATTTGCTGAAAATCAACAAAACCACGAAAAGTTCTTGTATTTGAAGATAAAATCTTTTTGCTTTGAAGAAGAAAGATCTGGCTGACTGAAATACGTTCATTGGATGAAAACCAACAAAAATTGACAAGAACCACGAAAAGTTCTTGTATTTTAAGATAAAATGTGACGCTATTAAAGAAAAAACTTCTCGCTCACTGAAATATGTTCATTTGCTGAAAATCAACAAAACCACGAAAAGTTCTTGTATTTGAAGATAAAATCTATTTGCTTTGAAGAAGAAAGATCTAGCTGACTGAAATAAGTTCATTAGATGAAAACCAACAAAATTTGACAAGAACCACGAAAAGTTCTTGTATTTTCGGATAAAATCTGACGCTATTAAAGAAAAAACTTCTCGCTCGCTGAAATATGTTCATTTGCTGAAAATCAACAAAACCACGAAAAGTTCTTGTATTTGAAGATAAAATCTTTTTGCTTTGAAGAAGAAAGATCCAGCTGACTGAAATAAGTTCATTGGATGAAAATCAACAAAAATTGACAAGAACCACGAAAAGTTCTTGTATTTTAAGATCAAATCTGACGCTATGAAAGAAAAAACTTCCAGCTCGCTGAAATATGGTCATTTGCTGAAAATCAACAAAACCACGAAAAGTTCTTGTATTTGAAGATAAAATCTTTTTGCTTTGAAGAAGAAAGATCTAGCTGACTGAAATACCTTCATTAGATGAAAACCAACAAAATTTGACAAGAACCACGAAAAGTTCTTGTATTTTAGGATGAAATCTGACGCTATTAAAGAAAAAACTTCTTGCTCGCTGAAATATGTTCATTTGCTGAAAATCAACAAAACCACGAAAAGTTATTGTATTTGAAGATAAAATCTTTTTGCTTTGAAGAAGAAAGATCCAGCTGACTGAAATAAGTTCATTGGATGAAAATCAACAAAAATTGACAAGAACCACGAAAAGTTCTTGTATTTTAAGATCAAATCTGACGCTATTAAAGAAAAAACTTCCAGCTCGCTGAAATATGGTCCTTTGCTGAAAATCAACAAAATCACAAAAAGTTCTTGTATTTGAAGATAAAATCTTTTTGCTTTGAAGAAGAAGGATTTAGGTGACTGAAATAAGTTCATTGGATGAAAACCAACAAAAATTGACAAGATTCACGAAAAGTTCTTGTATTTTAAGATAAAATCTTGCGCGATGAAAGAAAAAACTTCTAGCTCGCTGAAATATGTTCATTTGCTGAAAACCAACAAAACCACGTAAAGTTCTTGTATTTGAAGATAAAATCTTTTTGCTTTGAAGAAGAAAGATCCAGCTGACTGAAATAAGTTCATTAGATGAAAATCAACAAAAATTGACAAGAACCACGAAAAGTTCTTGTATTTTAAGATAAAATCTGACGCTATTAAAGAAAAAACTTCCAGCTCGCTGAAATATGGTCATGTGCTGAAAATCAACAAAACCACGAAAAGTTCTTGTATTTGAAGAGAAAATCTTTTTGCTTTGAAGAAGAAAGATCTGGGTGACTGAAATAAGTTCATTGGATGAAAACCAACAAAAATTGACAAGATTCACGAAAAGTTCTTGTATTTTAAGATAAAATCTTGCGCGATGAAAGAAAAAACTTCTAGCTCGCTGAAATATGTTCATTTGCTGAAAACCAACAAAACCACGTAAAGTTCTTGTATTTGAAGATAAAATCTTTTTGCTTTGAAGAAGAAAGATCCAGCTGACTGAAATAAGTTCATTGGATGAAAACCAACAAAAATTGACAAGAACCACGAAATGTTCTTGTATTTTAAGATAAAATCTTGCGCGATGAAAGAAAAAACTTCTTGCTCGCTGAAATATGTTCATTTGCTGAAAACCAACAAAACCACGTAAAGTTCTTGTATTTGAAGATAAAATCTTTTTGCTTTGAAGAAGAAAGATCCAGCTGACTGAAATAAGTTCATGAGATGAAAACCAACAAAAATTGACAAGAACCACGAAAAGTTCTTGTATTTTAAGATAAAATCTGACGATATTAAAGAAAAAACTTCTCCCTCGCTGAAATATGTTCATTTGCTGAAAATCAACAAAACCACGAAATGTTCTTGTATTTGAAGATAAAATCTTTTTGCTTTGAAGAAGAAAGATCCAGCTGACTGAAATAAGTTCATTCGATGAAAACCTACAAAATTTGACAAGAACCACGTAAAGTTCTTGTATTTCAGCTCGCAGAAATATGGTCCTTTGCTGAAAATCAACAAAACCACGAAAAGTTCTTGTATTTGAAGATAAAATCTTTTTGCTTTGAAGAAAAAAGATCTATCTGACTGAAATACGTTCATTAGATGAAAACCAACAAAATTTGACAAGAACCACGAAAAGTTCTTGTATTTAGGATAAAATCTGACGCTATTAAAGAAAAAACTTCTTGCTCGCTGAAATATGTTCATTTGCTGAAAATCAACAAAGCCACGAAAAGTTCTTGTATTTGAAGATAAAATCTTTTTGCTTTGAAGAAGAAAGATCTGGCTGACTGAAATAAGTTCATTGGATGAAAACCAACAAAAATTGACAAGAACCACGAAAAGTTCTTGTATTTTAAGATAAAATGTGACGCTATTAAAGAAAAAACTTCTCGCTCACTGAAATATGTTCATTTGCTGAAAATCAACAAAACCACGAAAAGTTCTTGTATTTGAAGATAAAATCTTTTTGCTTTGAAGAAGAAAGATCCAGCTGACTGAAATAAGTTCATCAGATGAAAACCAACAAAATTTGACAAGAACCTCGAAAAGTTCTTGTATTTTAGGATAAAATCTGACGCTATTAAAGAAAAAACTTCTCGCTCGCTGAAATATGTTCATTTCCTGAAAATCAACAAAACCACGAAAAGTTATTGTATTTGAAGATAAAATCTTTTTGCTTTGAAGAAGAACGATCCAGCTGACTGAAATAAGTTCATTGGATGAAAATCAACAAAAATTGACAAGAACCACGAAAAGTTCTTGTATTTTAAGATCAAATCTGACGCTATTAAAGAAAAAACTTCCAGCTCGCAGAAATATGGTCCTTTGCTGAAAATCAACAAAACCACGAAAAGTTCTTGTATTTGAAGATAAAATCTTTTTGCTTTGAAGAAGAAAGATCTAGCTGACTGAAATACGTTCATTAGATGAAAACCAACAAAATTTGACAAGAACCACGAAAAGTTCTTGTATTTTAGGATAAAATCTGACGCTATTAAAGAAAAAACTTCTTGCTCGCTGAAATATGTTCATTTGCTGAAAATCAACAAAACCACGAAAAGTTATTGTATTTGAAGATAAAATCTTTTTGCTTTGAAGAAGAAAGATCCAGCTGACTGAAATAAGTTCATTGGATGAAAATCAACAAAAATTGACAAGAACCACGAAAAGTTCTTGTATTTTAAGATCAAATCTGACGCTATTAAAGAAAAAACTTCCAGCTCGCTGAAATATGGTCCTTTGCTGAAAATCAACAAAATCACAAAAAGTTCTTGTATTTGAAGATAAAATCTTTTTGCTTTGAAGAAGAAGGATTTAGGTGACTGAAATAAGTTCATTGGATGAAAACCAACAAAAATTGACAAGATTCACGAAAAGTTCTTGTATTTTAAGATAAAATCTTGCGCGATGAAAGAAAAAACTTCTAGCTCGCTGAAATATGTTCATTTGCTGAAAACCAACAAAACCACGTAAAGTTCTTGTATTTGAAGATAAAATCTTTTTGCTTTGAAGAAGAAAGATCCAGCTGACTGAAATAAGTTCATTAGATGAAAATCAACAAAAATTGACAAGAACCACGAAAAGTTCTTGTATTTTAAGATAAAATCTGACGCTATTAAAGAAAAAACTTCCAGCTCGCTGAAATATGGTCATGTGCTGAAAATCAACAAAACCACGAAAAGTTCTTGTATTTGAAGAGAAAATCTTTTTGCTTTGAAGAAGAAAGATCTGGGTGACTGAAATAAGTTCATTGGATGAAAACCAACAAAAATTGACAAGATTCACGAAAAGTTCTTGTATTTTAAGATAAAATCTTGCGCGATGAAAGAAAAAACTTCTAGCTCGCTGAAATATGTTCATTTGCTGAAAACCAACAAAACCACGTAAAGTTCTTGTATTTGAAGATAAAATCTTTTTGCTTTGAAGAAGAAAGATCCAGCTGACTGAAATAAGTTCATTGGATGAAAACCAACAAAAATTGACAAGAACCACGAAATGTTCTTGTATTTTAAGATAAAATCTTGCGCTATGAAAGAAAAAACTTCTTGCTCGCTGAAATATGTTCATTTGCTGAAAACCAACAAAACCACGTAAAGTTCTTGTATTTGAAGATAAAATCTTTTTGCTTTGAAGAAGAAAGATCCAGCTGACTGAAATAAGTTCATGAGATGAAAACCAACAAAAATTGACAAGAACCACGAAAAGTTCTTGTATTTTAAGATAAAATCTGACGATATTAAAGAAAAAACTTCTCCCTCGCTGAAATATGTTCATTTGCTGAAAATCAACAAAACCACGAAATGTTCTTGTATTTGAAGATAAAATCTTTTTGCTTTGAAGAAGAAAGATCCAGCTGACTGAAATAAGTTCATTCGATGAAAACCTACAAAATTTGACAAGAACCACGTAAAGTTCTTGTATTTCAGCTCGCAGAAATATGGTCCTTTGCTGAAAATCAACAAAACCACGAAAAGTTCTTGTATTTGAAGATAAAATCTTTTTGCTTTGAAGAAAAAAGATCTATCTGACTGAAATACGTTCATTAGATGAAAACCAACAAAATTTGACAAGAACCACGAAAAGTTCTTGTATTTAGGATAAAATCTGACGCTATTAAAGAAAAAACTTCTTGCTCGCTGAAATATGTTCATTTGCTGAAAATCAACAAAGCCACGAAAAGTTCTTGTATTTGAAGATAAAATCTTTTTGCTTTGAAGAAGAAAGATCTGGCTGACTGAAATAAGTTCATTGGATGAAAACCAACAAAAATTGACAAGAACCACGAAAAGTTCTTGTATTTTAAGATAAAATGTGACGCTATTAAAGAAAAAACTTCTCGCTCACTGAAATATGTTCATTTGCTGAAAATCAACAAAACCACGAAAAGTTCTTGTATTTGAAGATAAAATCTTTTTGCTTTGAAGAAGAAAGATCCAGCTGACTGAAATAAGTTCATCAGATGAAAACCAACAAAATTTGACAAGAACCTCGAAAAGTTCTTGTATTTTAGGATAAAATCTGACGCTATTAAAGAAAAAACTTCTCGCTCGCTGAAATATGTTCATTTCCTGAAAATCAACAAAACCACGAAAAGTTATTGTATTTGAAGATAAAATCTTTTTGCTTTGAAGAAGAACGATCCAGCTGACTGAAATAAGTTCATTGGATGAAAATCAACAAAAATTGACAAGAACCACGAAAAGTTCTTGTATTTTAAGATCAAATCTGACGCTATTAAAGAAAAAACTTCCAGCTCGCAGAAATATGGTCCTTTGCTGAAAATCAACAAAACCACGAAAAGTTCTTGTATTTGAAGATAAAATCTTTTTGCTTTGAAGAAGAAGGATTTAGGTGACTGAAATAAGTTCATTGGATGAAAACCAACAAAAATTGACAAGATTCACGAAAAGTTCTTGTATTTTAAGATAAAATCTTGCGCGATGAAAGAAAAAACTTCTAGCTCGCTGAAATATGTTCATTTGCTGAAAATCAACAAAACCACGAAAAGTTATTGTATTTGAAGATAAAATCTTTTTGCTTTGAAGAAGAAAGATCCAGCTGACTGAAATAAGTTCATTGGATGAAAATCAACAAAAATTGACAAGAACCACGAAAAGTTCTTGTATTTTAAGACAAAATCTGACGCGATCAAATAAAAAACTTCCAGCTCGCTGAAATATGTTCATTTGCTGAAAATCAACAAAACCACGAAAAGTTCTTGTATTTGAAGATAAAATCTTTTTGCTTTGAAGAAGAAAGATCTGGCTGACTGAAATAAGTTCATTGGATGAAAACCAACAAAAATTGACAAGAACCACGAAAAGTTCTTGTATTTTAAGATAAAATGTGACGCTATTAAAGAAAAAACTTCTTGCTCGCTGAAATATGTTCATTTGCTGAAAATCAACAAAACCACGAAAAGTTCTTGTATTTGAAGATAAAATCTTTTTGCTTTGAAGAAGAAAGATCTGGCTGACTGAAATAAGTTCATTGGATGAAAACCAACAAAAATTGACAAGAAGCACGAAAAGTTCTTGTATTTTAAGATAAAATCTTGCGCTATTAAAGAAAAAACTTCTCCCTCACTGAAATATGTTCATTTGCTGAAAATCAACAAAACCACGAAAAGTTCTTGTATTTGAAGATAAAATCTTTTTGCTTTGAAGAAGAAAGATCCAGCTGACTGAAATAAGTTCATTGGATGAAAACCAACAAAAAATGACAAGAACCACGAAAAGTTCTTGTATTTTAGGATAAAATCTGATGCTATTAAAGAAAAAACTTCCAGCTCGCTGAAATATGTTCATTTGCTGAAAATCAACAAAACCACGAAAAGTTCTTGTATTTGAAGATAAAATCTTTTTGCTTTGAAGAAGAAAGATCTGGCTGACTGAAATAAGTTCATTAGATGAAAACCAACAAAATTTGACAAGAACCACGAAAAGTTCTTGTATTTTAGGATAAAATCTGACGCTATTCAAGAAAAAACTTCTAGCTCGCTGAAATATGTTCATTTGCTGAAAATCAACAAAACCACGAAAAGTTATTGTATTTGAAGATAAAATCTTTTTGCTTTGAAGAAGAAAGATCCAGCTGACTGAAATAAGTTCATTGGATGAAAATCAACAAATATTGACAAGAACCACGAAAAGTTCTTGTATTTTAAGATCAAATCTGACGCTATTAAAGAAAATACTTCCAGCTCGCTGAAATATGGTCATTTGCTGAAAATCAACAAAACCACGAAAAGTTCTTGTATTTGAAGATAAAATCTTTTTGCTTTGAAGAAGAAAGATCCAGCTGACTGAAATAAGTTCATTGGATGAAAATCAACAAAAATTGACAAGAACCACGAAAAGTTCTTGTATTTTAAGATAAAATCTGACGCTATCAAAGAAAAAACTTCCAGCTCGCTGAAATATGGTCATTTGCTGAAAATCAACAAAACCACGAAAAGTTCTTGTATTTGAAGATAAAATCTTTTTGGTTTGAAGAAGAAAGATCCAGCTGACTGAAATAAGTTCATGAGATGAAAATCAACAAAAATTGACAAGAACCACGAAAAGTTCTTGTATTTTAAGATAAAATCTGACGCTATTAAAGAAAAAACTTCCAGCTCGCTGAAATATGGTCATTTGCTGAAAACCAACAAAACCACGAAAAGTTCTTGTATTTGAAGATAAAATCTTTTTGCTTTGAAGAAGAAGGATTTAGGTGACTGAAATAAGTTCATTGGATGAAAACCAACAAAAATTGACAAGAAGCACGAAAAGTTCTTGTATTTTAAGATAAAATCTTGCGCTATTAAAGAAAAAACTTCTCGCTCGCTGAAATATGTTCATTTGCTGAAAACCAACAAAACCACGTAAAGTTCTTGTATTTGAAGATAAAATCTTTTTGCTTTGAAGAAGAAAGATCCAGCTGACTGAAATAAGTTCATTTGATGAAAATCATCAAAAATTGACAAGAACCACGAAAAGTTCTTGTATTTCAAGATAAAATCTGACGCTATTAAAGAAAAAACTTCCAGCTCGCTGAAATATGTTCATTTGCTGAAAATCAACAAAACCACGAAAAGTTCTTGTATTTGAAGATGAAATCTTTTTGCTTTGAAGAAGAAATATCCAGCTGACTGAAATAAGTTCATTGGATGAAAACCAACAAAAATTGACAAGAACCACGAAAAGTTCTTCTGTTTTAAGGTAAAATCTGACGCCATCAAAGAAAAAACTTATCCCTCGCTGAAATATGTTCATTTGCTGAAAATCAACAAAACCACGAAAAGTTCTTGTATTTGAAGTTAAAATCTTTTTGCTTTGAAGAAGAAAGATCCAGCTGACTGAAATAAGTTCGTTAGATGAAAACCAACAAAAATTGACAAGAACCACGAAAAGTTCTTGTATTTTAAGATAAAATCTGACGCTATTAAAGAAAAAACTTCTCGCTCGCTGAAATATGTTCATTTGCTGAAAATCAACAAAACCACGAAAAGTTCTTGTATTTGAAGATAAAATCTTTTTGCTTTGAAGAAGAAAGATCCAGCTGACTGAAATACGTTCATTAGATGAAAACCAACAAAATTTGACAAGAACCACGAAAAGTTCTTGTATTTTAGGATAAAATCTGACGCTATTAAAGAAAAAACTTCTTGCTCGCTGAAATATGTTCATTTGCTGAAAATCAACAAAACCACGAAAAGTTCTTGTATTTGAAGATAAAATCTTTTTGCTTTGAAGAAGAAAGATCTGGCTGACTGAAATACGTTCATTGGATGAAAACCAACAAAAATTGACAAGAACCACGAAAAGTTCTTGTATTTTAAGATAAAATGTGACGCTATTAAAGAAAAAACTTCTCGCTCACTGAAATATGTTCATTTGCTGAAAATCAACAAAACCACGAAAAGTTCTTGTATTTGAAGATAAAATCTATTTGCTTTGAAGAAGAAAGATCTAGCTGACTGAAATAAGTTCATTAGATGAAAACCAACAAAATTTGACAAGAACCACGAAAAGTTCTTGTATTTTCGGATAAAATCTGACGCTATTAAAGAAAAAACTTCTCGCTCGCTGAAATATGTTCATTTGCTGAAAATCAACAAAACCACGAAAAGTTCTTGTATTTGAAGATAAAATCTTTTTGCTTTGAAGAAGAAAGATCCAGCTGACTGAAATAAGTTCATTGGATGAAAATCAACAAAAATTGACAAGAACCACGAAAAGTTCTTGTATTTTAAGATCAAATCTGACGCTATGAAAGAAAAAACTTCCAGCTCGCTGAAATATGGTCATTTGCTGAAAATCAACAAAACCACGAAAAGTTCTTGTATTTGAAGATAAAATCTTTTTGCTTTGAAGAAGAAAGATCTAGCTGACTGAAATACCTTCATTAGATGAAAACCAACAAAATTTGACAAGAACCACGAAAAGTTCTTGTATTTTAGGATAAAATCTGACGCTATTAAAGAAAAAACTTCTTGCTCGCTGAAATATGTTCATTTGCTGAAAATCAACAAAACCACGAAAAGTTATTGTATTTGAAGATAAAATCTTTTTGCTTTGAAGAAGAAAGATCCAGCTGACTGAAATAAGTTCATTGGATGAAAATCAACAAAAATTGACAAGAACCACGAAAAGTTCTTGTATTTTCAGATCAAATCTGACGCTATTAAAGAAAAAACTTCCAGCTCGCTGAAATATGGTCCTTTGCTGAAAATCAACAAAATCACAAAAAGTTCTTGTATTTGAAGATAAAATCTTTTTGCTTTGAAGAAGAAGGATTTAGGTGACTGAAATAAGTTCATTGGATGAAAAGCAACAAAAATTGACAAGATTCACGAAAAGTTCTTGTATTTTAAGATAAAATCTTGCGCGATGAAAGAAAAAACTTCTAGCTCGCTGAAATATGTTCATTTGCTGAAAACCAACAAAACCACGTAAAGTTCTTGTATTTGAAGATAAAATCTTTTTGCTTTGAAGAAGAAAGATCCAGCTGACTGAAATAAGTTCATTAGATGAAAATCAACAAAAATTGACAAGAACCACGAAAAGTTCTTGTATTTTAAAATAAAATCTGACGCTATTAAAGAAAAAACTTCCAGCTCGCTGAAATATGGTCATGTGCTGAAAATCAACAAAACCACGAAAAGTTCTTGTATTTGAAGAGAAAATCTTTTTGCTTTGAAGAAGAAAGATCTGGGTGACTGAAATAAGTTCATTGGATGAAAACCAACAAAAATTGACAAGATTCACGAAAAGTTCTTGTATTTTAAGATAAAATCTTGCGCGATGAAAGAAAAAACTTCTAGCTCGCTGAAATATGTTCATTTGCTGAAAACCAACAAAACCACGTAAAGTTCTTGTATTTGAAGATAAAATCTTTTTGCTTTGAAGAAGAAAGATCCAGCTGACTGAAATAAGTTCATTGGATGAAAACCAACAAAAATTGACAAGAACCACGAAATGTTCTTGTATTTTAAGATAAAATCTTGCGCGATGAAAGAAAAAACTTCTTGCTCGCTGAAATATGTTCATTTGCTGAAAACCAACAAAACCACGTAAAGTTCTTGTATTTGAAGATAAAATCTTTTTGCTTTGAAGAAGAAAGATCCAGCTGACTGAAATAAGTTCATGAGATGAAAACCAACAAAAATTGACAAGAACCACGAAAAGTTCTTGTATTTTAAGATAAAATCTGACGATATTAAAGAAAAAACTTCTCCCTCGCTGAAATATGTTCATTTGCTGAAAATCAACAAAACCACGAAATGTTCTTGTATTTGAAGATAAAATCTTTTTGCTTTGAAGAAGAAAGATCCAGCTGACTGAAATAAGTTCATTCGATGAAAACCTACAAAATTTGACAAGAACCACGTAAAGTTCTTGTATTTCAGCTCGCAGAAATATGGTCCTTTGCTGAAAATCAACAAAACCACGAAAAGTTCTTGTATTTGAAGATAAAATCTTTTTGCTTTGAAGAAAAAAGATCTATCTGACTGAAATACGTTCATTAGATGAAAACCAACAAAATTTGACAAGAACCACGAAAAGTTCTTGTATTTAGGATAAAATCTGACGCTATTAAAGAAAAAACTTCTTGCTCGCTGAAATATGTTCATTTGCTGAAAATCAACAAAGCCACGAAAAGTTCTTGTATTTGAAGATAAAATCTTTTTGCTTTGAAGAAGAAAGATCTGGCTGACTGAAATAAGTTCATTGGATGAAAACCAACAAAAATTGACAAGAACCACGAAAAGTTCTTGTATTTTAAGATAAAATGTGACGCTATTAAAGAAAAAACTTCTCGCTCACTGAAATATGTTCATTTGCTGAAAATCAACAAAACCACGAAAAGTTCTTGTATTTGAAGATAAAATCTTTTTGCTTTGAAGAAGAAAGATCCAGCTGACTGAAATAAGTTCATCAGATGAAAACCAACAAAATTTGACAAGAACCTCGAAAAGTTCTTGTATTTTAGGATAAAATCTGACGCTATTAAAGAAAAAACTTCTCGCTCGCTGAAATATGTTCATTTCCTGAAAATCAACAAAACCACGAAAAGTTATTGTATTTGAAGATAAAATCTTTTTGCTTTGAAGAAGAACGATCCAGCTGACTGAAATAAGTTCATTGGATGAAAATCAACAAAAATTGACAAGAACCACGAAAAGTTCTTGTATTTTAAGATCAAATCTGACGCTATTAAAGAAAAAACTTCCAGCTCGCTGAAATATGGTCCTTTGCTGAAAATCAACAAAATCACAAAAAGTTCTTGTATTTGAAGATAAAATCTTTTTGCTTTGAAGAAGAAGGATTTAGGTGACTGAAATAAGTTCATTGGATGAAAACCAACAAAAATTGACAAGATTCACGAAAAGTTCTTGTATTTTAAGATAAAATCTTGCGCGATGAAAGAAAAAACTTCTAGCTCGCTGAAATATGTTCATTTGCTGAAAACCAACAAAACCACGTAAAGTTCTTGTATTTGAAGATAAAATCTTTTTGCTTTGAAGAAGAAAGATCCAGCTGACTGAAATAAGTTCATTAGATGAAAATCAACAAAAATTGACAAGAACCACGAAAAGTTCTTGTATTTTAAGATAAAATCTGACGCTATTAAAGAAAAAACTTCCAGCTCGCTGAAATATGGTGATGTGCTGAAAATCAACAAAACCACGAAAAGTTCTTGTATTTGAAGAGAAAATCTTTTTGCTTTGAAGAAGAAAGATCTGGGTGACTGAAATAAGTTCATTGGATGAAAACCAACAAAAATTGACAAGATTCACGAAAAGTTCTTGTATTTTAAGATAAAATCTTGCGCGATGAAAGAAAAAACTTCTAGCTCGCTGAAATATGTTCATTTGCTGAAAACCAACAAAACCACGTAAAGTTCTTGTATTTGAAGATAAAATCTTTTTGGTTTGAAGAAGAAAGATCCAGCTGACTGAAATAAGTTCATTGGATGAAAACCAACAAAAATTGACAAGAACCACGAAATGTTCTTGTATTTTAAGATAAAATCTTGCGCTATGAAAGAAAAAACTTCTTGCTCGCTGAAATATGTTCATTTGCTGAAAACCAACAAAACCACGTAAAGTTCTTGTATTTGAAGATAAAATCTTTTTGCTTTGAAGAAGAAAGATCCAGCTGACTGAAATAAGTTCATGAGATGAAAACCAACAAAAATTGACAAGAACCACGAAAAGTTCTTGTATTTTAAGATAAAATCTGACGATATTAAAGAAAAAACTTCTCCCTCGCTGAAATATGTTCATTTGCTGAAAATCAACAAAACCACGAAATGTTCTTGTATTTGAAGATAAAATCTTTTTGCTTTGAAGAAGAAAGATCCAGCTGACTGAAATAAGTTCATTCGATGAAAACCTACAAAATTTGACAAGAACCACGTAAAGTTCTTGTATTTCAGCTCGCAGAAATATGGTCCTTTGCTGAAAATCAACAAAACCACGAAAAGTTCTTGTATTTGAAGATAAAATCTTTTTGCTTTGAAGAAAAAAGTTCTATCTGACTGAAATACGTTCATTAGATGAAAACCAACAAAATTTGACAAGAACCACGAAAAGTTCTTGTATTTAGGATAAAATCTGACGCTATTAAAGAAAAAACTTCTTGCTCGCTGAAATATGTTCATTTGCTGAAAATCAACAAAGCCACGAAAAGTTCTTGTATTTGAAGATAAAATCTTTTTGCTTTGAAGAAGAAAGATCTGGCTGACTGAAATAAGTTCATTGGATGAAAACCAACAAAAATTGACAAGAACCACGAAAAGTTCTTGTATTTTAAGATAAAATGTGACGCTATTAAAGAAAAAACTTCTCGCTCACTGAAATATGTTCATTTGCTGAAAATCAACAAAACCACGAAAAGTTCTTGTATTTGAAGATAAAATCTTTTTGCTTTGAAGAAGAAAGATCCAGCTGACTGAAATAAGTTCATCAGATGAAAACCAACAAAATTTGACAAGAACCTCGAAAAGTTCTTGTATTTTAGGATAAAATCTGACGCTATTAAAGAAAAAACTTCTCGCTCGCTGAAATATGTTCATTTCCTGAAAATCAACAAAACCACGAAAAGTTATTGTATTTGAAGATAAAATCTTTTTGCTTTGAAGAAGAACGATCCAGCTGACTGAAATAAGTTCATTGGATGAAAATCAACAAAAATTGACAAGAACCACGAAAAGTTCTTGTATTTTAAGATCAAATCTGACGCTATTAAAGAAAAAACTTCCAGCTCGCAGAAATATGGTCCTTTGCTGAAAATCAACAAAACCACGAAAAGTTCTTGTATTTGAAGATAAAATCTTTTTGCTTTGAAGAAGAAGGATTTAGGTGACTGAAATAAGTTCATTGGATGAAAACCAACAAAAATTGACAAGATTCACGAAAAGTTCTTGTATTTTAAGATAAAATCTTGCGCGATGAAAGAAAAAACTTCTAGCTCGCTGAAATATGTTCATTTGCTGAAAATCAACAAAACCACGAAAAGTTATTGTATTTGAAGATAAAATCTTTTTGCTTTGAAGAAGAAAGATCCAGCTGACTGAAATAAGTTCATTGGATGAAAATCAACAAAAATTGACAAGAACCACGAAAAGTTCTTGTATTTTAAGACAAAATCTGACGCGATCAAATAAAAAACTTCCAGCTCGCTGAAATATGGTCATTTGCTGAAAATCAACAAAACCACGAAAAGTTCTTGTATTTGAAGATAAAATCTTTTTGCTTTGAAGAAGAAAGATCCAGCTGACTGAAATAAGTTCATTAGATGAAAATCAACAAAAATTGACAAGAACCACGAAAAGTTCTTGTATTTTAAGATAAAATCTGACGCTATTAAAGAAAAAACTTCCAGCTCGCTGAAATATGGTCATTTGCTGAAAACCAACAAAACCACAAAAAGTTCTTGTATTTGAAGATAAAATCTTTTTGCTTTGAAGAAGAAGGATTTAGGTGACTGAAATAAGTTCATTGGATGAAAACCAACAAAAATTGACAAGAAGCACGAAAAGTTCTTGTATTTTAAGATAAAATCTTGCGCTATCAAAGAAAAAACTTCTCGCTCGCTGAAATATGTTCATTTGCTGAAAACCAACAAAACCACGTAAAGTTCTTGTATTTGAAGATAAAATCTTTTTGCTTTGAAGAAGAAAGATCCAGCTGACTGAAATAAGTTCATTGTATGAAAACCAACAAAAATTGACAGGAACCACGAAAAGTTCTTGTATTTTAAGATAAAATCTGACGCTATTAAAGAAAAAACTTCCAGCTCGCTGAAATATGTTCATTTGCTGAAAACCAACAAAACCACGTAAAGTTCTTGTATTTGAAGATAAAATCTTTTTGCTTTGAAGAAGAAATATCCAGCTGACTGAAATAAGTTCATTGGATGAAAACCAACAAAAATTGACAAGAACCACGAAAAGTTCTTCTATTTTAAGGTAAAATCTGACGCCATCAAAGAAAAAACTTATCCCTCGCTGAAATATGTTCATTTGCTGAAAATCAACAAAACCACGAAAAGTTCTTGTATTTGAAGATAAAATCTTTTGCTTTGAAGAAAAAAGATCCAGCTGACTGAAATAAGTTCGTCAGATGAAAACCAACAAAAATTGACAAGAACCACGAAAAGTTCTTGTATTTTAAGATAAAATCTGACGCTATTAAAGAAAAAACTTCTCGCTCGCTGAAATATGTTCATTTGCTGAAAATCAACAAAACCACGAAAAGTTCTTGCATTTGAAGATAAAATTTTTTGCTTTGAAGAAGAAAGATCTGGCTGACTGAAATACGTTCATTGGATGAAAACCAACAAAAATTGACAACAACCACGAAAAGTTCTTGTATTTTAAGATAAAATGTGACGCTATTAAAGAAAAAACTTCTCGCTCACTGAAATATGTTCATTTGCTGAAAATCAACAAAACCACGAAAAGTTCTTGTATTTGAAGATAAAATCTTTTTGCTTTGAAGAAGAAAGATCTAGCTGACTGAAATAAGTTCATTAGATGAAAACCAACAAAATTTGACAAGAACCACGAAAAGTTCTTGTATTTTAGGATAAAATCTGACGCTATTAAAGAAAAAACTTCTCGCTCGCTGAAATATGTTCATTTGCTGAAAATCAACAAAACCACGAAAAGTTCTTGTATTTGAAGATAAAATCTTTTTGCTTTGAAGAAGAAAGATCCAGCTGACTGAAATAAGTTCATTGGATGAAAGTCAACAAAAATTGACAAGAACCACGAAAAGTTCTTGTATTTTAAGATCAAATCTGACGCTATTAAAGAAAAAACTTCCAGCTCGCTGAAATATGGTCATTTGCTGAAAATCAACAAAACCACGAAAAGTTTTGTATTTGAAGATAAAATCTTTTTGCTTTGAAGAAGAAAGATCGAGCTGACTGAAATACGTTCATTAGATGAAAACCAACAAAATTTGACAAGAACCACGAAAAGTTCTTGTATTTTAGGATAAAATCTGACGCTATTAAAGAAAAAACTTCTTGCTCGCTGAAATATGTTCATTTGCTGAAAATCAACAAAACCACGAAAAGTTATTGTATTTGAAGATAAAATCTTTTTGCTTTGAAGAAGAAAGATCCAGCTGACTGAAATAAGTTCATTGGATGAAAATCAACAAAAATTGACAAGAACCACGAAAAGTTCTTGTATTTTAAGATCAAATCTGACGCTATTAAAGAAAAAACTTCCAGCTCGCTGAAATATGGTCCTTTGCTGAAAATCAACAAAATCACAAAAAGTTCTTGTATTTGAAGATAAAATCTTTTTGCTTTGAAGAAGAAGGATTTAGGTGACTGAAATAAGTTCATTGGATGAAAACCAACAAAAATTGACAAGATTCACGAAAAGTTCTTGTATTTTAAGAGAAAATCTTGCGCGATGAAAGAAAAAACTTCTCGCTCGCTGAAATATGTTCATTTGCTGAAAACCAACAAAACCACGTAAAGTTCTTGTATTTGAAGATAAAATCTTTTTGCTTTGAAGAAGAAAGATCCAGCTGACTGAAATAAGTTCATTAGATGAAAATCAACAAAAATTGACAAGAACCACGAAAAGTTCTTGTATTTTAAGATAAAATCTGACGCTATTAAAGAAAAAACTTCCAGCTCGCTGAAATATGGTCATGTGCTGAAAACCAACAAAACCACGTAAAGTTCTTGTATTTGAAGATAAAATCTTTTTGCTTTGAAGAAGAAAGATCCAGCTGACTGAAATAAGATCATTCGATGAAAACCTACAAAATTTGACAAGAACCACGTAAAGTTCTTGTATTTCAGCTCGCTGAAATATGGTCATTTGCTGAAAATCAACAAAACCACGAAAAGTTCTTGTATTTGAAGATAAAATCTTTTTGCTTTGAAGAAAAAAGATCTAGCTGACTGAAATACGTTCATTAGATGAAAACCAACAAAAATTGACAAGAACCACGAAAAGTTCTTGTATTTAGGATAAAATCTGACGCTATTAAAGAAGAAACTTCTTGCTCGCTGAAATATGTTCATTTGCTGAAAATCAACAAAGCCACGAAAAGTTCTTGTATTTGAAGATAAAATCTTTTTGCTTTGAAGAAGAAAGATCTGGCTGACTGAAATAAGTTCATTGGATGAAAACCAACAAAAATTGACAAGAACCACGAAAAGTTCTTGTATTTTAAGATATAATGTGACGCTATTAAAGAAAAAACTTCTCGCTCGCTGAAATATGTTCATTTGCTGAAAATCAACAAAACCACGAAAAGTTCTTGTATTTGAAGATGAAATCTTATTGCTTTGAAGAAGAAAGATCTAGCTGACTGAAATAAGTTCATCAGATGAAAACCAACAAAATTTGACAAGAACCTCGAAAAGTTCTTGTATTTTAGGATAAAATCTGACGCTGTTAAAGAAAAAACTTCTCGCTCGCTGAAATATGTTCATTTCCTGAAAATCAACAAAACCACGAAAAGTTATTGTATTTGAAGATAAAATCTTTTTGCTTTGAAGAAGAAAGATCCAGCTGACTGAAATTAGTTCATTGGATGAAAATCAACAAAAATTGACAAGAACCACGAAAAGTTCTTGTATTTTAAGATCAAATCTGACGCTATGAAAGAAAAAACTTCCAGCTCGCAGAAATATGGTCCTTTGCTGAAAATCAACAAAACCACGAAAAGTTCTTGTATTTGAAGATAAAATCTTTTTGCTTTGAAGAAGAAGGATTTAGGTGACTGAAATAAGTTCATTGGATGAAAACCTACAAAAATTGACAAGATTCACGAAAAGTTCTTGTATTTTAAGATAAAATCTTGCGCGATGAAAGAAAAAACTTCAAGCTCGCTGAAATATGTTCATTTGCTGAAAACCAACAAAACCACGTAAATTTCTTGTATTTGAAGATAAAATCTTTTTGCTTTGAAGAAAAAAGATCCAGCTGACTGAAATAAGTTCATTAGATGAAAATCAACAAAAATTGACAAGAACCACGAAAAGTTCTTGTATTTTAAGATCAAATCTGACGCTATTAAAGAAAAAACTTCTTGCTCGCTGAAATATGTTCATTTGCTGAAAACCAACAGAACCACGTAAAGTTCTTTTATTTGAAGATAAAATCTTTTTGCTTTGAAGAAGAAAGATCCAGCTGACTGAAATACGTTCATTCGATGAAAACCAACAAAAATTGACAAGAACCACGAAAAGTTCTTGTATTTTAAGATAAAATCTGACGATATTAAAGAAAAAACTTCTCCCTCGCTGAAATATGTTCATTTGCTGAAAATCAACAAAACCACGAAATGTTCTTGTATTTGAAGATAAAATCTTTTTGCTTTGAAGAAGAAAGATCCAGCTGACTGAAATAAGTTCATTCGATGAAAACCTACAAAATTTGACAAGAACCACGAAAAGTTCTTGTATTTTAGGATAAAATCTGACGCTATTAAAGAAAAAACTTCTCGCTCGCTGAAATATGTTCATTTGCTGAAAATCAACAAAACCACGAAAAGTTCTTGTATTTGAAGATAAAATCTTTTTGCTTTGAAGAAGAAAGATCCAGCTGAGTGAAATAAGTTCATTCGATGAAAATCAACAAAAATTGACAAGAACCACGAAAAGTTCTTGTATTTTAAGATCAAATCTGACGCTATTAAAGAAAAAACTTCCAGCTCGCAGAAATATGGTCCTTTGCTGAAAATCAACAAAACCACGAAAAGTTCTTGTATTTGAAGATAAAATCTTTTTGCTTTGAAGAAGAAGGATTCAGGTGACTGAAATAAGTTCATTGGATGAAAACCAACAAAAATTGACAAGATTCACGAAAAGTTCTTGTATTTTAAGATAAAATCTTGCGCGATGAAAGAAAAAACTTCTAGCTCGCTGAAATATGTTCATTTGCTGAAAACCAACAAAACCACGTAATGTTCTTGTATTTGAAGATAAAATCTTTTTGCTTTGAAGAAGAAAGATCCAGCTGACTGAAATAAGTTCATTGGATGAAAACCAACAAAAATTGACAAGAACCACGAAAAGTTCTTGTATTTTAAGATAAAATCTGACGCTATTAAAGAAAAAACTTCCAGCTCGCTGAAATATGGTCATGTGCTGAAAATCAACAAAACCACGAAAAGTTCTTGTATTTGAAGATAAAATCTTTTTGCTTTGAAGAAGAAAGATCTGGGTGACTGAAATAAGTTCATTGGATGAAAACCAACAAAAATTGACAAGAACCACGAAATGTTCTTGTATTTTAAGATAAAATCTTGCGCTATGAAAGAAAAAACTTCTTGCTCGCTGAAATATGTTCATTTGCTGAAAACCACAAAACCACGTAAAGTTCTTGTGTTTGAAGATAAAATCTTTTTGCTTTGAAGAAGAAAGATCCAGCTGACTGAAATAAGTTCATTAGATGAAAACCAACAAAAATTGACAAGAACCACGAAAAGTTCTTGTATTTTAAGATAAAATCTGACATTATTAAAGAAAAAACTTCTCCCTCGCTGAAATATGTTCATTTGCTGAAAATCAACAAAACCACGAAATGTTCTTATATTTGAAGATAACATCTTTTTGCTTTGAAGAAGAAAGATCCAGCTGACTGAAATAAGTTCATTCGATGAAAACCTACAAAATTTGACAAGAACCACGTAAAGTTCTTGTATTTTAGGATAAAATCTGAAGCTATTAAAGAAAAAACTTCCAGCTCGCAGAAATATGGTCCTTTGCTGAAAATCAACAAAACCACGAAAAGTTCTTGTATTTGAAGATAAAATCTTTTTGCTTTGAAGAAGAAAGATCCAGCTGACTGAAATAAGTTCATTCGATGAAAACCTACAAAATTTGACAAGAACCACGTAAAGTTCTTGTATTTTAGGATAAAATCTGACGCTATTAAAGAAAAAACTTCTTGCTCGCTGAAATATGTTCATTTGCTGAAAACCAACAAAACCACGTAAAGTTCTTGTATTTGAAGATAAAATCTTTTTGCTTTGAAGAAGAAAGATCCAGCTGACTGAAATAAGTTCATTAGATGAAAACCAACAAAAATTGACAAGAACCACGAAAAGTTCTTGTATTTTAAGATAAAATCTGACGATATTAAAGAAAAAACTTCTCCCTCGCTGAAATATGTTCATTTGCTGGAAATCAACAAAACCACGAAATGTTCTTGTATTTGAAGATAACATCTTTTTGCTTTGAAGAAGAAAGATCCAGCTGACTGAAATAAGTTCATTCGATGAAAACCTACAAAATTTGACAAGAACCACGTAAAGTTCTTGTATTTTAGGATAAAATCTGACGCTATTAAAGAAAAAACTTCTCGCTCGCTGAAATATGTTCATTTGCTGAAAATCAACAGAACCACGAAAAGTTCTTGTATTTGAAGATAAAATCTTTTTGCTTTGAAGAAGAAAGATCCAGCTGAGTGAAATAAGTTCATTTGATGAAAATCAACAAAAATTGACAAGAACCACGAAAAGGTCTTGTATTTTAAGATAAAATCTGAGGCTATTAAAGAAAAAACTTCCAGCTCGCTGAAATATGGTCATTTGCTGAAAATCAACAAAACCACGAAAAGTTATTATATTTGAAGATAAAATCTTTTTGCTTTGAAGAAGAAAGATCCAGCTGACTGAAATAAGTTCATTGGATGAAAATCAACAAAAATTGACAAGAACCACGAAAAGTTCTTGTATTTTAAGATCAAATCTGACGCTATTAAAGAAAAAACTTCTCGCTCGCAGAAATATGTTCATTTGCTGAAAATCAACAAAACCACGAAAAGTTCTTGTATTTGAAGATAAAATCTTTTTGCTTTGAAGAAGAAAGATCTTGCTGACTGAAATCAGTTCATCAGATGAAAACCAACAAAATTTGACAAGAACCTCGAAAAGTTCTTGTATTTTAGGATAAAATCTGACGCTATTAAAGAAAAATCTTCTCGCTCGCTGAAATATGTTCATTTCCTGAAAATCAACAAAACCACGAAAAGTTATTGTATTTGAAGATAAAATCTTTTTGCTTTGAAGAAGAAAGATCTAGCTGACTGAAATAAGTTCATCAGATGAAAACCAACAAAATTTGACAAGAACCACGAAAAGTTCTTGTATTTTAAGATAAAATCTGACGATATTAAAGAAAAAACTTCTCCCTCGCTGAAATATGTTCATTTGCTGAAAATCAACAAAACCACGAAATGTTCTTGTATTTGAAGATAAAATCTTTTTGCTTTGAAGAAGAAAGATCTAGCTGACTGAAATACGTTCATTCGATGAAAACCTACAAAATTTGACAAGAACCACGTAAAGTTCTTGTATTTTAGGATAAAATCTGACGCTATTAAAGAAAAAACTTCTCGCTTGCTGAAATATGTTCATTTGCTGAAAATCAACAAAACCACGAAAAGTTCTTGTATTTGAAGATAAAATCTTTTTGCTTTGAAGAAGAAAGATCCAGCTGAGTGAAATAAGTTCATCAGATGAAAATCAAGAAAAATTGACAAGAACCACGAAAAGTTCTTGTATTTTAAGATAAAATCTGACGCTATTAAAGAAAAAACTTCCAGCTCGCTGAAATATGGTCATTTGCTGAAAATCAACAAAACCACGAAAAGTTATTGTATTTGAAGATAAAATCTTTTTGCTTTGAAGAAGAAAGATCCAGCTGACTGAAATAAGTTCATTGGATGAAAATCAACAAAAATTGACAAGAACCACGAAAAGTTCTTGTATTTTAAGATAAAATCTGACGCTGTTAAAGAAAAAACTTCCAGCTCGCTGAAATATGGTCATTTGCTGAAAATCAACAAAACCACGAAAAGTTCTTGTATTTGAAGATAAAATCTTTTTGCTTTGAAGAAGAAAGATCCAGCTGACTGAAATAAGTTCATTAGTTGAAAACCAACAAAAATTGACAAGAACCACGAAAAGTTCTTGTATTTTAAGATAAAATCTGACGATATTAAAGAAAAAACTTCTCCCTCGCTGAAATATGTTCATTTGCTGAAAATCAACAAAACCACGAAATGTTCTTGTATTTGAAGATGAAATCTTTTTGCTTTGATGAAGAAAGATCTAGCTGACTGAAATACGTTCATTCGATGAAAACCTACAAAATTTGACAAGAACCACGTAAAGTTCTTGTATTTTAGGATAAAATCTGACGCTATTAAAGAAAAAACTTCTCGCTCGCTGAAATATGTTCATTTGCTGAAAATCAACAAAACCACGAAAAGTTCTTGTATTTGAAGATAAAATCTTTTTGCTTTGAAGAAGAAAGATCCAGCTGAGTGAAATAAGTTCATTAGATGAAAATCAACAAAAATTGACAAGAACCACGAAAAGTTCTTGTATTTTAAGATAAAATCTGAGGCTATTAAAGAAAAAACTTCCAGCTCGCTGAAATATGGTCATTTGCTGAAAATCAACAAAACCACGAAAAGTTCTTGTATTTGAAGATAAAATCTTTTTGCTTTGAAGAAGAAAGATCCAGCTGACTGAAATAAGTTCATTTGATGAAAATCAACAAAAATTGACAAGAACCACGAAAAGTTCTTGTACTTCAAGGTAAAATCTGACGCTATTAAAGAAAAAACTTCTCCCTCGCTGAAATATGTTCATTTGCTGAAAATCAACAAAACCACGTAAAGTTCTTGTATTTGAAGATAAAATCTTTTTGCTTTGAAGAAGAAAGATCCAGCTGACTGAAATAAGTTCATTAGATGAAAACCAACAAAAATTGACAAGAACCACGAAAAGTTCTTGTATTTTAAGATAAAATCTGACGCTATTAAAGAAAAAACCTCTCGCTCGCTGAAATATGTTCATTTGCTGAAAATCAACAAAACCACGAAAAGTTCTTGTATTTGAAGATAAAATCTTTTTGCTTTGAAGAAAAAAGATCTAGCTGACTGAAATACGTTCATTAGATGAAAACCAACAAAATTTGACAAGAACCACGAAAAGTTCTTGTATTTTAGGATAAAATCTGACGCTATTAAAGAAAAAACTTCTTGCTCGCTGAAATATGTTCATTTGCTGAAAATCAACAAAGCCACGAAAAGTTCTTGTATTTGAAGATAAAATCTTTTTGCTTTGAAGAAGAAAGATCCAGCTGAGTGAAATAAGTTCATTAGATGAAAATCAACAAAAATTGACAAGAACCACGAAAAGTTCTTGTATTTTAAGATAAAATCTGAGGCTATTAAAGAAAAAACTTCCAGCTCGCTGAAATATGGTCATTTGCTGAAAATCAACAAAACCACGAAAAGTTATTGTATTTGAAGATAAAATCTTTTTGCTTTGAAGAAGAAAGATCCAGCTGACTGAAATAAGTTCATTTGATGAAAATCAACAAAAATTGACAAGAACCACGAAAAGTTCTTATACTTTAAGGTAAAATCTGACGCTATTAAAGAAAAAACTTCTCCCTCGCTGAAATATGTTCATTTGCTGAAAATCAACAAAACCACGTAAAGTTCTTGTATTTGAAGATAAAATCTTTTTGGTTTGAAGAAGAAAGATCCAGCTGACTGAAATAAGTTCATTCGATGAAAACCTACAAAATTTGACAAGAACCACGTAAAGTTCTTGTATTTTAGGATAAAATCTGACGCTATTAAAGAAAAAACTTCTCTCTCGCTGAAATATGTTCATTTGCTGAAAATCAACAAAACCACGAAAAGTTCTTGTATTTGAAGATAAAATCTTTTTGCTTTGAAGAAGAAAGATCCAGCTGAGTGAAATAAGTTCATGAGATGAAAATCAACAAAAATTGACAAGAACCACGAAAAGTTCTTGTATTTTAAGATCAAATCTGACGCTATTAAAGAAAAAACTTCCAGCTCGCAGAAATATGGTCCTTTGCTGAAAATCAACAAAACCACGAAAAGTTCTTGTATTTGAAGATAAAATCTTTTTGCTTTGAAGAAAAAAGATCTATCTGACTGAAATACGTTCATTAGATGAAAACCAACAAAATTTGACAAGAACCACGAAAAGTTCTTGTATTTAGGATAAAATCTGACGCTATTAAAGAAAAAACTTCTCCCTCGCTGAAATATGTTCATTTGCTGAAAATCAACAAAACCACGAAATGTTCTTGTATTTGAAGATAAAATCTTTTTGCTTTGAAGAAGAAAGATCTAGCTGACTGAAATACGTTCATTCGATGAAAACCTACAAAATTTGACAAGAACCACGTAAAGTTCTTGTATTTTAGGATAAAATCTGACGCTATTAAAGAAAAAACTTCTCGCTTGCTGAAATATGTTCATTTGCTGAAAATCAACAAAACCACGAAAAGTTCTTGTATTTGAAGATAAAATCTTTTTGCTTTGAAGAAGAAAGATCCAGCTGAGTGAAATAAGTTCATCAGATGAAAATCAAGAAAAATTGACAAGAACCACGAAAAGTTCTTGTATTTTAAGATAAAATCTGACGCTATTAAAGAAAAAACTTCCAGCTCGCTGAAATATGGTCATTTGCTGAAAATCAACAAAACCACGAAAAGTTCTTGTATTTGAAGATAAAATCTTTTTGCTTTGAAGAAGAAAGATCCAGCTGACTGAAATAAGTTCATGAGATGAAAACCAACAAAAATTGACAAGAACCACGAAAAGTTCTTGTATTTTAGGATAAAATCTGACGCTATTAAAGAAAAAACTTCTCGCTCGCTGAAATATGTTCATTTGCTGAAAATCAACAAAACCACGAAAAGTTCTTGTATTTGAAGATAAAATCTTTTTGCTTTGAAGAAGAAAGATCCAGCTGAGTGAAATAAGTTCATTAGATGAAAACCAACAAAAATTGACAAGAAGCACGAAAAGTTCTTGTATTTTAAGATAAAATCTTGCGCTATCAAAGAAAAAACTTCTCGCTCGCTGAAATATGTTCATTTGCTGAAAACCAACAAAACCACGTAAAGTTCTTGTATTTGAAGATAAAATCTTTTTGCTTTGAAGAAGAAAGATCCAGCTGACTGAAATAAGTTCATTGTATGAAAACCAACAAAAATTGACAGGAACCACGAAAAGTTCTTGTATTTTAAGATAAAATCTGACGCTATTAAAGAAAAAACTTCCAGCTCGCTGAAATATGTTCATTTGCTGAAAACCAACAAAACCACGTAAAGTTCTTGTATTTGAAGATAAAATCTTTTTGCTTTGAAGAAGAAATATCCAGCTGACTGAAATAAGTTCATTGGATGAAAACCAACAAAAATTGACAAGAACCACGAAAAGTTCTTCTATTTTAAGGTAAAATCTGACGCCATGAAAGAAAAAACTTATCCCTCGCTGAAATATGTTCATTTGCTGAAAATCAACAAAACCACGAAAAGTTCTTGTATTTGAAGATAAAATCTTTTTGCTTTGAAGAAAAAAGATCCAGCTGACTGAAATAAGTTCGTCAGATGAAAACCAACAAAAATTGACAAGAACCACGAAAAGTTCTTGTATTTTAAGATAAAATCTGACGCTATTAAAGAAAAAACTTCTCGCTCGCTGAAATATGTTCATTTGCTGAAAATCAACAAAACCACGAAAAGTTCTTGCATTTGAAGATAAAATCTTTTTGCTTTGAAGAAGAAAGATCTAGCTGACTGAAATACGTTCATTAGATGAAAACCAACAAAATTTGACAAGAACCACGAAAAGTTCTTGTATTTTAGGATAAAATCTGCCGCTATTAAAGAAAAAACTTCTTGCTCGCTGAAATATGTTCATTTGCTGAAAATCAACAAAACCACGAAAAGTTCTTGTATTTGAAGATAAAATCTTTTTGCTTTGAAGAAGAAAGATCTGGCTGACTGAAATACGTTCATTGGATGAAAACCAACAAAAATTGACAACAACCACGAAAAGTTCTTGTATTTTAAGATAAAATGTGACGCTATTAAAGAAAAAACTTCTCGCTCACTGAAATATGTTCATTTGCTGAAAATCAACAAAACCACGAAAAGTTCTTGTATTTGAAGATAAAATCTTTTTGCTTTGAAGAAGAAAGATCTAGCTGACTGAAATAAGTTCATTAGATGAAAACCAACAAAATTTGACAAGAACCACGAAAAGTTCTTGTATTTTAGGATAAAATCTGACGCTATTAAAGAAAAAACTTCTCGCTCGCTGAAATATGTTCATTTGCTGAAAATCCACAAAACCACGAAAAGTTCTTGTATTTGAAGATAAAATCTTTTTGCTTTGAAGAAGAAAGATCCAGCTGACTGAAATAAGTTCATTGGATGAAAGTCAACAAAAATTGACAAGAACCACGAAAAGTTCTTGTATTTTAAGATCAAATCTGACGCTATTAAAGAAAAAACTTCCAGCTCGCTGAAATATGGTCATTTGCTGAAAATCAACAAAACCACGAAAAGTTTTGTATTTGAAGATAAAATCTTTTTGCTTTGAAGAAGAAAGATCGAGCTGACTGAAATACGTTCATTAGATGAAAACCAACAAAATTTGACAAGAACCACGAAAAGTTCTTGTATTTTAGGATAAAATCTGACGCTATTAAAGAAAAAACTTCTTGCTCGCTGAAATATGTTCATTTGCTGAAAATCAACAAAACCACGAAAAGTTATTGTATTTGAAGATAAAATCTTTTTGCTTTGAAGAAGAAAGATCCAGCTGACTGAAATAAGTTCATTGGATGAAAATCAACAAAAATTGACAAGAACCACGAAAAGTTCTTGTATTTTAAGATCAAATCTGACGCTATTAAAGAAAAAACTTCCAGCTCGCTGAAATATGGTCCTTTGCTGAAAATCAACAAAATCACAAAAAGTTCTTGTATTTGAAGATAAAATCTTTTTGCTTTGAAGAAGAAGGATTTAGGTGACTGAAATAAGTTCATTGGATGAAAACCAACAAAAATTGACAAGATTCACGAAAAGTTCTTGTATTTTAAGAGAAAATCTTGCGCGATGAAAGAAAAAACTTCTCGCTCGCTGAAATATGTTCATTTGCTGAAAACCAACAAAACCACGTAAAGTTCTTGTATTTGAAGATAAAATCTTTTTGCTTTGAAGAAGAAAGATCCAGCTGACTGAAATAAGTTCATTAGATGAAAATCAACAAAAATTGACAAGAACCACGAAAAGTTCTTGTATTTTAAGATAAAATCTGACGCTATTAAAGAAAAAACTTCCAGCTCGCTGAAATATGGTCATGTGCTGAAAACCAACAAAACCACGTAAAGTTCTTGTATTTGAAGATAAAATCTTTTTGCTTTGAAGAAGAAAGATCCAGCTGACTGAAATAAGATCATTCGATGAAAACCTACAAAATTTGACAAGAACCACGTAAAGTTCTTGTATTTCAGCTCGCTGAAATATGGTCATTTGCTGAAAATCAACAAAACCACGAAAAGTTCTTGTATTTGAAGATAAAATCTTTTTGCTTTGAAGAAAAAAGATCTAGCTGACTGAAATACGTTCATTAGATGAAAACCAACAAAAATTGACAAGAACCACGAAAAGTTCTTGTATTTAGGATAAAATCTGACGCTATTAAAGAAGAAACTTCTTGCTCGCTGAAATATGTTCATTTGCTGAAAATCAACAAAGCCACGAAAAGTTCTTGTATTTGAAGATAAAATCTTTTTGCTTTGAAGAAGAAAGATCTGGCTGACTGAAATAAGTTCATTGGATGAAAACCAACAAAAATTGACAAGAACCACGAAAAGTTCTTGTATTTTAAGATATAATGTGACGCTATTAAAGAAAAAACTTCTCGCTCGCTGAAATATGTTCATTTGCTGAAAATCAACAAAACCACGAAAAGTTCTTGTATTTGAAGATGAAATCTTATTGCTTTGAAGAAGAAAGATCTAGCTGACTGAAATAAGTTCATCAGATGAAAACCAACAAAATTTGACAAGAACCTCGAAAAGTTCTTGTATTTTAGGATAAAATCTGACGCTGTTAAAGAAAAAACTTCTCGCTCGCTGAAATATGTTCATTTCCTGAAAATCAACAAAACCACGAAAAGTTATTGTATTTGAAGATAAAATCTTTTTGCTTTGAAGAAGAAAGATCCAGCTGACTGAAATTAGTTCATTGGATGAAAATCAACAAAAATTGACAAGAACCACGAAAAGTTCTTGTATTTTAAGATCAAATCTGACGCTATGAAAGAAAAAACTTCCAGCTCGCAGAAATATGGTCCTTTGCTGAAAATCAACAAAACCACGAAAAGTTCTTGTATTTGAAGATAAAATCTTTTTGCTTTGAAGAAGAAGGATTTAGGTGACTGAAATAAGTTCATTGGATGAAAACCTACAAAAATTGACAAGATTCACGAAAAGTTCTTGTATTTTAAGATAAAATCTTGCGCGATGAAAGAAAAAACTTCAAGCTCGCTGAAATATGTTCATTTGCTGAAAACCAACAAAACCACGTAAATTTCTTGTATTTGAAGATAAAATCTTTTTGCTTTGAAGAAAAAAGATCCAGCTGACTGAAATAAGTTCATTCGATGAAAATCAACAAAAATTGACAAGAACCACGAAAAGTTCTTGTATTTTAAGATCAAATCTGACGCTATTAAAGAAAAAACTTCTTGCTCGCTGAAATATGTTCATTTGCTGAAAACCAACAGAACCACGTAAAGTTCTTTTATTTGAAGATAAAATCTTTTTGCTTTGAAGAAGAAAGATCCAGCTGACTGAAATAAGTTCATTCGATGAAAACCAACAAAAATTGACAAGAACCACGAAAAGTTCTTGTATTTTAAGATAAAATCTGACGATATTAAAGAAAAAACTTCTCCCTCGCTGAAATATGTTCATTTGCTGAAAATCAACAAAACCACGAAATGTTCTTGTATTTGAAGATAAAATCTTTTTGCTTTGAAGAAGAAAGATCCAGCTGACTGAAATAAGTTCATTCGATGAAAACCTACAAAATTTGACAAGAACCACGAAAAGTTCTTGTATTTTAGGATAAAATCTGACGCTATTAAAGAAAAAACTTCTCGCTCGCTGAAATATGTTCATTTGCTGAAAATCAACAAAACCACGAAAAGTTCTTGTATTTGAAGATAAAATCTTTTTGCTTTGAAGAAGAAAGATCCAGCTGAGTGAAATAAGTTCATTCGATGAAAATCAACAAAAATTGACAAGAACCACGAAAAGTTCTTGTATTTTAAGATCAAATCTGACGCTATTAAAGAAAAAACTTCCAGCTCGCAGAAATATGGTCCTTTGCTGAAAATCAACAAAACCACGAAAAGTTCTTGTATTTGAAGATAAAATCTTTTTGCTTTGAAGAAGAAGGATTCAGGTGACTGAAATAAGTTCATTGGATGAAAACCAACAAAAATTGACAAGATTCACGAAAAGTTCTTGTATTTTAAGATAAAATCTTGCGCGATGAAAGAAAAAACTTCTAGCTCGCTGAAATATGTTCATTTGCTGAAAACCAACAAAACCACGTAATGTTCTTGTATTTGAAGATAAAATCTTTTTGCTTTGAAGAAGAAAGATCCAGCTGACTGAAATAAGTTCATTAGATGAAAATCAACAAAAATTGACAAGAACCACGAAAAGTTCTTGTATTTTAAGATCAAATCTGAAGCTATTAAAGAAAAAACTTCCAGCTCGCAGAAATATGGTCCTTTGCTGAAAATCAACAAAACCACGAAAAGTTCTTGTATTTGAAGATAAAATCTTTTTGCTTTGAAGAAGAAAGATCCAGCTGACTGAAATAAGTTCATTCGATGAAAACCTACAAAATTTGACAAGAACCACGTAAAGTTCTTGTATTTTAGGATAAAATCTGACGCTATTAAAGAAAAAACTTCTTGCTCGCTGAAATATGTTCATTTGCTGAAAACCAACAAAACCACGTAAAGTTCTTGTATTTGAAGATAAAATCTTTTTGCTTTGAAGAAGAAAGATCCAGCTGACTGAAATAAGTTCATTGGATGAAAACCAACAAAAATTGACAAGATTCACGAAAAGTTCTTGTATTTTAAGATAAAATCTTGCGCGATGAAAGAAAAAACTTCTAGCTCGCTGAAATATGTTCATTTGCTGAAAACCAACAAAACCACGTAATGTTCTTGTATTTGAAGATAAAATCTTTTTGCTTTGAAGAAGAAAGATCCAGCTGACTGAAATAAGTTCATTGGATGAAAACCAACAAAAATTGACAAGAACCACGAAAAGTTCTTGTATTTTAAGATAAAATCTGACGCTATTAAAGAAAAAACTTCCAGCTCGCTGAAATATGGTCATGTGCTGAAAATCAACAAAACCACGAAAAGTTCTTGTATTTGAAGATAAAATCTTTTTGCTTTGAAGAAGAAAGATCTGGGTGACTGAAATAAGTTGATTGGATGAAAACCAACAAAAATTGACAAGAACCACGAAATGTTCTTGTATTTTAAGATAAAATCTTGCGCTATGAAAGAAAAAACTTCTTGCTCGCTGAAATATGTTCATTTGCTGAAAATCAACAAAACCACGTAAAGTTCTTGTGTTTGAAGATAAAATCTTTTTGCTTTGAAGAAGAAAGATCCAGCTGACTGAAATAAGTTCATTAGATGAAAACCAACAAAAATTGACAAGAACCACGAAAAGTTCTTGTATTTTAAGATAAAATCTGACATTATTAAAGAAAAAACTTCTCCCTCGCTGAAATATGTTCATTTGCTGAAAATCAACAAAACCACGAAATGTTCTTATATTTGAAGATAACATCTTTTTGCTTTGAAGAAGAAAGATCCAGCTGACTGAAATAAGTTCATTCGATGAAAACCTACAAAATTTGACAAGAACCACGTAAAGTTCTTGTATTTTAGGATAAAATCTGACGCTATTAAAGAAAAAACTTCTCGCTCGCTGAAATATGTTCATTTGCTGAAAATCAACAAAACCACGAAAGGTTCTTGTATTTGAAGATAAAATCTTTTTGCTTTGAAGAAGAAAGATCCAGCTGAGTGAAATAAGTTCATTAGATGAAAATCAACAAAAATTGACAAGAACCACGAAAAGTTCTTGTATTTTAAGATCAAATCTGAAGCTATTAAAGAAAAAACTTCCAGCTCGCAGAAATATGGTCCTTTGCTGAAAATCAACAAAACCACGAAAAGTTCTTGTATTTGAAGATAAAATCTTTTTGCTTTGAAGAAGAAAGATCCAGCTGACTGAAATAAGTTCATTCGATGAAAACCTACAAAATTTGACAAGAACCACGTAAAGTTCTTGTATTTTAGGATAAAATCTGACGCTATTAAAGAAAAAACTTCTTGCTCGCTGAAATATGTTCATTTGCTGAAAACCAACAAAACCACGTAAAGTTCTTGTATTTGAAGATAAAATCTTTTTGCTTTGAAGAAGAAAGATCCAGCTGACTGAAATAAGTTCATTGGATGAAAACCAACAAAAATTGACAAGATTCACGAAAAGTTCTTGTATTTTAAGATAAAATCTTGCGCGATGAAAGAAAAAACTTCTAGCTCGCTGAAATATGTTCATTTGCTGAAAACCAACAAAACCACGTAATGTTCTTGTATTTGAAGATAAAATCTTTTTGCTTTGAAGAAGAAAGATCCAGCTGACTGAAATAAGTTCATTGGATGAAAACCAACAAAAATTGACAAGAACCACGAAAAGTTCTTGTATTTTAAGATAAAATCTGACGCTATTAAAGAAAAAACTTCCAGCTCGCTGAAATATGGTCATGTGCTGAAAATCAACAAAACCACGAAAAGTTCTTGTATTTGAAGATAAAATCTTTTTGCTTTGAAGAAGAAAGATCTGGGTGACTGAAATAAGTTCATTGGATGAAAACCAACAAAAATTGACAAGAACCACGAAATGTTCTTGTATTTTAAGATAAAATCTTGCGCTATGAAAGAAAAAACTTCTTGCTCGCTGAAATATGTTCATTTGCTGAAAATCAACAAAACCACGTAAAGTTCTTGTGTTTGAAGATAAAATCTTTTTGCTTTGAAGAAGAAAGATCCAGCTGACTGAAATAAGTTCATTCGATGAAAACCTACAAAATTTGACAAGAACCACGTAAAGTTCTTGTATTTTAGGATAAAATCTGACGCTATTAAAGAAAAAACTTCTCGCTCGCTGAAATATGTTCATTTGCTGAAAATCAACAAAACCACGAAAGGTTCTTGTATTTGAAGATAAAATCTTTTTGCTTTGAAGAAGAAAGATCCAGCTGAGTGAAATAAGTTCATTAGATGAAAATCAACAAAAATTGACAAGAACCACGAAAAGTTCTTGTATTTTAAGATCAAATCTGAAGCTATTAAAGAAAAAACTTCCAGCTCGCAGAAATATGGTCCTTTGCTGAAAATCAACAAAACCACGAAAAGTTCTTGTATTTGAAGATAAAATCTTTTTGCTTTGAAGAAGAAAGATCCAGCTGACTGAAATAAGTTCATTCGATGAAAACCTACAAAATTTGACAAGAACCACGTAAAGTTCTTGTATTTTAGGATAAAATCTGACGCTATTAAAGAAAAAACTTCTTGCTCGCTGAAATATGTTCATTTGCTGAAAACCAACAAAACCACGTAAAGTTCTTGTATTTGAAGATAAAATCTTTTTGCTTTGAAGAAGAAAGATCCAGCTGACTGAAATAAGTTCATTAGATGAAAACCAACAAAAATTGACAAGAACCACGAAAAGTTCTTGTATTTTAAGATAAAATCTGACGATATTAAAGAAAAAACTTCTCCCTCGCTGAAATATGTTCATTTGCTGGAAATCAACAAAACCACGAAATGTTCTTGTATTTGAAGATAACATCTTTTTGCTTTGAAGAAGAAAGATCCAGCTGACTGAAATAAGTTCATTCGATGAAAACCTACAAAATTTGACAAGAACCACGTAAAGTTCTTGTATTTTAGGATAAAATCTGACGCTATTAAAGAAAAAACTTCTCGCTCGCTGAAATATGTTCATTTGCTGAAAATGAACAGAACCACGAAAAGTTCTTGTATTTGAAGATAAAATCTTTTTGCTTTGAAGAAGAAAGATCCAGCTGAGTGAAATAAGTTCATTTGATGAAAATCAACAAAAATTGACAAGAACCACGAAAAGGTCTTGTATTTTAAGATAAAATCTGAGGCTATTAAAGAAAAAACTTCCAGCTCGCTGAAATATGGTCATTTGCTGAAAATCAACAAAACCACGAAAATTTATTATATTTGAAGATAAAATCTTTTTGCTTTGAAGAAGAAAGATCCAGCTGACTGAAATAAGTTCATTGGATGAAAATCAACAAAAATTGACAAGAACCACGAAAAGTTCTTGTATTTTAAGATCAAATCTGACGCTATTAAAGAAAAAACTTCTCGCTCGCAGAAATATGTTCATTTGCTGAAAATCAACAAAACCACGAAAAGTTCTTGTATTTGAAGATAAAATCTTTTTGCTTTGAAGAAGAAAGATCTTGCTGACTGAAATCAGTTCATCAGATGAAAACCAACAAAATTTGACAAGAACCTCGAAAAGTTCTTGTATTTTAGGATAAAATCTGACGCTATTAAAGAAAAATCTTCTCGCTCGCTGAAATATGTTCATTTCCTGAAAATCAACAAAACCACGAAAAGTTATTGTATTTGAAGATAAAATCTTTTTGCTTTGAAGAAGAAAGATCTAGCTGACTGAAATAAGTTCATCAGATGAAAACCAACAAAATTTGACAAGAACCACGAAAAGTTCTTGTATTTTAAGATAAAATCTGACGATATTAAAGAAAAAACTTCTCCCTCGCTGAAATATGTTCATTTGCTGAAAATCAACAAAACCACGAAATGTTCTTGTATTTGAAGATAAAATCTTTTTGCTTTGAAGAAGAAAGATCTAGCTGACTGAAATACGTTCATTCGATGAAAACCTACAAAATTTGACAAGAACCACGTAAAGTTCTTGTATTTTAGGATAAAATCTGACGCTATTAAAGAAAAAACTTCTCGCTTGCTGAAATATGTTCATTTGCTGAAAATCAACAAAACCACGAAAAGTTCTTGTATTTGAAGATAAAATCTTTTTGCTTTGAAGAAGAAAGATCCAGCTGACTGAAATAAGTTCATTGGATGAAAATCAACAAAAATTGACAAGAACCACGAAAAGTTCTTGTATTTTAAGATCAAATCTGACGCTATTAAAGAAAAAACTTCTCGCTCGCAGAAATATGTTCATTTGCTGAAAATCAACAAAACCACGAAAAGTTCTTGTATTTGAAGATAAAATCTTTTTGCTTTGAAGAAGAAAGATCTTGCTGACTGAAATCAGTTCATCAGATGAAAACCAACAAAATTTGACAAGAACCTCGAAAAGTTCTTGTATTTTAGGATAAAATCTGACGCTATTAAAGAAAAATCTTCTCGCTCGCTGAAATATGTTCATTTCCTGAAAATCAACAAAACCACGAAAAGTTATTGTATTTGAAGATAAAATCTTTTTGCTTTGAAGAAGAAAGATCTAGCTGACTGAAATAAGTTCATCAGATGAAAACCAACAAAATTTGACAAGAACCACGAAAAGTTCTTGTATTTTAAGATAAAATCTGACGATATTAAAGAAAAAACTTCTCCCTCGCTGAAATATGTTCATTTGCTGAAAATCAACAAAACCACGAAATGTTCTTGTATTTGAAGATAAAATCTTTTTGCTTTGAAGAAGAAAGATCTAGCTGACTGAAATACGTTCATTCGATGAAAACCTACAAAATTTGACAAGAACCACGTAAAGTTCTTGTATTTTAGGATAAAATCTGACGCTATTAAAGAAAAAACTTCTCGCTTGCTGAAATATGTTCATTTGCTGAAAATCAACAAAACCACGAAAAGTTCTTGTATTTGAAGATAAAATCTTTTTGCTTTGAAGAAGAAAGATCCAGCTGAGTGAAATAAGTTCATCAGATGAAAATCAAGAAAAATTGACAAGAACCACGAAAAGTTCTTGTATTTTAAGATAAAATCTGACGCTATTAAAGAAAAAACTTCCAGCTCGCTGAAATATGGTCATTTGCTGAAAATCAACAAAACCACGAAAAGTTATTGTATTTGAAGATAAAATCTTTTTGCTTTGAAGAAGAAAGATCCAGCTGACTGAAATAAGTTCATTGGATGAAAATCAACAAAAATTGACAAGAACCACGAAAAGTTCTTGTATTTTAAGATAAAATCTGACGCTGTTAAAGAAAAAACTTCCAGCTCGCTGAAATATGGTCATTTGCTGAAAATCAACAAAACCACGAAAAGTTCTTGTATTTGAAGATAAAATCTTTTTGCTTTGAAGAAGAAAGATCCAGATGACTGAAATAAGTTCATTAGTTGAAAACCAACAAAAATTGACAAGAACCACGAAAAGTTCTTGTATTTTAAGATAAAATCTGACGATATTAAAGAAAAAACTTCTCCCTCGCTGAAATATGTTCATTTGCTGAAAATCAACAAAACCACGAAATGTTCTTGTATTTGAAGATGAAATCTTTTTGCTTTGATGAAGAAAGATCTAGCTGACTGAAATACGTTCATTCGATGAAAACCTACAAAATTTGACAAGAACCACGAAAAGTTCTTGTATTTTAGGATAAAATCTGACGCTATTAAAGAAAAAACTTCTCGCTCGCTGAAATATGTTCATTTGCTGAAAATCAACAAAACCACGAAAAGTTCTTGTATTTGAAGATAAAATCTTTTTGCTTTGAAGAAGAAAGATCCAGCTGAGTGAAATAAGTTCATTAGATGAAAATCAACAAAAATTGACAAGAACCACGAAAAGTTCTTGTATTTTAAGATAAAATCTGAGGCTATTAAAGAAAAAACTTCCAGCTCGCTGAAATATGGTCATTTGCTGAAAATCAACAAAACCACGAAAAGTTCTTGTATTTGAAGATAAAATCTTTTTGCTTTGAAGAAGAAAGATCCAGCTGACTGAAATAAGTTCATTTGATGAAAATCAACAAAAATTGACAAGAACCACGAAAAGTTCTTGTACTTCAAGGTAAAATCTGACGCTATTAAAGAAAAAACTTCTCCCTCGCTGAAATATGTTCATTTGCTGAAAATCAACAAAACCACGTAAAGTTCTTGTATTTGAAGATAAAATCTTTTTGCTTTGAAGAAGAAAGATCCAGCTGACTGAAATAAGTTCATTAGATGAAAACCAACAAAAATTGACAAGAACCACGAAAAGTTCTTGTATTTTAAGATAAAATCTGACGCTATTAAAGAAAAAACCTCTCGCTCGCTGAAATATGTTCATTTGCTGAAAATCAACAAAACCACGAAAAGTTCTTGTATTTGAAGATAAAATCTTTTTGCTTTGAAGAAAAAAGATCTAGCTGACTGAAATACGTTCATTAGATGAAAACCAACAAAATTTGACAAGAACCACGAAAAGTTCTTGTATTTTAGGATAAAATCTGACGCTATTAAAGAAAAAACTTCTTGCTCGCTGAAATATGTTCATTTGCTGAAAATCAACAAAGCCACGAAAAGTTCTTGTATTTGAAGATAAAATCTTTTTGCTTTGAAGAAGAAAGATCCAGCTGAGTGAAATAAGTTCATTAGATGAAAATCAACAAAAATTGACAAGAACCACGAAAAGTTCTTGTATTTTAAGATAAAATCTGAGGCTATTAAAGAAAAAACTTCCAGCTCGCTGAAATATGGTCATTTGCTGAAAATCAACAAAACCACGAAAAGTTATTGTATTTGAAGATAAAATCTTTTTGCTTTGAAGAAGAAAGATCCAGCTGACTGAAATAAGTTCATTTGATGAAAATCAACAAAAATTGACAAGAACCACGAAAAGTTCTTATACTTTAAGGTAAAATCTGACGCTATTAAAGAAAAAACTTCTCCCTCGCTGAAATATGTTCATTTGCTGAAAATCAACAAAACCACGTAAAGTTCTTGTATTTGAAGATAAAATCTTTTTGCTTTGAAGAAGAAAGATCCAGCTGACTGAAATAAGTTCATTCGATGAAAACCTACAAAATTTGACAAGAACCACGTAAAGTTCTTGTATTTTAGGATAAAATCTGACGCTATTAAAGAAAAAACTTCTCTCTCGCTGAAATATGTTCATTTGCTGAAAATCAACAAAACCACGAAAAGTTCTTGTATTTGAAGATAAAATCTTTTTGCTTTGAAGAAGAAAGATCCAGCTGAGTGAAATAAGTTCATGAGATGAAAATCAACAAAAATTGACAAGAACCACGAAAAGTTCTTGTATTTTAAGATCAAATCTGACGCTATTAAAGAAAAAACTTCCAGCTCGCAGAAATATGGTCCTTTGCTGAAAATCAACAAAACCACGAAAAGTTCTTGTATTTGAAGATAAAATCTTTTTGCTTTGAAGAAAAAAGATCTATCTGACTGAAATACGTTCATTAGATGAAAACCAACAAAATTTGACAAGAACCACGAAAAGTTCTTGTATTTAGGATAAAATCTGACGCTATTAAAGAAAAAACTTCTCCCTCGCTGAAATATGTTCATTTGCTGAAAATCAACAAAACCACGAAATGTTCTTGTATTTGAAGATAAAATCTTTTTGCTTTGAAGAAGAAAGATCTAGCTGACTGAAATACGTTCATTCGATGAAAACCTACAAAATTTGACAAGAACCACGTAAAGTTCTTGTATTTTAGGATAAAATCTGACGCTATTAAAGAAAAAACTTCTCGCTTGCTGAAATATGTTCATTTGCTGAAAATCAACAAAACCACGAAAAGTTCTTGTATTTGAAGATAAAATCTTTTTGCTTTGAAGAAGAAAGATCCAGCTGAGTGAAATAAGTTCATCAGATGAAAATCAAGAAAAATTGACAAGAACCACGAAAAGTTCTTGTATTTTAAGATAAAATCTGACGCTATTAAAGAAAAAACTTCCAGCTCGCTGAAATATGGTCATTTGCTGAAAATCAACAAAACCACGAAAAGTTCTTGTATTTGAAGATAAAATCTTTTTGCTTTGAAGAAGAAAGATCCAGCTGACTGAAATAAGTTCATTAGATGAAAACCAACAAAAATTGACAAGAACCACGAAAAGTTCTTGTATTTTAGGATAAAATCTGACGCTATTAAAGAAAAAACTTCTCGCTCGCTGAAATATGTTCATTTGCTGAAAATCAACAAAACCACGAAAAGTTCTTGTATTTGAAGATAAAATCTTTTTGCTTTGAAGAAGAAAGATCCAGCTGAGTGAAATAAGTTCATCAGATGAAAATCAACAAAAATTGACAAGAACCACGAAAAGTTCTTGTATTTTAAGATAAAATCTGAGGCTATTAAAGAAAAAACTTCCAGCTCGCTGAAATATGTTCATTTGCTGAAAATCAACAAAACCACGAAAAGTTCTTGTATTTGAAGATAAAATCTTTTTGCTTTGAAGAAGAAAGATCCAGCTGACTGAAATAAGTTCATTTGATGAAAATCAACAAAAATTGACAAGATCCACGAAAAGTTCTTGAACTTCAAGGTAAAATCTGACGCTATTAAAGAAAAAACTTCTCCCTCGCTGAAATATGTTCATTAGCTGAAAATCAACAAAACCACGGAAAGTTCTTGTATTTGAAGATAAAATCTTTTTGCTTTGAAGAAGAAAGATCCAGCTGACTGAAATAAGTTCATTAGATGAAAACCAACAAAAATTGACAAGAACCACGAAAAGTTCTTGTATTTTAAGATAAAATCTGACGCTATTAAAGAAAAAACTTCTCGCTCGCTGAAATATGTTCATTTGCTGAAAATCAACAAAACCACGAAAAGTTCTTGTATTTGAAGATAAAATCTTTTTGCTTTGAAGAAAAAAGATCTAGCTGACTGAAATACGTTCATTAGATGAAAACCAACAAAATTTGACAAGAACCACGAAAAGTTCTTGTATTTTAGGATAAAATCTGACCCTATTAAAGAAAAAACTTCTTGCTCGCTGAAATATGTCCATTTGCTGAAAATCAACAAAGCCACGAAAAGTTCTTGTATTTGAAGATAAAATCTTTTTGCTTTGAAGAAGAAAGATCCAGCTGAGTGAAATAAGTTCATTAGATGAAAATCAACAAAAATTGACAAGAACCACGAAAAGTTCTTGTATTTTAAGATAAAATCTGAGGCTATTAAAGAAAAAACTTCCAGCTCGCTGAAATATGGTCATTTGCTGAAAATCAACAAAACCACGAAAAGTTCTTGTATTTGAAGATAAAATCTTTTTGCTTTGAAGAAGAAAGATCCAGCTGACTGAAATAAGTTCATTTGATGAAAATCAACAAAAATTGACAAGAACCACGAAAAGTTCTTAAACTTTAAGGTAAAATCTGACGCTATTAAAGAAAAAACTTCTCCCTCGCTGAAATATGTTCATTTGCTGAAAATCAACAAAACCACGTAAAGTTCTTGTATTTGAAGATAAAATCTTTTTGGTTTGAAGAAGAAAGATCCAGCTGACTGAAATAAGTTCATTCGATGAAAACCTACAAAATTTGACAAGAACCACGAAAAGTTCTTGTATTTTAGGATAAAATCTGACGCTATTAAAGAAAAAACTTCTCGCTCGCTGAAATATGTTCATTTGCTGAAAATCAACAAAATCACGAAAAGTTCTTGCATTTGAAGATAAAATCTTTTTGCTTTGAAGAAGAAAGATCTAGCTGACTGAAATAAGTTCATAAGATGAAAACCAACAAAAATTGACAAGAACCACGAAAAGTTCTTGTATTTTAAGATAAAATCTGACGCTATTAAAGAAAAAACTTCTCGCTCGCTGAAATATGTTCATTTGCTGAAAATCAACAAAATCACGAAAAGTTCTTGTATTTGAAGATAAAATCTTTTTGCTTTGAAGAAGAAAGATCTAGCTGAATGAAATAAGTTCATCAGATGAAAACCAACAAAAATTGACAAGAACCACGAAAAGTTCTTGTATTTTAAGATAAAATCTTGCGCTATTAAAGAAAAAACTTCCAGCTCGCTGAAATATGTTCATTTGCTGAAAGTCAACAAAACCACGAAAAGTTCGTGTATTTAAAGATAAAATCTTTTTGCTTTTAAGAAGAAAGATCCAGTTGACTGAAATAAGTTCATTGGATGAAAACCAACAAAAATTGACAAGAACCACGAAAAGTTCTTGTATTTTAAGATAAAATCTGACGCTATTAAAGAAAAAACTTCTCCCTCGCTGAAATATGCTCATTTGCTGAAAATCAACAAAACAACGAAAAGTTCTTGTATTTGAAGATAAAATCTTTTTGCTTTAAAGAAGAAAGATCTCGCTGACTGAAATAAGTTCATTTGATGAAAATCAACAAAAATTGACAAGAACCACGAAAAGTTTTTGTATGTTAAGATAAAATCTGACGCTATTAAAGAAAAAACTTCTCGCTCGCTGAAATATGTTCATTTGCTGAAAATCAACAAAATCACGAAAAGTTCTTGTATTTGAAGATAAAATCTTTTTGCTTTGAAGAAGAAAGATCTAGCTGAATGAAATAAGTTCATCAGATGAAAACCAACAAAAATTGACAAGAACCACGAAAAGCTCTTGTATTTTAAGATAAAATCTGACGCTAATAAAGAAAAAACTTCTCGCTCGCTGAAATATGTTCATTTGCTGAAAATCAACAAAACCACGTAAAGTTCTTGTATTTGAAGATAAAATCTTTTTGCTTTGAAGAAGAAAGATCGAGCTGACTGAAATAAGTTCATAAGATGAAAACCAACAAAAATTGACAAGAACCACGAAAAGTTCTTGTATTTTAAGATAAAATCTTACGCTTTTAAAGAAAAAACTTCTCGCTCGCTGAAATATGTTCATTTGCTGAAAATCAACAAAACCACGAAAAGTTCTTGTATTTGAAGATAAAATCTTTTTGCTTTGAAGAAGAAAGATCTTGCTGACTGAAATCAGTTCATCAGATGAAAACCAACAAAATTTGACAAGAACCTCGAAAAGTTCTTGTATTTTAGGATAAAATCTGACGCTATTAAAGAAAAATCTTCTCGCTCGCTGAAATATGTTCATTTCCTGAAAATCAACAAAACCACGAAAAGTTATTGTATTTGAAGATAAAATCTTTTTGCTTTGAAGAAGAAAGATCTAGCTGACTGAAATAAGTTCATCAGATGAAAACCAACAAAATTTGACAAGAACCACGAAAAGTTCTTGTATTTTAGGATAAAATCTGACGCTATTAAAGAAAAAACTTCTCGCTTGCTGAAATATGTTCATTTGCTGAAAATCAACAAAACCACGAAAAGTTCTTGTATTTGAAGATAAAATCTTTTTGCTTTGAAGAAGAAAGATCCAGCTGAGTGAAATAAGTTCATCAGATGAAAATCAAGAAAAATTGACAAGAACCACGAAAAGTTCTTGTATTTTAAGATAAAATCTGACGCTATTAAAGAAAAAACTTCCAGCTCGCTGAAATATGGTCATTTGCTGAAAATCAACAAAACCACGAAAAGTTATTGTATTTGAAGATAAAATCTTTTTGCTTTGAAGAAGAAAGATCCAGCTGACTGAAATAAGTTCATTGGATGAAAATCAACAAAAATTGACAAGAACCACGAAAAGTTCTTGTATTTTAAGATAAAATCTGACGCTGTTAAAGAAAAAACTTCCAGCTCGCTGAAATATGGTCATTTGCTGAAAATCAACAAAACCACGAAAAGTTCTTGTATTTGAAGATAAAATCTTTTTGCTTTGAAGAAGAAAGATCCAGCTGACTGAAATAAGTTCATTAGTTGAAAACCAACAAAAATTGACAAGAACCACGAAAAGTTCTTGTATTTTAAGATAAAATCTGACGATATTAAAGAAAAAACTTCTCCCTCGCTGAAATATGTTCATTTGCTGAAAATCAACAAAACCACGAAATGTTCTTGTATTTGAAGATGAAATCTTTTTGCTTTGATGAAGAAAGATCTAGCTGACTGAAATACGTTCATTCGATGAAAACCTACAAAATTTGACAAGAACCACGTAAAGTTCTTGTATTTTAGGATAAAATCTGACGCTATTAAAGAAAAAACTTCTCGCTCGCTGAAATATGTTCATTTGCTGAAAATCAACAAAACCACGAAAAGTTCTTGTATTTGAAGATAAAATCTTTTTGCTTTGAAGAAGAAAGATCCAGCTGAGTGAAATAAGTTCATTAGATGAAAATCAACAAAAATTGACAAGAACCACGAAAAGTTCTTGTACTTCAAGGTAAAATCTGACGCTATTAAAGAAAAAACTTCTCCCTCGCTGAAATATGTTCATTTGCTGAAAATCAACAAAACCACGTAAAGTTCTTGTATTTGAAGATAAAATCTTTTTGCTTTGAAGAAGAAAGATCCAGCTGACTGAAATAAGTTCATTAGATGAAAACCAACAAAAATTGACAAGAACCACGAAAAGTTCTTGTATTTTAAGATAAAATCTGACGCTATTAAAGAAAAAACCTCTCGCTCGCTGAAATATGTTCATTTGCTGAAAATCAACAAAACCACGAAAAGTTCTTGTATTTGAAGATAAAATCTTTTTGCTTTGAAGAAAAAAGATCCAGCTGACTGAAATACGTTCATTAGATGAAAACCAACAAAATTTGACAAGAACCACGAAAAGTTCTTGTATTTTAGGATAAAATCTGACGCTATTAAAGAAAAAACTTCTTGCTCGCTGAAATATGTTCATTTGCTGAAAATCAACAAAGCCACGAAAAGTTCTTGTATTTGAAGATAAAATCTTTTTGCTTTGAAGAAGAAAGATCCAGCTGAGTGAAATAAGTTCATTAGATGAAAATCAACAAAAATTGACAAGAACCACGAAAAGTTCTTGTATTTTAAGATAAAATCTGAGGCTATTAAAGAAAAAACTTCCAGCTCGCTGAAATATGGTCATTTGCTGAAAATCAACAAAACCACGAAAAGTTATTGTATTTGAAGATAAAATCTTTTTGCTTTGAAGAAGAAAGATCCAGCTGACTGAAATAAGTTCATTTGATGAAAATCAACAAAAATTGACAAGAACCACGAAAAGTTCTTATACTTTAAGGTAAAATCTGACGCTATTAAAGAAAAAACTTCTCCCTCGCTGAAATATGTTCATTTGCTGAAAATCAACAAAACCACGTAAAGTTCTTGTATTTGAAGATAAAATCTTTTTGGTTTGAAGAAGAAAGATCCAGCTGACTGAAATAAGTTCATTCGATGAAAACCTACAAAATTTGACAAGAACCACGTAAAGTTCTTGTATTTTAGGATAAAATCTGACGCTATTAAAGAAAAAACTTCTCTCTCGCTGAAATATGTTCATTTGCTGAAAATCAACAAAACCACGAAAAGTTCTTGTATTTGAAGATAAAATCTTTTTGCTTTGAAGAAGAAAGATCCAGCTGAGTGAAATAAGTTCATGAGATGAAAATCAACAAAAATTGACAAGAACCACGAAAAGTTCTTGTATTTTAAGATCAAATCTGACGCTATTAAAGAAAAAACTTCCAGCTCGCAGAAATATGGTCCTTTGCTGAAAATCAACAAAACCACGAAAAGTTCTTGTATTTGAAGATAAAATCTTTTTGCTTTGAAGAAAAAAGATCTATCTGACTGAAATACGTTCATTAGATGAAAACCAACAAAATTTGACAAGAACCACGAAAAGTTCTTGTATTTAGGATAAAATCTGACGCTATTAAAGAAAAAACTTCTCCCTCGCTGAAATATGTTCATTTGCTGAAAATCAACAAAACCACGAAATGTTCTTGTATTTGAAGATAAAATCTTTTTGCTTTGAAGAAGAAAGATCCAGCTGAGTGAAATAAGTTCATCAGATGAAAATCAACAAAAATTGACAAGAACCACGAAAAGTTCTTGTATTTTAAGATAAAATCTGAGGCTATTAAAGAAAAAACTTCCAGCTCGCTGAAATATGTTCATTTGCTGAAAATCAACAAAACCACGAAAAGTTCTTGTATTTGAAGATAAAATCTTTTTGCTTTGAAGAAGAAAGATCCAGCTGACTGAAATAAGTTCATTTGATGAAAATCAACAAAAATTGACAAGATCCACGAAAAGTTCTTGAACTTCAAGGTAAAATCTGACGCTATTAAAGAAAAAACTTCTCCCTCGCTGAAATATGTTCATTAGCTGAAAATCAACAAAACCACGGAAAGTTCTTGTATTTGAAGATAAAATCTTTTTGCTTTGAAGAAGAAAGATCCAGCTGACTGAAATAAGTTCATTAGATGAAAACCAACAAAAATTGACAAGAACCACGAAAAGTTCTTGTATTTTAAGATAAAATCTGACGCTATTAAAGAAAAAACTTCTCGCTCGCTGAAATATGTTCATTTGCTGAAAATCAACAAAACCACGAAAAGTTCTTGTATTTGAAGATAAAATCTTTTTGCTTTGAAGAAAAAAGATCTAGCTGACTGAAATACGTTCATTAGATGAAAACCAACAAAATTTGACAAGAACCACGAAAAGTTCTTGTATTTTAGGATAAAATCTGACCCTATTAAAGAAAAAACTTCTTGCTCGCTGAAATATGTCCATTTGCTGAAAATCAACAAAGCCACGAAAAGTTCTTGTATTTGAAGATAAAATCTTTTTGCTTTGAAGAAGAAAGATCCAGCTGAGTGAAATAAGTTCATTAGATGAAAATCAACAAAAATTGACAAGAACCACGAAAAGTTCTTGTATTTTAAGATAAAATCTGAGGCTATTAAAGAAAAAACTTCCAGCTCGCTGAAATATGGTCATTTGCTGAAAATCAACAAAACCACGAAAAGTTCTTGTATTTGAAGATAAAATCTTTTTGCTTTGAAGAAGAAAGATCCAGCTGACTGAAATAAGTTCATTTGATGAAAATCAACAAAAATTGACAAGAACCACGAAAAGTTCTTAAACTTTAAGGTAAAATCTGACGCTATTAAAGAAAAAACTTCTCCCTCGCTGAAATATGTTCATTTGCTGAAAATCAACAAAACCACGTAAAGTTCTTGTATTTGAAGATAAAATCTTTTTGGTTTGAAGAAGAAAGATCCAGCTGACTGAAATAAGTTCATTCGATGAAAACCTACAAAATTTGACAAGAACCACGAAAAGTTCTTGTATTTTAGGATAAAATCTGACGCTATTAAAGAAAAAACTTCTCGCTCGCTGAAATATGTTCATTTGCTGAAAATCAACAAAATCACGAAAAGTTCTTGCATTTGAAGATAAAATCTTTTTGCTTTGAAGAAGAAAGATCTAGCTGACTGAAATAAGTTCATTTGATGAAAATCAACAAAAATTGACAAGAACCACGAAAAGTTCTTGTACTTCAAGGTAAAATCTGACGCTATTAAAGAAAAAACTTCTCCCTCGCTGAAATATGTTCATTTGCTGAAAATCAACAAAACCACGTAAAGTTCTTGTATTTGAAGATAAAATCTTTTTGCTTTGAAGAAGAAAGATCCAGCTGACTGAAATAAGTTCATTAGATGAAAACCAACAAAAATTGACAAGAACCACGAAAAGTTCTTGTATTTTAAGATAAAATCTGACGCTATTAAAGAAAAAACCTCTCGCTCGCTGAAATATGTTCATTTGCTGAAAATCAACAAAACCACGAAAAGTTCTTGTATTTGAAGATAAAATCTTTTTGCTTTGAAGAAAAAAGATCTAGCTGACTGAAATACGTTCATTAGATGAAAACCAACAAAATTTGACAAGAACCACGAAAAGTTCTTGTATTTTAGGATAAAATCTGACGCTATTAAAGAAAAAACTTCTTGCTCGCTGAAATATGTTCATTTGCTGAAAATCAACAAAGCCACGAAAAGTTCTTGTATTTGAAGATAAAATCTTTTTGCTTTGAAGAAGAAAGATCCAGCTGAGTGAAATAAGTTCATTAGATGAAAATCAACAAAAATTGACAAGAACCACGAAAAGTTCTTGTATTTTAAGATAAAATCTGAGGCTATTAAAGAAAAAACTTCCAGCTCGCTGAAATATGGTCATTTGCTGAAAATCAACAAAACCACGAAAAGTTATTGTATTTGAAGATAAAATCTTTTTGCTTTGAAGAAGAAAGATCCAGCTGACTGAAATAAGTTCATTTGATGAAAATCAACAAAAATTGACAAGAACCACGAAAAGTTCTTATACTTTAAGGTAAAATCTGACGCTATTAAAGAAAAAACTTCTCCCTCGCTGAAATATGTTCATTTGCTGAAAATCAACAAAACCACGTAAAGTTCTTGTATTTGAAGATAAAATCTTTTTGGTTTGAAGAAGAAAGATCCAGCTGACTGAAATAAGTTCATTCGATGAAAACCTACAAAATTTGACAAGAACCACGTAAAGTTCTTGTATTTTAGGATAAAATCTGACGCTATTAAAGAAAAAACTTCTCTCTCACTGAAATATGTTCATTTGCTGAAAATCAACAAAACCACGAAAAGTTCTTGTATTTGAAGATAAAATCTTTTTGCTTTGAAGAAGAAAGATCCAGCTGAGTGAAATAAGTTCATGAGATGAAAATCAACAAAAATTGACAAGAACCACGAAAAGTTCTTGTATTTTAAGATCAAATCTGACGCTATTAAAGAAAAAACTTCCAGCTCGCAGAAATATGGTCCTTTGCTGAAAATCAACAAAACCACGAAAAGTTCTTGTATTTGAAGATAAAATCTTTTTGCTTTGAAGAAAAAAGATCTATCTGACTGAAATACGTTCATTAGATGAAAACCAACAAAATTTGACAAGAACCACGAAAAGTTCTTGTATTTAGGATAAAATCTGACGCTATTAAAGAAAAAACTTCTCCCTCGCTGAAATATGTTCATTTGCTGAAAATCAACAAAACCACGAAATGTTCTTGTATTTGAAGATAAAATCTTTTTGCTTTGAAGAAGAAAGATCTAGCTGACTGAAATACGTTCATTCGATGAAAACCTACAAAATTTGACAAGAACCACGTAAAGTTCTTGTATTTTAGGATAAAATCTGACGCTATTAAAGAAAAAACTTCTCGCTTGCTGAAATATGTTCATTTGCTGAAAATCAACAAAACCACGAAAAGTTCTTGTATTTGAAGATAAAATCTTTTTGCTTTGAAGAAGAAAGATCCAGCTGAGTGAAATAAGTTCATCAGATGAAAATCAAGAAAAATTGACAAGAACCACGAAAAGTTCTTGTATTTTAAGATAAAATCTGACGCTATTAAAGAAAAAACTTCCAGCTCGCTGAAATATGGTCATTTGCTGAAAATCAACAAAACCACGAAAAGTTCTTGTATTTGAAGATAAAATCTTTTTGCTTTGAAGAAGAAAGATCCAGCTGACTGAAATAAGTTCATTAGATGAAAACCAACAAAAATTGACAAGAACCACGAAAAGTTCTTGTATTTTAGGATAAAATCTGACGCTATTAAAGAAAAAACTTCTCGCTCGCTGAAATATGTTCATTTGCTGAAAATCAACAAAACCACGAAAAGTTCTTGTATTTGAAGATAAAATCTTTTTGCTTTGAAGAAGAAAGATCCAGCTGAGTGAAATAAGTTCATCAGATGAAAATCAACAAAAATTGACAAGAACCACGAAAAGTTCTTGTATTTTAAGATAAAATCTGAGGCTATTAAAGAAAAAACTTCCAGCTCGCTGAAATATGTTCATTTGCTGAAAATCAACAAAACCACGAAAAGTTCTTGTATTTGAAGATAAAATCTTTTTGCTTTGAAGAAGAAAGATCCAGCTGACTGAAATAAGTTCATTTGATGAAAATCAACAAAAATTGACAAGATCCACGAAAAGTTCTTGAACTTCAAGGTAAAATCTGACGCTATTAAAGAAAAAACTTCTCCCTCGCTGAAATATGTTCATTAGCTGAAAATCAACAAAACCACGGAAAGTTCTTGTATTTGAAGATAAAATCTTTTTGCTTTGAAGAAGAAAGATCCAGCTGACTGAAATAAGTTCATTAGATGAAAACCAACAAAAATTGACAAGAACCACGAAAAGTTCTTGTATTTTAAGATAAAATCTGACGCTATTAAAGAAAAAACTTCTCGCTCGCTGAAATATGTTCATTTGCTGAAAATCAACAAAACCACGAAAAGTTCTTGTATTTGAAGATAAAATCTTTTTGCTTTGAAGAAAAAAGATCTAGCTGACTGAAATACGTTCATTAGATGAAAACCAACAAAATTTGACAAGAACCACGAAAAGTTCTTGTATTTTAGGATAAAATCTGACCCTATTAAAGAAAAAACTTCTTGCTCGCTGAAATATGTCCATTTGCTGAAAATCAACAAAGCCACGAAAAGTTCTTGTATTTGAAGATAAAATCTTTTTGCTTTGAAGAAGAAAGATCCAGCTGAGTGAAATAAGTTCATTAGATGAAAATCAACAAAAATTGACAAGAACCACGAAAAGTTCTTGTATTTTAAGATAAAATCTGAGGCTATTAAAGAAAAAACTTCCAGCTCGCTGAAATATGGTCATTTGCTGAAAATCAACAAAACCACGAAAAGTTCTTGTATTTGAAGATAAAATCTTTTTGCTTTGAAGAAGAAAGATCCAGCTGACTGAAATAAGTTCATTTGATGAAAATCAACAAAAATTGACAAGAACCACGAAAAGTTCTTAAACTTTAAGGTAAAATCTGACGCTATTAAAGAAAAAACTTCTCCCTCGCTGAAATATGTTCATTTGCTGAAAATCAACAAAACCACGTAAAGTTCTTGTATTTGAAGATAAAATCTTTTTGGTTTGAAGAAGAAAGATCCAGCTGACTGAAATAAGTTCATTCGATGAAAACCTACAAAATTTGACAAGAACCACGAAAAGTTCTTGTATTTTAGGATAAAATCTGACGCTATTAAAGAAAAAACTTCTCGCTCGCTGAAATATGTTCATTTGCTGAAAATCAACAAAATCACGAAAAGTTCTTGCATTTGAAGATAAAATCTTTTTGCTTTGAAGAAGAAAGATCTAGCTGACTGAAATAAGTTCATAAGATGAAAACCAACAAAAATTGACAAGAACCACGAAAAGTTCTTGTATTTTAAGATAAAATCTGACGCTATTAAAGAAAAAACTTCTCGCTCGCTGAAATATGTTCATTTGCTGAAAATCAACAAAATCACGAAAAGTTCTTGTATTTGAAGATAAAATCTTTTTGCTTTGAAGAAGAAAGATCTAGCTGAATGAAATAAGTTCATCAGATGAAAACCAACAAAAATTGACAAGAACCACGAAAAGTTCTTGTATTTTAAGATAAAATCTTGCGCTATTAAAGAAAAAACTTCCAGCTCGCTGAAATATGTTCATTTGCTGAAAGTCAACAAAACCACGAAAAGTTCGTGTATTTAAAGATAAAATCTTTTTGCTTTCAAGAAGAAAGATCCAGTTGACTGAAATAAGTTCATTGGATGAAAACCAACAAAAATTGACAAGAACCACGAAAAGTTCTTGTATTTTAAGATAAAATCTGACGCTATTAAAGAAAAAACTTCTCCCTCGCTGAAATATGCTCATTTGCTGAAAATCAACAAAACAACGAAAAGTTCTTGTATTTGAAGATAAAATCTTTTTGCTTTAAAGAAGAAAGATCTCGCTGACTGAAATAAGTTCATTTGATGAAAATCAACAAAAATTGACAAGAACCACGAAAAGTTTTTGTATGTTAAGATAAAATCTGACGCTATTAAAGAAAAAACTTCTCGCTCGCTGAAATATGTTCATTTGCTGAAAATCAACAAAATCACGAAAAGTTCTTGTATTTGAAGATAAAATCTTTTTGCTTTGAAGAAGAAAGATCTAGCTGAATGAAATAAGTTCATCAGATGAAAACCAACAAAAATTGACAAGAACCACGAAAAGCTCTTGTATTTTAAGATAAAATCTGACGCTAATAAAGAAAAAACTTCTCGCTCGCTGAAATATGTTCATTTGCTGAAAATCAACAAAACCACGTAAAGTTCTTGTATTTGAAGATAAAATCTTTTTGCTTTGAAGAAGAAAGATCGAGCTGACTGAAATAAGTTCATAAGATGAAAACCAACAAAAATTGACAAGAACCACGAAAAGTTCTTGTATTTTAAGATAAAATCTTACGCTTTTAAAGAAAAAACTTCTCGCTCGCTGAAATATGTTCATTTGCTGAAAATCAACAAAACCACGAAAAGTTCTTGTATTTGAAGATAAAATCTTTTTGCTTTGAAGAAGAAAGATCCAGCTGAGTGAAATAAGTTCATTAGATGAAAATCAACAAAAATTGACAAGAACCACGAAAAGTTCTTGTATTTTAAGATAAAATCTGAGGCTATTAAAGAAAAAACTTCCAGCTCGCTGAAATATGGTCATTTGCTGAAAATCAACAAAACCACGAAAAGTTATTGTATTTGAAGATAAAATCTTTTTGCTTTGAAGAAGAAAGATCCAGCTGACTGAAATAAGTTCATTTGATGAAAATCAACAAAAATTGACAAGAACCACGAAAAGTTCTTATACTTTAAGGTAAAATCTGACGCTATTAAAGAAAAAACTTCTCCCTCGCTGAAATATGTTCATTTGCTGAAAATCAACAAAACCACGTAAAGTTCTTGTATTTGAAGATAAAATCTTTTTGGTTTGAAGAAGAAAGATCCAGCTGACTGAAATAAGTTCATTCGATGAAAACCTACAAAATTTGACAAGAACCACGTAAAGTTCTTGTATTTTAGGATAAAATCTGACGCTATTAAAGAAAAAACTTCTCTCTCGCTGAAATATGTTCATTTGCTGAAAATCAACAAAACCACGAAAAGTTCTTGTATTTGAAGATAAAATCTTTTTGCTTTGAAGAAGAAAGATCTAGCTGACTGAAATACGTTCATTCGATGAAAACCTACAAAATTTGACAAGAACCACGTAAAGTTCTTGTATTTTAGGATAAAATCTGACGCTATTAAAGAAAAAACTTCTCGCTTGCTGAAATATGTTCATTTGCTGAAAATCAACAAAACCACGAAAAGTTCTTGTATTTGAAGATAAAATCTTTTTGCTTTGAAGAAGAAAGATCCAGCTGAGTGAAATAAGTTCATCAGATGAAAATCAAGAAAAATTGACAAGAACCACGAAAAGTTCTTGTATTTTAAGATAAAATCTGACGCTATTAAAGAAAAAACTTCCAGCTCGCTGAAATATGGTCATTTGCTGAAAATCAACAAAACCACGAAAAGTTCTTGTATTTGAAGATAAAATCTTTTTGCTTTGAAGAAGAAAGATCTAGCTGACTGAAATAAGTTCATTCGATGAAAACCTACAAAATTTGACAAGAACCACGTAAAGTTCTTGTATTTTAGGATAAAATCTGACGCTATTAAAGAAAAAACTTCTCGCTCGCTGAAATATGTTCATTTGCTGAAAATCAACAAAACCACGAAAAGTTCTTGTATTTGAAGATAAAATCTTTTTGCTTTGAAGAAGAAAGATCCAGCTGAGTGAAATAAGTTCATCAGATGAAAATCAACAAAAATTGACAAGAACCACGAAAAGTTCTTGTATTTTAAGATAAAATCTGAGGCTATTAAAGAAAAAACTTCCAGCTCGCTGAAATATGTTCATTTGCTGAAAATCAACAAAACCACGAAAAGTTCTTGTATTTGAAGATAAAATCTTTTTGCTTTGAAGAAGGAAGATCCAGCTGACTGAAATAAGTTCATTTGATGAAAATCAACAAAAATTGACAAGATCCACGAAAAGTTCTTGAACTTCAAGGTAAAATCTGACGCTATTAAAGAAAAAACTTCTCCCTCGCTGAAATATGTTCATTAGCTGAAAATCAACAAAACCACGGAAAGTTCTTGTATTTGAAGATAAAATCTTTTTGCTTTGAAGAAGAAAGATCCAGCTGACTGAAATAAGTTCATTAGATGAAAACCAACAAAAATTGACAAGAACCACGGAAAGTTCTTGTATTTTAAGATAAAATCTGACGCTATTAAAGAAAAAACTTCTCGCTCGCTGAAATATGTTCATTTGCTGAAAATCAACAAAACCACGAAAAGTTCTTGTATTTGAAGATAAAATCTTTTTGCTTTGAAGAAAAAAGATCTAGCTGACTGAAATACGTTCATTAGATGAAAACCAACAAAATTTGACAAGAACCACGAAAAGTTCTTGTATTTTAGGATAAAATCTGACCCTATTAAAGAAAAAACTTCTTGCTCGCTGAAATATGTCCATTTGCTGAAAATCAACAAAGCCACGAAAAGTTCTTGTATTTGAAGATAAAATCTTTTTGCTTTGAAGAAGAAAGATCCAGCTGAGTGAAATAAGTTCATTAGATGAAAATCAACAAAAATTGACAAGAACCACGAAAAGTTCTTGTATTTTAAGATAAAATCTGAGGCTATTAAAGAAAAAACTTCCAGCTCGCTGAAATATGGTCATTTGCTGAAAATCAACAAAACCACGAAAAGTTCTTGTATTTGAAGATAAAATCTTTTTGCTTTGAAGAAGAAAGATCCAGCTGACTGAAATAAGTTCATTTGATGAAAATCAACAAAAATTGACAAGAACCACGAAAAGTTCTTAAACTTTAAGGTAAAATCTGACGCTATTAAAGAAAAAACTTCTCCCTCGCTGAAATATGTTCATTTGCTGAAAATCAACAAAACCACGTAAAGTTCTTGTATTTGAAGATAAAATCTTTTTGGTTTGAAGAAGAAAGATCCAGCTGACTGAAATAAGTTCATTCGATGAAAACCTACAAAATTTGACAAGAACCACGAAAAGTTCTTGTATTTTAGGATAAAATCTGACGCTATTAAAGAAAAAACTTCTCGCTCGCTGAAATATGTTCATTTGCTGAAAATCAACAAAATCACGAAAAGTTCTTGCATTTGAAGATAAAATCTTTTTGCTTTGAAGAAGAAAGATCTAGCTGACTGAAATAAGTTCATAAGATGAAAACCAACAAAAATTGACAAGAACCACGAAAAGTTCTTGTATTTTAAGATAAAATCTGACGCTATTAAAGAAAAAACTTCTCGCTCGCTGAAATATGTTCATTTGCTGAAAATCAACAAAATCACGAAAAGTTCTTGTATTTGAAGATAAAATCTTTTTGCTTTGAAGAAGAAAGATCTAGCTGAATGAAATAAGTTCATCAGATGAAAACCAACAAAAATTGACAAGAACCACGAAAAGTTCTTGTATTTTAAGATAAAATCTTGCGCTATTAAAGAAAAAACTTCCAGCTCGCTGAAATATGTTCATTTGCTGAAAGTCAACAAAACCACGAAAAGTTCGTGTATTTAAAGATAAAATCTTTTTGCTTTCAAGAAGAAAGATCCAGTTGACTGAAATAAGTTCATTGGATGAAAACCAACAAAAATTGACAAGAACCACGAAAAGTTCTTGTATTTTAAGATAAAATCTGACGCTATTAAAGAAAAAACTTCTCCCTCGCTGAAATATGCTCATTTGCTGAAAATCAACAAAACAACGAAAAGTTCTTGTATTTGAAGATAAAATCTTTTTGCTTTAAAGAAGAAAGATCTCGCTGACTGAAATAAGTTCATTTGATGAAAATCAACAAAAATTGACAAGAACCACGAAAAGTTTTTGTATGTTAAGATAAAATCTGACGCTATTAAAGAAAAAACTTCTCGCTCGCTGAAATATGTTCATTTGCTGAAAATCAACAAAATCACGAAAAGTTCTTGTATTTGAAGATAAAATCTTTTTGCTTTGAAGAAGAAAGATCTAGCTGAATGAAATAAGTTCATCAGATGAAAACCAACAAAAATTGACAAGAACCACGAAAAGCTCTTGTATTTTAAGATAAAATCTGACGCTAATAAAGAAAAAACTTCTCGCTCGCTGAAATATGTTCATTTGCTGAAAATCAACAAAACCACGTAAAGTTCTTGTATTTGAAGATAAAATCTTTTTGCTTTGAAGAAGAAAGATCGAGCTGACTGAAATAAGTTCATAAGATGAAAACCAACAAAAATTGACAAGAACCACGAAAAGTTCTTGTATTTTAAGATAAAATCTTACGCTTTTAAAGAAAAAACTTCTCGCTCGCTGAAATATGTTCATTTGCTGAAAATCAACAAAACCACGAAAAGTTCTTGTATTTGAAGATAAAATCTTTTTGCTTTGAAGAAGAAAGATCTTGCTGACTGAAATCAGTTCATCAGATGAAAACCAACAAAATTTGACAAGAACCTCGAAAAGTTCTTGTATTTTAGGATAAAATCTGACGCTATTAAAGAAAAATCTTCTCGCTCGCTGAAATATGTTCATTTCCTGAAAATCAACAAAACCACGAAAAGTTATTGTATTTGAAGATAAAATCTTTTTGCTTTGAAGAAGAAAGATCTAGCTGACTGAAATAAGTTCATCAGATGAAAACCAACAAAATTTGACAAGAACCACGAAAAGTTCTTGTATTTTAGGATAAAATCTGACGCTATTAAAGAAAAAACTTCTCGCTTGCTGAAATATGTTCATTTGCTGAAAATCAACAAAACCACGAAAAGTTCTTGTATTTGAAGATAAAATCTTTTTGCTTTGAAGAAGAAAGATCCAGCTGAGTGAAATAAGTTCATCAGATGAAAATCAAGAAAAATTGACAAGAACCACGAAAAGTTCTTGTATTTTAAGATAAAATCTGACGCTATTAAAGAAAAAACTTCCAGCTCGCTGAAATATGGTCATTTGCTGAAAATCAACAAAACCACGAAAAGTTCTTGTATTTGAAGATAAAATCTTTTTGCTTTGAAGAAGAAAGATCCAGCTGACTGAAATAAGTCCATTGGATGAAAATCAACAAAAATTGACAAGAACCACGAAAAGTTCTTGTATTTTAAGATAAAATCTGACGCTGTTAAAGAAAAAACTTCCAGCTCGCTGAAATATGGTCATTTGCTGAAAATCAACAAAACCACGAAAAGTTCTTGTATTTGAAGATAAAATCTTTTTGCTTTGAAGAAGAAAGATCCAGCTGACTGAAATAAGTTCATTAGTTGAAAACCAACAAAAATTGACAAGAACCACGAAAAGTTCTTGTATTTTAAGATAAAATCTGACGATATTAAAGAAAAAACTTCTCCCTCGCTGAAATATGTTCATTTGCTGAAAATCAACAAAACCACGAAATGTTCTTGTATTTGAAGATGAAATCTTTTTGCTTTGATGAAGAAAGATCTAGCTGACTGAAATACGTTCATTCGATGAAAACCTACAAAATTTGACAAGAACCACGTAAAGTTCTTGTATTTTAAGATAAAATCTGAGGCTATTAAAGAAAAAACTTCCAGCTCGCTGAAATATGGTCATTTGCTGAAAATCAACAAAACCACGAAAAGTTCTTCTATTTGAAGATAAAATCTTTTTGCTTTGAAGAAGAAAGATCCAGCTGACTGAAATAAGTTCATTTGATGAAAATCAACAAAAATTGACAAGAACCACGAAAAGTTCTTGTACTTCAAGGTAAAATCTGACGCTATTAAAGAAAAAACTTCTCCCTCGCTGAAATATGTTCATTTGCTGAAAATCAACAAAACCACGTAAAGTTCTTGTATTTGAAGATAAAATCTTTTTGCTTTGAAGAAGAAAGATCCAGCTGACTGAAATAAGTTCATTAGATGAAAACCAACAAAAATTGACAAGAACCACGAAAAGTTCTTGTATTTTAAGATAAAATCTGACGCTATTAAAGAAAAAACCTCTCGCTCGCTGAAATATGTTCATTTGCTGAAAATCAACAAAACCACGAAAAGTTCTTGTATTTGAAGATAAAATCTTTTTGCTTTGAAGAAAAAAGATCCAGCTGACTGAAATACGTTCATTAGATGAAAACCAACAAAATTTGACAAGAACCACGAAAAGTTCTTGTATTTTAGGATAAAATCTGACGCTATTAAAGAAAAAACTTCTTGCTCGCTGAAATATGTTCATTTGCTGAAAATCAACAAAGCCACGAAAAGTTCTTGTATTTGAAGATAAAATCTTTTTGCTTTGAAGAAGAAAGATCCAGCTGAGTGAAATAAGTTCATTAGATGAAAATCAACAAAAATTGACAAGAACCACGAAAAGTTCTTGTATTTTAAGATAAAATCTGAGGCTATTAAAGAAAAAACTTCCAGCTCGCTGAAATATGGTCATTTGCTGAAAATCAACAAAACCACGAAAAGTTATTGTATTTGAAGATAAAATCTTTTTGCTTTGAAGAAGAAAGATCCAGCTGACTGAAATAAGTTCATTTGATGAAAATCAACAAAAATTGACAAGAACCACGAAAAGTTCTTATACTTTAAGGTAAAATCTGACGCTATTAAAGAAAAAACTTCTCCCTCGCTGAAATATGTTCATTTGCTGAAAATCAACAAAACCACGTAAAGTTCTTGTATTTGAAGATAAAATCTTTTTGGTTTGAAGAAGAAAGATCCAGCTGACTGAAATAAGTTCATTCGATGAAAACCTACAAAATTTGACAAGAACCACGTAAAGTTCTTGTATTTTAGGATAAAATCTGACGCTATTAAAGAAAAAACTTCTCTCTCGCTGAAATATGTTCATTTGCTGAAAATCAACAAAACCACGAAAAGTTCTTGTATTTGAAGATAAAATCTTTTTGCTTTGAAGAAGAAAGATCCAGCTGAGTGAAATAAGTTCATGAGATGAAAATCAACAAAAATTGACAAGAACCACGAAAAGTTCTTGTATTTTAAGATCAAATCTGACGCTATTAAAGAAAAAACTTCCAGCTCGCAGAAATATGGTCCTTTGCTGAAAATCAACAAAACCACGAAAAGTTCTTGTATTTGAAGATAAAATCTTTTTGCTTTGAAGAAAAAAGATCTATCTGACTGAAATACGTTCATTAGATGAAAACCAACAAAATTTGACAAGAACCACGAAAAGTTCTTGTATTTAGGATAAAATCTGACGCTATTAAAGAAAAAACTTCTCCCTCGCTGAAATATGTTCATTTGCTGAAAATCAACAAAACCACGAAATGTTCTTGTATTTGAAGATAAAATCTTTTTGCTTTGAAGAAGAAAGATCCAGCTGAGTGAAATAAGTTCATCAGATGAAAATCAAGAAAAATTGACAAGAACCACGAAAAGTTCTTGTATTTTAAGATAAAATCTGACGCTATTAAAGAAAAAACTTCCAGCTCGCTGAAATATGGTCATTTGCTGAAAATCAACAAAACCACGAAAAGTTCTTGTATTTGAAGATAAAATCTTTTTGCTTTGAAGAAGAAAGATCCAGCTGACTGAAATAAGTTCATTAGATGAAAACCAACAAAAATTGACAAGAACCACGAAAAGTTCTTGTATTTTAGGATAAAATCTGACGCTATTAAAGAAAAAACTTCTCGCTCGCTGAAATATGTTCATTTGCTGAAAATCAACAAAACCACGAAAAGTTCTTGTATTTGAAGATAAAATCTTTTTGCTTTGAAGAAGAAAGATCCAGCTGAGTGAAATAAGTTCATCAGATGAAAATCAACAAAAATTGACAAGAACCACGAAAAGTTCTTGTATTTTAAGATAAAATCTGAGGCTATTAAAGAAAAAACTTCCAGCTCGCTGAAATATGTTCATTTGCTGAAAATCAACAAAACCACGAAAAGTTCTTGTATTTGAAGATAAAATCTTTTTGCTTTGAAGAAGAAAGATCCAGCTGACTGAAATAAGTTCATTTGATGAAAATCAACAAAAATTGACAAGATCCACGAAAAGTTCTTGAACTTCAAGGTAAAATCTGACGCTATTAAAGAAAAAACTTCTCCCTCGCTGAAATATGTTCATTAGCTGAAAATCAACAAAACCACGGAAAGTTCTTGTATTTGAAGATAAAATCTTTTTGCTTTGAAGAAGAAAGATCCAGCTGACTGAAATAAGTTCATTAGATGAAAACCAACAAAAATTGACAAGAACCACGAAAAGTTCTTGTATTTTAAGATAAAATCTGACGCTATTAAAGAAAAAACTTCTCGCTCGCTGAAATATGTTCATTTGCTGAAAATCAACAAAACCACGAAAAGTTCTTGTATTTGAAGATAAAATCTTTTTGCTTTGAAGAAAAAAGATCTAGCTGACTGAAATACGTTCATTAGATGAAAACCAACAAAATTTGACAAGAACCACGAAAAGTTCTTGTATTTTAGGATAAAATCTGACCCTATTAAAGAAAAAACTTCTTGCTCGCTGAAATATGTCCATTTGCTGAAAATCAACAAAGCCACGAAAAGTTCTTGTATTTGAAGATAAAATCTTTTTGCTTTGAAGAAGAAAGATCCAGCTGAGTGAAATAAGTTCATTAGATGAAAATCAACAAAAATTGACAAGAACCACGAAAAGTTCTTGTATTTTAAGATAAAATCTGAGGCTATTAAAGAAAAAACTTCCAGCTCGCTGAAATATGGTCATTTGCTGAAAATCAACAAAACCACGAAAAGTTCTTGTATTTGAAGATAAAATCTTTTTGCTTTGAAGAAGAAAGATCCAGCTGACTGAAATAAGTTCATTTGATGAAAATCAACAAAAATTGACAAGAACCACGAAAAGTTCTTAAACTTTAAGGTAAAATCTGACGCTATTAAAGAAAAAACTTCTCCCTCGCTGAAATATGTTCATTTGCTGAAAATCAACAAAACCACGTAAAGTTCTTGTATTTGAAGATAAAATCTTTTTGGTTTGAAGAAGAAAGATCCAGCTGACTGAAATAAGTTCATTCGATGAAAACCTACAAAATTTGACAAGAACCACGAAAAGTTCTTGTATTTTAGGATAAAATCTGACGCTATTAAAGAAAAAACTTCTCGCTCGCTGAAATATGTTCATTTGCTGAAAATCAACAAAATCACGAAAAGTTCTTGCATTTGAAGATAAAATCTTTTTGCTTTGAAGAAGAAAGATCTAGCTGACTGAAATAAGTTCATAAGATGAAAACCAACAAAAATTGACAAGAACCACGAAAAGTTCTTGTATTTTAAGATAAAATCTGACGCTATTAAAGAAAAAACTTCTCGCTCGCTGAAATATGTTCATTTGCTGAAAATCAACAAAATCACGAAAAGTTCTTGTATTTGAAGATAAAATCTTTTTGCTTTGAAGAAGAAAGATCTAGCTGAATGAAATAAGTTCATCAGATGAAAACCAACAAAAATTGACAAGAACCACGAAAAGTTCTTGTATTTTAAGATAAAATCTTGCGCTATTAAAGAAAAAACTTCCAGCTCGCTGAAATATGTTCATTTGCTGAAAGTCAACAAAACCACGAAAAGTTCTTGTATTTAAAGATAAAATCTTTTTGCTTTCAAGAAGAAAGATCCAGTTGACTGAAATAAGTTCATTGGATGAAAACCAACAAAAATTGACAAGAACCACGAAAAGTTCTTGTATTTTAAGATAAAATCTGACGCTATTAAAGAAAAAACTTCTCCCTCGCTGAAATATGCTCATTTGCTGAAAATCAACAAAACAACGAAAAGTTCTTGCATTTGAAGATAAAATCTTTTTGCTTTAAAGAAGAAAGATCTCGCTGACTGAAATAAGTTCATTTGATGAAAATCAACAAAAATTGACAAGAACCACGAAAAGTTTTTGTATGTTAAGATAAAATCTGACGCTATTAAAGAAAAAACTTCTCGCTCGCTGAAATATGTTCATTTGCTGAAAATCAACAAAATCACGAAAAGTTCTTGTATTTGAAGATAAAATCTTTTTGCTTTGAAGAAGAAAGATCTAGCTGAATGAAATAAGTTCATCAGATGAAAACCAACAAAAATTGACAAGAACCACGAAAAGCTCTTGTATTTTAAGATAAAATCTGACGCTAATAAAGAAAAAACTTCTCGCTCGCTGAAATATGTTCATTTGCTGAAAATCAACAAAACCACGTAAAGTTCTTGTATTTGAAGATAAAATCTTTTTGCTTTGAAGAAGAAAGATCGAGCTGACTGAAATAAGTTCATAAGATGAAAACCAACAAAAATTGACAAGAACCACGAAAAGTTCTTGTATTTTAAGATAAAATCTTACGCTTTTAAAGAAAAAACTTCTCGCTCGCTGAAATATGTTCATTTGCTGAAAATCAACAAAACCACGAAAAGTTCTTGTATTTGAAGATAAAATCTTTTTGCTTTGAAGAAGAAAGATCTACGTTACTGAAATAAGTTTATTGGATGAAAATCAACAAAAATTGACAAGAACCACGAAAAGTTCTTGTATTTTAAGATAAAATCTGATGCTATTCAAGAAAAAACTTCTCGCTCGCTGAAATATGTTCATTTGCTGAAAATCAACAAAACCACGAAAAGTTCTTGTATTTGAAGATAAAATCTTTTTGCTTTCAAGAAGAAAGATCTAGCTGACTGAAATAACTTCATTGGAAGAAAACCAACGAAAATTGACAAGAACCACGAAAAGTTCTTGTATTTTAAGATAAAATCTGACGCTATTAAAGAAAAAACTTCTCCCTCGCTGAAATGTGTTCATTTGCTGAAAATCAACAAAACCACGAAAAGTTCTTGTATTTGAAGATAAAATCTTTTTGCTTTGAAGAAGAAAGATCCAGCTGACTGAAATAAGTTCATTTGATGAAAACTAACAAAAATTGACTAGAACCACGAAAAGTTCTTGTATTTTAAGATAAAATCTTACGCGATTCAAGAAAAAACTTCTAGCTCGCTGAAATATGTTCATTTGCTGAAAATCAACAAAACCACGAAAAGTTCTTGAATTTGAAGATAAAATCTTTTTTCTTTCAAGAAGAAAGATCCAGCTGACTGAAATAAGTTCATTGGATGAAGACCAACAAAAATTGACAAGAACCACGAAAAGTTCTTGTATTTTAATATAAAATCTGACGCGATTTAAGAAAAAACTTCTCGCTCTCTGAAATATGTTCATTTGCTGAAAATCAACAAAACCACGAAAAGTTCTTGCATTTGAAGATAAAATCTTTTTGCTTTGAAGAAGAAAGATCTAGCTGACTGAAATAAGTTCATAAGATGAAAACCAACAAAAATTGACAAGAACCACGACAAGTTCTTGCATTTTAAGATAAAATCTGACGCTATTAAAGAAAAAACTTCTTACTCGCTGAAATATGTTCATTTGCTGAAAATCAACAAAATCACGAAAAGTTCTTGTATTTGAAGATAAAATCTTTTTGCTTTGAAGAAGAAAGATCCAGCTGAATGAAATAAGTTCATCAGATGAAAACCAACAAAAATTGACAAGAACCACGAAAAGTTCTTGTATTTTAAGATAAAATCTTGCGCTATTAAAGAAAAAACTTCCAGCTCGCTGAAATATGTTCATTTGCTGAAAGTCAACAAAACCACGAAAAGTTCTTGTATTTAAAGATAAAATCTTTTTGCTTTCAAGAAGAAAGATCCAGTTGACTGAAATAAGTTCATTGGATGAAAACCAACAAAAATTGACAAGAACCACGAAAAGTTCTTGTATTTTAAGATAAAATCTGACGCTATTAAAGAAAAAACTTCTCCCTCGCTGAAATATGCTCATTTGCTGAAAATCAACAAAACAACGAAAAGTTCTTGTATTTGAAGATAAAATCTTTTTGCTTTAAAGAAGAAAGATCTCGCTGACTGAAATAAGTTCATTTGATGAAAATCAACAAAAATTGACAAGAACCACGAAAAGTTTTTGTATGTTAAGATAAAATCTGACGCTATTAAAGAAAAAACTTCTCGCTCGCTGAAATATGTTCATTTGCTGAAAATCAACAAAATCACGAAAAGTTCTTGTATTTGAAGATAAAATCTTTTTGCTTTGAAGAAGAAAGATCTAGCTGAATGAAATAAGTTCATCAGATGAAAACCAACAAAAATTGACAAGAACCACGAAAAGCTCTTGTATTTTAAGATAAAATCTGACGCTATTAAAGAAAAAACTTCCAGCTCGCTGAAATATGTTCATTTGCTGAAAATCAACAAAACCACGAAAAGTTCTTGTATTTGAAGATAAAATCTTTTTGCTTTCAAGAAGAAAGATCTCGCTGACTGAAATAAGTTCATTGGATGAAAACCAACAAAAATTGACAAGCACCACGAAAAGTTCTTGTATTTTAAGATAAAATCTGACGCTAATAAAGAAAAAACTTCTCGCTCGCTGAAATATGTTCATTTGCTGAAAATCAACAAAACCACGTAAAGTTCTTGTATTTGAAGATAAAATCTTTTTGCTTTGAAGAAGAAAGATCGAGCTGACTGAAATAAGTTCATAAGATGAAAACCAACAAAAATTGACAAGAACCACGAAAAGTTCTTGTATTTTAAGATAAAATCTTACGCTTTTAAAGAAAAAACTTCTCGCTCGCTGAAATATGTTCATTTGCTGAAAATCAACAAAACCACGAAAAGTTCTTGTATTTGAAGATAAAATCTTTTTGCTTTGAAGAAGAAAGATCTAGGTGACTGAAATAAGTTTATTGGATGAAAATCAACAAAAATTGACAAGAACCACGAAAAGTTTTTGTATTTTAAGATAAAATTTGACGCTATTAAAGAAAAAACTTCTCGCTCGCTGAAATATGTTCATTTGCTGAAAATCAACAAAATCACCAAAAGTTCTTGCATTTGAAGATAAAATCTTTTTGCTTTGAAGAAGAAAGATCCAGCTGACTGAAATAAGTTCATAAGATGAAAACCAAAAAAATTGACAAGCACCACGAAAAGTTCTTGTATTTTAAGATAAAATCTGACACTTTTAAAGAAAAAACTTCTCGCTCGCTGAAATATGTTCATTTGCTGAAAATCAACAAAACCACGAAAAGTTCTTGTATTTGAAGATAAAATCTTTTTGCTTTGAAGAAGAAAGATCAAGCTGACTGAAATAAGTTCATAAGATGAAAACCAACAAAAATTGACAAGAACCACGAAAAGTTCTTGTATTTAAGATAAAATCTGATGCTATTAAAGAAAAAACTTCTCGCTCGCTGAAATATGTTCATTTGCTGAAAATCAACAAAACCACGAAAAGTTCTTGTATTTGAAGATAAAATCTTTTTGCTTTGAAGAAAGATCTAGCTGACTGAAATAACTTCATTGGAAGAAAACCAACGAAAATTGACAAGAACCACGAAAAGTTCTTGTATTTTAAGATAAAATCTGACGCTATTAAAGAAAAAACTTCTCCCTCGCTGAAATATGTTCATTTGCTGAAAATCAACAAAACCACGAAAAGTTCTTGAATTTGAAGATAAAATCTTTTTTTCTTTCAAGAAGAAAGATCCAGCTGACTGAAATAAGTTCATTGGATGAAGACCAACAAAAATTGACAAGAACCACGAAAAGTTCTTGTATTTTAAGATAAAATCTGACGCGATTTAAGAAAAAACTTCTCGCTCTCTGAAATATGTTCATTTGCTGAAAATCAACAGAACCACGAAAAGTTCTTGTATTTGAAGATAAAATCTTTTTGCTTTGAAGAAGAAAGATCTCGCTGACTGAAATAAGTTTGTTGGATGAAAATCAACAAAAATTGACAAGAACCACGAAAAGTTTTTGTATTTTAAGATAAAATCTGACGCTATTAAAGAAAAAACTTCTCGCTCGCTGAAATATGTTCATTTGCTGAAAATCAACAAAACCACGAAAAGTTCTTGCATTTGAAGATAAAATCTTTTTGCTTTCAAGAAGAAAGATCCAGCTCACTGAAATAAGTTCATAAGATGAAAACCAACAAAAATTGACAAGAACCACGAAAAGTTCTTGTATTTTAAGATAAAATCTTACGCTATTAAATAAAAAACGTCTCGCTCGATGAAATATGTTCATTTGCTGAAAATCATCAAAACCATGAAAAAATCTTGTATTTGAAGATAAAATCTTTTATCTTTGAAGAAGAAAGATCGAGCTGACTGAAATAACTTTATTGGATGAAAACCAACGAAAATTGACACGAACCACGAAAAGTTCTTGTATTTTAAGATAAAATCTTGCGCTATTAAAGAAAAAACTTCCAGCTCGCTGAAATATGTTCATTTGCTGAAAGTCAACAAAACCACGAAAAGTTCTTGTATTTAAAGATAAAATCTTTTTGCTTTCAAGAAGAAAGATCCAGTTGACTGAAATAAGTTCATTGGATGAAAACCAACAAAAATTGACAAGAACCACGAAAAGTTCTTGTATTTTAAGATAAAATCTGACGCTATTAAAGAAAAAACTTCTCCCTCGCTGAAATATGCTCATTTGCTGAAAATCAACAAAACAACGAAAAGTTCTTGTATTTGAAGATAAAATCTTTTTGCTTTAAAGAAGAAAGATCTCGCTGACTGAAATAAGTTCATTTGATGAAAATCAACAAAAATTGACAAGAACCACGAAAAGTTTTTGTATGTTAAGATAAAATCTGACGCTATTAAAGAAAAAACTTCTCGCTCGCTGAAATATGTTCATTTGCTGAAAATCAACAAAATCACGAAAAGTTCTTGTATTTGAAGATAAAATCTTTTTGCTTTGAAGAAGAAAGATCTAGCTGAATGAAATAAGTTCATCAGATGAAAACCAACAAAAATTGACAAGAACCACGAAAAGCTCTTGTATTTTAAGATAAAATCTGACGCTATTAAAGAAAAAACTTCCAGCTCGCTGAAATATGTTCATTTGCTGAAAATCAACAAAACCACGAAAAGTTCTTGTATTTGAAGATAAAATCTTTTTGCTTTCAAGAAGAAAGATCTCGCTGACTGAAATAAGTTCATTGGATGAAAACCAACAAAAATTGACAAGCACCACGAAAAGTTCTTGTATTTTAAGATAAAATCTGACGCTAATAAAGAAAAAACTTCTCGCTCGCTGAAATATGTTCATTTGCTGAAAATCAACAAAACCACGTAAAGTTCTTGTATTTGAAGATAAAATCTTTTTGCTTTGAAGAAGAAAGATCGAGCTGACTGAAATAAGTTCATAAGATGAAAACCAACAAAAATTGACAAGAACCACGAAAAGTTCTTGTATTTTAAGATAAAATCTTACGCTTTTAAAGAAAAAACTTCTCGCTCGCTGAAATATGTTCATTTGCTGAAAATCAACAAAACCACGAAAAGTTCTTGTATTTGAAGATAAAATCTTTTTGCTTTGAAGAAGAAAGATCTAGGTGACTGAAATAAGTTTATTGGATGAAAATCAACAAAAATTGACAAGAACCACGAAAAGTTTTTGTATTTTAAGATAAAATTTGACGCTATTAAAGAAAAAACTTCTCGCTCGCTGAAATATGTTCATTTGCTGAAAATCAACAAAATCACCAAAAGTTCTTGCATTTGAAGATAAAATCTTTTTGCTTTGAAGAAGAAAGATCCAGCTGACTGAAATAAGTTCATAAGATGAAAACCAAAAAAATTGACAAGCACCACGAAAAGTTCTTGTATTTTAAGATAAAATCTGACGCTTTTAAAGAAAAAACTTCTCGCTCGCTGAAATATGTTCATTTGCTGAAAATCAACAAAACCACGAAAAGTTCTTGTATTTGAAGATAAAATCTTTTTGCTTTGAAGAAGAAAGATCAAGCTGACTGAAATAAGTTCATAAGATGAAAACCAACAAAAATTGACAAGAACCACGAAAAGTTCTTGTATTTAAGATAAAATCTGATGCTATTAAAGAAAAAACTTCTCGCTCGCTGAAATATGTTCATTTGCTGAAAATCAACAAAACCACGAAAAGTTCTTGTATTTGAAGATAAAATCTTTTTGCTTTGAAGAAAGATCTAGCTGACTGAAATAACTTCATTGGAAGAAAACCAACGAAAATTGACAAGAACCACGAAAAGTTCTTGTATTTTAAGATAAAATCTGACGCTATTAAAGAAAAAACTTCTCCCTCGCTGAAATATGTTCATTTGCTGAAAATCAACAAAACCACGAAAAGTTCTTGAATTTGAAGATAAAATCTTTTTTTCTTTCAAGAAGAAAGATCCAGCTGACTGAAATAAGTTCATTGGATGAAGACCAACAAAAATTGACAAGAACCACGAAAAGTTCTTGTATTTTAAGATAAAATCTGACGCGATTTAAGAAAAAACTTCTCGCTCTCTGAAATATGTTCATTTGCTGAAAATCAACAGAACCACGAAAAGTTCTTGTATTTGAAGATAAAATCTTTTTGCTTTGAAGAAGAAAGATCTCGCTGACTGAAATAAGTTTGTTGGATGAAAATCAACAAAAATTGACAAGAACCACGAAAAGTTTTTGTATTTTAAGATAAAATCTGACGCTATTAAAGAAAAAACTTCTCGCTCGCTGAAATATGTTCATTTGCTGAAAATCAACAAAACCACGAAAAGTTCTTGCATTTGAAGATAAAATCTTTTTGCTTTCAAGAAGAAAGATCCAGCTCACTGAAATAAGTTCATAAGATGAAAACCAACAAAAATTGACAAGAACCACGAAAAGTTCTTGTATTTTAAGATAAAATCTTACGCTATTAAATAAAAAACGTCTCGCTCGATGAAATATGTTCATTTGCTGAAAATCATCAAAACCATGAAAAAATCTTGTATTTGAAGATAAAATCTTTTATCTTTGAAGAAGAAAGATCGAGCTGACTGAAATAACTTTATTGGATGAAAACCAACGAAAATTGACACGAACCACGAAAAGTTCTTGTATTTTAAGATAAAATCTGACGCTATTAAAGAAAAAACTTCTCCCTCGCTGAAATATGTTCATTTGCTGAAAATCAACAAAACCACGAAAAGTTCTTGTATTTGAAGATAAAATCTTTTTGCTTTGAAGAAGAAAGATCTCGCTGACTGAAATAAGTTCGTTGGATGAAAACCAACAAAAATTGACAAGAACCACGAAAAGTTCTTGTATTTTAAGATAAAATCTGACGCGATTAAAGAAAAAACTTCTCGCTCTCTGAAATATGTTCATTTGCTGAAAATCAACAAAACCACGAAAAGTTCTTGTATTTGAAGATAAAATCTTTTTGCTTTGAAGAAGAAAGATCTAGCTGACTGAAATAAGTTTATTGGATGAAAATCAACAAAAATTGACAAGAACCACGAAAAGTTTTTGTATTTTAAGATAAAATCTGACGCTATTAAAGAAAAAACTTCTCGCTCGCTGAAATATGTTCATTTGCTGAAAATCAACAAAACCACGAAAAGTTCTTGCATTTGAAGATAAAATCTTTTTGCTTTGAAGAAGAAAGATCTAGCTGACTGAAATAAGTTCATTGGATGAAAACCAACAAAAATTGACAAGAACCACGAAAAGTTCTTGTATTTTAAGATAAAATCTTGCGCTATTAAAGAAAAAACTTCCAGCTCGCTGAAATATGTTCATCTTGTATTTGAAGATAAAATCTTTTTGCTTTCAAGAAGAAAGATCCAGCTGACTGAAATAAGTTCATTGGATGAAATCCAACAAAAATTGACAAGAACCACGAAAAGTTCTTGTATTTTAAGATAAAATCTGATGCTATTAAATAAAAAACGTCTCGCTCGATGAAATATGTTCATTTGCTGAAAATCATCAAAACCATGAAAAAATCTTGTATTTGAAGATAAAATCTTTTATCTTTGAAGAAGAAAGATCGAGCTGACTGAAATAACTTTATTGGATGAAAACCAACGAAAATTGACACGAACCACGAAAAGTTCTTGTATTTTAAGATAAAATCTGACGCTATTAAAGAAAAAACTTATCCCTCGCTGAAATATGTTCATTTGCTGAAAATCAACAAAACCACGAAAAGTTCTTGTATTTGAAGATAAAATCTTTTTGCTTTGAAGAAGAAAGATCTCGCTGACTGAAATAAGTTCGTTGGATGAAAACCAACAACAATTGACAAGAACCACGAAAAGTTCTTGTATTTTAAGATAAAATCTGACGCGATTAAAGAAAAAACTTCTCGCTCTCTGAAATATGTTCATTTGCTGAAAATCAACAAAACCACGAAAAGTACTTGTATTTGAAGATAAAATCTTTTTGCTTTGAAGAAGAAAGATCTAGCTGACTGAAATAAGTTTATTGGATGAAAATCAACAAAAATTGACAAGAACCACGAAAAGTTTTTGTATTTTAAGATAAAATCTGACGCTATTAAAGAAAAAACTTCTCGCTCGCTGAAATATGTTCATTTGCTGAAAATCAACAAAACCACGAAAAGTTCTTGCATTTGAAGATAAAATCTTTTTGCTTTGAAGAAGAAAGATCTAGCTGACTGAAATAAGTTCATTGGATGAAAACCAACAAAAATTGACAAGAACCACGAAAAGTTCTTGTATTTTAAGATAAAATCTTGCGCTATTAAAGAAAAAACTTCCAGCTCGCTGAAATATGTTCATCTTGTATTTGAAGATAAAATCTTTTTGCTTTCAAGAAGAAAGATCCAGCTGACTGAAATAAGTTCATTGGATGAAATCCAACAAAAATTGACAAGAACCACGAAAAGTTCTTGTATTTTAAGATAAAATCTGATGCTATTAAAGAAAAAACTTCTCCCTCGCTGAAATATGCTCATTTGCTGAAAATCAACAAAACCACGAAAAGTTCTTGTATTTGAAGATAAAATCTTTTTGCTTTGAAGAAGAAAGATCTAGCTGACTGAAAAAAGTTCGTTGGATGAAAACCAACAAAAATTGACAAGAACCACGTAAAGTTCTTGTATTTGAAGATAAAATCTTTTTGCTTTGAAGAAGAAAGATCGAGCTGACTGAAATAAGTTCATGAGATGAAAACCAACAAAAATTGACAAGAACCACGAAAAGTTCTTGGATTTTAAGATAAAATCTGACGCTTTTAAAGAAAAAACGTCTCGCTCGCTGAAATATGTTCATTTGCTGAAAATCAACAAAACCACGAAAAGTTCTTGTATTTGAAGATAAAATCTTTTTGCTTTGAAGAAGAAAGATCTAGCTGACTGAAATAAGTTCATTGGATGAAAACCAACGAAAATTGACAAGAACCACGAAAAGTTCTTGTATTTTGAGATAAAATCTGACGCGATTAAAGAAAAAACTTCTCGCTCTCTGAAATATGTTCATTTGCTGAAAATCAACAAAACCACGAAAAGTTCTTGTATTTGAAGATAAAATCTTTTTGCTTTGAAGAAGAAAGATCAAGCTGACTGAAATAAGTTCACAAGATGAAAACCAACAAAAATTGACAAGAACCACGAAAAGTTCTTGTATTTAAAGATAAAATCTGACGCTATTAATGAAAAAACTTCTCCCTCGCTGAAATATGTTCATTTGCTGAAAATCAACAAAACCACGAAAAGTTCTTGTATTTGAAGATAAAATCTTTTTGCTTTGAAGAAGAAAGATCTAGCTGACTGAAATAAGTTCGTTGGATGAAAACCAACAAAAATTGACAAGAACCACGTAAAGTTCTTGTATTTGAAGATAAAATCTTTTTGCTTTGAAGAAGAAAGATCGAGCTGACTGAAATAAGTTCATAAGATGAAAACCAACAAAAATTGACAAGAACCACGAAAAGTTCTTGGATTTTAAGATAAAATCTGACGCTATTAAAGAAAAAACGTCTCGCTCGCTGAAATATGTTCATTTGCTGAAAATCAACAAAACCACGAAAAATTCTTGTATTTGAAGATAAAATCTTTTTGCTTTGAAGAAGAAAGATCCAGCTGACTGAAATAACTTCATTGGATGAAAACCAACGAAAATTGACAAGAACCACGAAAAGTTCTTGTATTTTGAGATAAAATCTGACGCTATTAAAGAAAAAACTTCTCCCTCGCTGAAATATGTTAATATGCTGAAAATCAAAAAAAACACGAAAAGTTCTTGCATTTGAAGATAAAATCTTTTTGCTTTGAAGAAGAAAGATCCAGCTGACTGAAATAAGTTCATAAGAAGAAAACCAACAAAAATTGACAAGAACCACGAAAAGGTCTTGTATTTTAAGATAAAATCTGACGCTATTAAAGAAAAAACTTCTCGCTCGCTGAAATATGTTCATTTGCTGAAAATCAACAAAACCACGAAAAGTTCTTGTATTTGAAGATAAAATCTTTTTGCTTTGAAGAAGAAAGATCAAGCTGACTGAAATAAGTTCATAAGATGAAAACCAACAAAAATTGACAAGAACCACGAAAAGTTCTTGTATTTAAAGATAAAATCTGACGCTATTAAAGAAAAAACTTCTCCCTCGCTGAAATATGTTCATTTTCTGAAAATCAACAAAACCACGAAAAGTTCTTGTATTTGAAGATAAAATCTTTTTGCTTTGAAGAAGAAAGATCTAGCTGACTGAAATAAGTTCGTTGGATGAAAACCAACAAAAATTGACAAGAACCACGTAAAGTTCTTGTATTTGAAGATAAAATATTTTTGCTTTGAAGAAGAAAGATCGAGCTGACTGAAATAAGTTCATAAGATGAAAACCAACAAAAATTGACAAGAACCACGAAAAGTTCTTGGATTTTAAGATAAAATCTGACGCTATTAAAGAAAAAACGTCTCGCTCGCTGAAATATGTTCATTTGCTGAAAATCAACAAAACCACGAAAAGTTCTTGTATTTGAAGATAAAATCTTTTTGCTTTGAAGAAGAAAGATCTAGCTGACTGAAATAAGTTCGTTGGATGAAAACCAACAAAAATTGACAAGAACCACGAAAAGATCTTGTATTTTAAGATAAAATCTGACGCTATTAAAGAAAAAACTTCTCGCTCGCTGAAATATGTTCATTTGCTGAAAATCAACAAAACCACGAAAAGTTCCTGTGTTTGAAGATAAAATCTTTTTGCTTTGAGGAAGAAAGATCCAGCTGACTGAAATAAGTTCATTTGATGAAAACTAACAAAAATTGACAAGAACCACGAAAAGTTCTTGTATTTTAAGATAAAATCTGACGCGATTTAAGAAAAAACTTCTCGCTCTCTGAAATATGTTCATTTGCTGAAAATCAACAGAACCACGAAAAGTTCTTGTATTTGAAGATAAAATCTTTTTGCTTTGAAGAAGAAAGATCTCGCTGACTGAAATAAGTTTGTTGGATGAAAATCAACAAAAATTGACAAGAACCACGAAAAGTTTTTGTATTTTAAGATAAAATCTGACGCTATTAAAGAAAAAACTTCTCGCTCGCTGAAATATGTTCATTTGCTGAAAATCAACAAAACCACGAAAAGTTCTTGCATTTGAAGATAAAATCTTTTTGCTTTCAAGAAGAAAGATCCAGCTCACTGAAATAAGTTCATAAGATGAAAACCAACAAAAATTGACAAGAACCACGAAAAGTTCTTGTATTTTAAGATAAAATCTTACGCTATTAAATAAAAAACGTCTCGCTCGATGAAATATGTTCATTTGCTGAAAATCATCAAAACCATGAAAAAATCTTGTATTTGAAGATAAAATCTTTTATCTTTGAAGAAGAAAGATCGAGCTGACTGAAATAACTTTATTGGATGAAAACCAACGAAAATTGACACGAACCACGAAAAGTTCTTGTATTTTAAGATAAAATCTGACGCTATTAAAGAAAAAACTTCTCCCTCGCTGAAATATGTTCATTTGCTGAAAATCAACAAAACCACGAAAAGTTCTTGTATTTGAAGATAAAATCTTTTTGCTTTGAAGAAGAAAGATCTCGCTGACTGAAATAAGTTCGTTGGATGAAAACCAACAAAAATTGACAAGAACCACGAAAAGTTCTTGTATTTTAAGATAAAATCTGACGCGATTAAAGAAAAAACTTCTCGCTCTCTGAAATATGTTCATTTGCTGAAAATCAACAAAACCACGAAAAGTTCTTGTATTTGAAGATAAAATCTTTTTGCTTTGAAGAAGAAAGATCTAGCTGACTGAAATAAGTTTATTGGATGAAAATCAACAAAAATTGACAAGAACCACGAAAAGTTTTTGTATTTTAAGATAAAATCTGACGCTATTAAAGAAAAAACTTCTCGCTCGCTGAAATATGTTCATTTGCTGAAAATCAACAAAACCACGAAAAGTTCTTGCATTTGAAGATAAAATCTTTTTGCTTTGAAGAAGAAAGATCTAGCTGACTGAAATAAGTTCATTGGATGAAAACCAACAAAAATTGACAAGAACCACGAAAAGTTCTTGTATTTTAAGATAAAATCTTGCGCTATTAAAGAAAAAACTTCCAGCTCGCTGAAATATGTTCATCTTGTATTTGAAGATAAAATCTTTTTGCTTTCAAGAAGAAAGATCCAGCTGACTGAAATAAGTTCATTGGATGAAATCCAACAAAAATTGACAAGAACCACGAAAAGTTCTTGTATTTTAAGATAAAATCTGATGCTATTAAATAAAAAACGTCTCGCTCGATGAAATATGTTCATTTGCTGAAAATCATCAAAACCATGAAAAAATCTTGTATTTGAAGATAAAATCTTTTATCTTTGAAGAAGAAAGATCGAGCTGACTGAAATAACTTTATTGGATGAAAACCAACGAAAATTGACACGAACCACGAAAAGTTCTTGTATTTTAAGATAAAATCTGACGCTATTAAAGAAAAAACTTATCCCTCGCTGAAATATGTTCATTTGCTGAAAATCAACAAAACCACGAAAAGTTCTTGTATTTGAAGATAAAATCTTTTTGCTTTGAAGAAGAAAGATCTCGCTGACTGAAATAAGTTCGTTGGATGAAAACCAACAAAAATTGACAAGAACCACGAAAAGTTCTTGTATTTTAAGATAAAATCTGACGCGATTAAAGAAAAAACTTCTCGCTCTCTGAAATATGTTCATTTGCTGAAAATCAACAAAACCACGAAAAGTACTTGTATTTGAAGATAAAATCTTTTTGCTTTGAAGAAGAAAGATCTAGCTGACTGAAATAAGTTTATTGGATGAAAATCAACAAAAATTGACAAGAACCACGAAAAGTTTTTGTATTTTAAGATAAAATCTGACGCTATTAAAGAAAAAACTTCTCGCTCGCTGAAATATGTTCATTTGCTGAAAATCAACAAAACCACGAAAAGTTCTTGCATTTGAAGATAAAATCTTTTTGCTTTGAAGAAGAAAGATCTAGCTGACTGAAATAAGTTCATTGGATGAAAACCAACAAAAATTGACAAGAACCACGAAAAGTTCTTGTATTTTAAGATAAAATCTTGCGCTATTAAAGAAAAAACTTCCAGCTCGCTGAAATATGTTCATCTTGTATTTGAAGATAAAATCTTTTTGCTTTCAAGAAGAAAGATCCAGCTGACTGAAATAAGTTCATTGGATGAAATCCAACAAAAATTGACAAGAACCACGAAAAGTTCTTGTATTTTAAGATAAAATCTGATGCTATTAAAGAAAAAACTTCTCCCTCGCTGAAATATGCTCATTTGCTGAAAATCAACAAAACCACGAAAAGTTCTTGTATTTGAAGATAAAATCTTTTTGCTTTGAAGAAGAAAGATCTAGCTGACTGAAAAAAGTTCGTTGGATGAAAACCAACAAAAATTGACAAGAACCACGTAAAGTTCTTGTATTTGAAGATAAAATCTTTTTGCTTTGAAGAAGAAAGATCGAGCTGACTGAAATAAGTTCATGAGATGAAAACCAACAAAAATTGACAAGAACCACGAAAAGTTCTTGGATTTTAAGATAAAATCTGACGCTTTTAAAGAAAAAACGTCTCGCTCGCTGAAATATGTTCATTTGCTGAAAATCAACAAAACCACGAAAAGTTCTTGTATTTGAAGATAAAATCTTTTTGCTTTGAAGAAGAAAGATCTAGCTGACTGAAATAAGTTCATTGGATGAAAACCAACGAAAATTGACAAGAACCACGAAAAGTTCTTGTATTTTGAGATAAAATCTGACGCGATTAAAGAAAAAACTTCTCGCTCTCTGAAATATGTTCATTTGCTGAAAATCAACAAAACCACGAAAAGTTCTTGTATTTGAAGATAAAATCTTTTTGCTTTGAAGAAGAAAGATCAAGCTGACTGAAATAAGTTCACAAGATGAAAACCAACAAAAATTGACAAGAACCACGAAAAGTTCTTGTATTTAAAGATAAAATCTGACGCTATTAATGAAAAAACTTCTCCCTCGCTGAAATATGTTCATTTGCTGAAAATCAACAAAACCACGAAAAGTTCTTGTATTTGAAGATAAAATCTTTTTGCTTTGAAGAAGAAAGATCTAGCTGACTGAAATAAGTTCGTTGGATGAAAACCAACAAAAATTGACAAGAACCACGTAAAGTTCTTGTATTTGAAGATAAAATCTTTTTGCTTTGAAGAAGAAAGATCGAGCTGACTGAAATAAGTTCATAAGATGAAAACCAACAAAAATTGACAAGAACCACGAAAAGTTCTTGGATTTTAAGATAAAATCTGACGCTATTAAAGAAAAAACGTCTCGCTCGCTGAAATATGTTCATTTGCTGAAAATCAACAAAACCACGAAAAATTCTTGTATTTGAAGATAAAATCTTTTTGCTTTGAAGAAGAAAGATCCAGCTGACTGAAATAACTTCATTGGATGAAAACCAACGAAAATTGACAAGAACCACGAAAAGTTCTTGTATTTTGAGATAAAATCTGACGCTATTAAAGAAAAAACTTCTCCCTCGCTGAAATATGTTAATATGCTGAAAATCAAAAAAAACACGAAAAGTTCTTGCATTTGAAGATAAAATCTTTTTGCTTTGAAGAAGAAAGATCCAGCTGACTGAAATAAGTTCATAAGAAGAAAACCAACAAAAATTGACAAGAACCACGAAAAGGTCTTGTATTTTAAGATAAAATCTGACGCTATTAAAGAAAAAACTTCTCGCTCGCTGAAATATGTTCATTTGCTGAAAATCAACAAAACCACGAAAAGTTCTTGTATTTGAAGATAAAATCTTTTTGCTTTGAAGAAGAAAGATCAAGCTGACTGAAATAAGTTCATAAGATGAAAACCAACAAAAATTGACAAGAACCACGAAAAGTTCTTGTATTTAAAGATAAAATCTGACGCTATTAAAGAAAAAACTTCTCCCTCGCTGAAATATGTTCATTTTCTGAAAATCAACAAAACCACGAAAAGTTCTTGTATTTGAAGATAAAATCTTTTTGCTTTGAAGAAGAAAGATCTAGCTGACTGAAATAAGTTCGTTGGATGAAAACCAACAAAAATTGACAAGAACCACGTAAAGTTCTTGTATTTGAAGATAAAATATTTTTGCTTTGAAGAAGAAAGATCGAGCTGACTGAAATAAGTTCATAAGATGAAAACCAACAAAAATTGACAAGAACCACGAAAAGTTCTTGGATTTTAAGATAAAATCTGACGCTATTAAAGAAAAAACGTCTCGCTCGCTGAAATATGTTCATTTGCTGAAAATCAACAAAACCACGAAAAGTTCTTGTATTTGAAGATAAAATCTTTTTGCTTTGAAGAAGAAAGATCTAGCTGACTGAAATAAGTTCGTTGGATGAAAACCAACAAAAATTGACAAGAACCACGAAAAGTTCTTGTATTTTGAGATAAAATCTGACGCGATTAAAGAAAAAACTTCTCGCTCTCTGAAATATGTTCATTTGCTGAAAATCAACAAAACCACGAAAAGTTCTTGTATTTGAAGATAAAATCTCTTTGCTTTGAAGAAGAAAGATCTAGCTGACTGAAATCAGTTTATTGGATGAAAATCAACAAAAATTGACAAGAACCACGAAAAGTTTTTGTATTTTAAGAAAAATCTGACGCTATTAAAGAAAAAACTTCTCGCTCGCTGAAATTTGTTCATTTGCTGAAAATCAACAAAACCACGAAAAGTTCTTGCATTTGAAGATAAAATCTTTTTGCTTTGAAGAAGAAAGATCCAGCTGACTGAAATAAGTTCATAAGATGAAAAACAACAAAAATTGACAAGAACCACGAAAAGTTCTTGTATTTTAAGATAAAATCTGACGCTATTAAAGAAAAAACTTCTCGCTCGCTGAAATATGTTCATTTGCTGAAAATCAACAAAATCACGAAAAGTTCTTGTATTTGAAGATAAAATCTTTTTGCTTTCAAGAAGAAAGACCTAGCTGACTGAAATAAGTTCATTTGATGAAAATCAACAAAAATTGACAAGAACCACGAAAAGTTTTTGTATTTTAAGATAAAATCTGACGCTATTAAAGAAAAAACTTCTCGCTCGCTGAAATATGTTCATTTGCTGAAAATCAACAAAATCACGAAAAGTTCTTGTATTTGAAGATAAAATCTTTTTTCTTTGAAGAAGAAAGATCTCGCTGAATGAAATAAGTTCATCAGATGAAAACCAACAAAAATTGACAAGAACCACGAAAAGTTCTTGTATTTTAAGATAAAATCTTGCGCTATTAAAGAAAAAACTTCCAGCTCGCTGAAATATGTTCATTTGCTGAAAATCAACAAAACCACGAAAAGTTCTTGTGTTTGAAGATAAAATCTTTTTGCTTTCAAGAAGAAAGATCCAGCTGACTGAAATAAGTTCATTGGATGAAAACCAACAAAAATTGACAAGAACCACGAAAAGTTCTTGTATTTTAAGATAAAATCTGACGCTATTAAAGAAAAAACTTCTCCCTCGCTGAATTATGCTCATTTGCTGAAAATCAACAAAACCACGAAAAGTTCTTGTATTTGAAGATAAAATCTTTTTGCTTTGAAGAAGAAAGAACGAGCTGACTGAAATAAGTTCATAAGATGAAAACCAACAAAAATTGACAAGAACCACGAAAAGTTCTTGTATTTTAAGATAAAATCTGACGCTATTAAAGAAAAAACTTCTCGCTCGCTGAAATCTGTTCATTTGCTGAAAATCAACAAAACCACGAAAAGTTCTTGCATTTGAAGATAAAATCTTTTTGCTTTCAAGAAGAAAGATCTAGCTGACTGAAATAAGTTCATTTGATGAAAATCAACAAAAATTGACAAGAACCACGAAAAGTTTTTGTATTTTAAGATAAAATCTGACGCGATTTAAGAAAAAACTTCTCGCTCGCTGAAATATGTTCATTTGCTGAAAATCAACAAAACCACGAAAAGTTCTTGCATTTGAAGATAAAATCTTTTTGCTTTGAAGAAGAAAGATCCAGCTGACTGAAATAAGTTCATAAGATGAAAACCAACAAAAATTGACAAGAACCACGAAAAGTTCTTGTATTTTAAGATAAAATCTTACGCTTTTAAAGAAAAAACTTCTCGCTCGCTGAAATATGTTCATTTGCTGAAAATCAACAAAACCACGAAAAGTTCTTGTATTTGAAGATAAAATCTTTTTGCTTTCAAGAAGAAAGATCCAGCTGACTGAAATAAGTTCATTTGATGAAAATCAACAAAAATTGACAAGAACCACGAAAAGTTTTTGTATTTTAAGATAAAATCTGACGCTATTAAAGAAAAAACTTCTCGCTCGCTGAAATATGTTCATTTGCTGAAAATCAACAAAACCACGAAAAGTTCTTGTATTTGAAGATAAAATCTTTTTGCTTTGAAGAAGAAAGATCCAGCTGACTGAAATAAGTTCATAAGATGAAAACCAACAAAAATTGACAAGAACCACGAAAAGTTCTTGTATTTTAAGATAAAATCTGACGCTATTAAAGAAAAAACTTCTCGCTCGCTGAAATATGTTCATTTGCTGAAAATCAACAAAACCACGAAAAGTTCTTGTATTTGAAGATAAAATCTTTTTGCTTTAAAGAAGAAAGATCTCGCTGACTGAAATAAGTTCATTGGATGAAAATCAACAAAAATTGACAAGAACCACGAAAAGTTCTTGTATTTTAAGATAAAATCTGACGCTATTAAAGAAAAAACTTCTCCCTCGCTGAATTATGCTCATTTGCTGAAAATCAACAAAACCACGAAAAGTTCTTGTATTTGAAGATAAAATCTTTTTGCTTTAAAGAAGAAAGATCTCGCTGACTGAAATAAGTTCATTTGATGAAAATCAACAAAAATTGACAAGAACCACGAAAAGTTCTTGTATTTTAAGATAAAATCTGACGCGATTTAAGAAAAAACTTCTCGCTCGCTGAAATATGTTCATTTGCTGAAAATCAACAAAACCACGAAAAGTTCTTGCATTTGAAGATAAAATCTTTTTGCTTTGAAGAAGAAAGATCCAGCTGACTGAAATAAGTTCATAAGATGAAAACCAACAAAAATTGACAAGAACCACGAAAAGTTCTTGTATTTTAAGATAAAATCTTACGCTTTTAAAGAAAAAACTTCTCGCTCGCTGAAATATGTTCATTTGCTGAAAATCAACAAAACCACGAAAAGTTCTTGTATTTGAAGATAAAATCTTTTTGCTTTCAAGAAGAAAGATCTAGCTGACTGAAATAAGTTCATTTGATGAAAATCAACAAAAATTGACAAGAACCACGAAAAGTTTTTGTATTTTAAGATAAAATCTGACGCTATTAAAGAAAAAACTTCTCGCTCGCTGAAATATGTTCATTTGCTGAAAATCAACAAAACCACGAAAAGTTCTTGTATTTGAAGATAAAATCTTTTTGCTTTGAAGAAGAAAGATCCAGCTGACTGAAATAAGTTCATAAGATGAAAACCAACAAAAATTGACAAGAACCACGAAAAGTTCTTGTATTTTAAGATAAAATCTGACGCTATTAAAGAAAAAACTTCTCGCTCGCTGAAATATGTTCATTTGCTGAAAATCAACAAAACCACGAAAAGTTCTTGTATTTGAAGATAAAATCTTTTTGCTTTAAAGAAGAAAGATCTCGCTGACTGAAATAAGTTCATTGGATGAAAATCAACAAAAATTGACAAGAACCACGAAAAGTTCTTGTATTTTAAGATAAAATCTGACGCTATTAAAGAAAAAACTTCTCCCTCGCTGAATTATGCTCATTTGCTGAAAATCAACAAAACCACGAAAAGTTCTTGTATTTGAAGATAAAATCTTTTTGCTTTAAAGAAGAAAGATCTCGCTGACTGAAATAAGTTCATTTGATGAAAATCAACAAAAATTGACAAGAACCACGAAAAGTTCTTGTATTTTAAGTTAAAATCTGACGCTATTAAAGAAAAAACTTCTCGCTCGCTGAAATATGTTCATTTGCTGAAAATCAACAAAATCACGAAAAGTTCTTGTATTTGAAGATAAAATCTTTTTGCTTTGAAGAAGAAAGATCGAGCTGAATGAAATAAGTTCATCAGATGAAAACCAACAAAAATTGACAAGAACCACGAAAAGTTCTTGTATTTTAAGATAAAATCTTACGCTATTAAAGAAAAAACTTCCAGCTCGCTGAAATATGTTCATTTGCTGAAAATCAACAAAACCACGAAAAGTTCTTGTATTTGAAGATAAAATCTTTTTGCTTTCAAGAAGAAAGATCGAGCTGACTGAAATAAGTTCATTGGATGAAAACCAACAAAAATTGACAAGAACCACGAAAAGTTCTTGTATTTTAAGATAAAATCTGACGCTAATAAAGAAAAAACTTCTCGCTCGCTGAAATATGTTCATTTGCTGAAAATCAACAAAACCACGTAAAGTTCTTGTATTTGAAGATAAAATATTTTTGCTTTGAAGAAGAAAGAACGAGCTGACTGAAATAAGTTCATAAGATGAAAACCAACAAAAATTGACAAGAACCACGAAAAGTTCTTGTATTTTAAGATAAAATCTTACGCTTTTAAAGAAAAAACTTCTCGCTCACTGAAATATGTTCATTTGCTGAAAATCAACAAAACCACGAAAAGTTCTTGTATTTGAAGATAAAATCTTTTTGCTTTCAAGAAGAAAGATCCAGCTGACTGAAATAAGTTCATTTGATGAAAATCAACAAAAATTGACAAGAACCACGAAAAGTTTTTGTATTTTAAGATAAAATCTGACGCTATTAAAGAAAAAACTTCTCGCTCGCTGAAATATGTTCATTTGCTGAAAATCAACAAAACCACGAAAAGTTCTTGTATTTGAAGATAAAATCTTTTTGCTTTGAAGAAGAAAGATCAAGCTGACTGAAATAAGTTCATAAGATGAAAACCAACAAAAATTGACAAGAACCACGAAAAGTTCTTGTATTTTAAGATAAAATCTGACGCTATTAAAGAAAAAACTTCTCGCTCGCTGAAATATGTTCATTTGCTGAAAATCAACAAAACCACGAAAAGTTCTTGCATTTGAAGATAAAATCTTTTTGCTTTCAAGAAGAAAGATCTAGCTGACTGAAATAAGTTCATTTGATGAAAATCAACAAAAATTGACAAGAACCACGAAAAGTTTTTGTATTTTAAGATAAAATCTGACGCGATTTAAGAAAAAACTTCTCGCTCGCTGAAATATGTTCATTTGCTGAAAATCAACAAAACCACGAAAAGTTCTTGCATTTGAAGATAAAATCTTTTTGCTTTGAAGAAGAAAGATCCAGCTGACTGAAATAAGTTCATAAGATGAAAACCAACAAAAATTGACAAGAACCACGAAAAGTTCTTGTATTTTAAGATAAAATCTTACGCTTTTAAAGAAAAAACTTCTCGCTCGCTGAAATATGTTCATTTGCTGAAAATCAACAAAACCACGAAAAGTTCTTGTATTTGAAGATAAAATCTTTTTGCTTTGAAGAAGAAAGATCAAGCTGACTGAAATAAGTTCAGAAGATGAAAACCAACAAAAATTGACAAGAACCACGAAAAGTTCTTGTATTTTAAGATAAAATCTGACGCTATTAAAGAAAAAACTTCTCGCTCGCTGAAATATGTTCATTTGCTGAAAATCAACAAAACCACGAAAAGTTCTTGTATTTGAAGATAAAATCTTCTTGCTTTGAAGAAGAAAGATCAAGCTGACTGAAATAAGTTCATAAGATGAAAACCAACAAAAATTGACAAGAACCACGAAAAGTTCTTGTATTTTGAGATAAAATCTGACGCTATTGAAGAAAAAACTTCTCCCTCGCTGAAATATGTTAATTTGCTGAAAATCAACAAAACCACGAAAAGTTCTTGTATTTGAAGATAAAATCTTTTTGCTTTGAAGAAGAAAGATCCAGCTGACTGAAATAAGTTCATTTGATGAAAACTAACAAAAATTGACAAGAACCACGAAAAGTTCTTGTATTTTAAGATAAAATCTTACGCTATTGAAGAAAAAACTTCTAGCTCGCTGAAATATGTTCATTTGCTGAAATTCAACAAAACCACGAAAAGTTCTTGCATTTGAAGATAAAATCTTTTTGCTTTCAAGAAGAAAGATCCAGCTGACTGAAATAAGTTCATTGGATGAAAACCAACAAAAATTGACAAGAACCACGAAAAGTTCTTGTATTTTAAGATAAAATCTGACGCGATTTAAGAAAAAACTTCTCGCTCTCTGAAATATGTTCATTTGCTGAAAATCAACAGAACCACGAAAAGTTCTTGTATTTGAAGATAAAATCTTTTTGCTTTGAAGAAGAAAGATCTAGGTGACTGAAATAAGTTTATTGGATGAAAATCAACAAAAATTGACAAGAACCACGAAAAGTTTTTTATTTTAAGATAACATCTGACGCTATTAAAGAAAAAACATCTCGCTCGCTGAAATATGTTCATTTCCTGTAAATCAACAAAACCACGAAAAGTTCTTGCATTTGAAGATAAAATCTTCTTGCTTTCAAGAAGAAAGATCCAGCTGACTGAAATAAGTTCATAAGATGAAAACCAACAAAAATTGACAAGAACCACGAAAAGTTCTTGTATTTTAAGATAAAATCTGACGCTATTAAAGAAAAAACTTCTCGCTCGCTGAAATATGTTCATTTGCTGAAAATCAACAAAATCACGAAAAGTTCTTGTATTTGAAGATAAAATCTTTTTTCTTTGAAGAAGAAAGATCTAGCTGAATGAAATAAGTTGATCAGATGAAAACCAACAAAAATTGACAAGAACCACGAAAAGTTCTTGTATTTTAAGATAAAATCTTGCGCTATTAAAGAAAAAACTTCCAGCTCGCTGAAATATGTTCATTTGCTGAAAATCAACAAAACCACGAAAAGTTCTTGTATTTGAAGATAAAATCTTTTTGCTTTCAAGAAGAAAGATCTTGCTGACTGAAATAAGTTCATTGGATGAAAACCAACAAAAATTGACAAGAACCACGAAAAGTTCTTGTATTTTAAGATAAAATCTGACGCTATTAAAGAAAAAACTTCTCCCTCGCTGAATTATGCTCATTTGCTGAAAATCAACAAAACCACGAAAAGTTCTTGTATTTGAAGATAAAATCTTTTTGCTTTAAAGAAGAAAGATCTCGCTGACTGAAATAAGTTCATTTGATGAAAATCAACAAAAATTGACAAGAACCACGAAAAGTTCTTGTATTTTAAGTTAAAATCTGACGCTATTAAAGAAAAAACTTCTCGCTCGCTGAAATATGTTCATTTGCTGAAAATCAACAAAATCACGAAAAGTTCTTGTATTTGAAGATAAAATCTTTTTGCTTTGAAGAAGAAAGATCGAGCTGAATGAAATAAGTTCATCAGATGAAAACCAACAAAAATTGACAAGAACCACGAAAAGTTCTTGTATTTTAAGATAAAATCTTACGCTATTAAAGAAAAAACTTCCAGCTCGCTGAAATATGTTCATTTGCTGAAAATCAACAAAACCACGAAAAGTTCTTGTATTTGAAGATAAAATCTTTTTGCTTTCAAGAAGAAAGATCGAGCTGACTGAAATAAGTTCATTGGATGAAAACCAACAAAAATTGACAAGAACCACGAAAAGTTCTTGTATTTTAAGATAAAATCTGACGCTAATAAAGAAAAAACTTCTCGCTCGCTGAAATATGTTCATTTGCTGAAAATCAACAAAACCACGTAAAGTTCTTGTATTTGAAGATAAAGTATTTTTGCTATGAAGAAGAAAGAACGAGCTGACTGAAATAAGTTCATAAGATGAAAACCAACAAAAATTGACAAGAACCACGAAAAGTTCTTGTATTTTAAGATAAAATCTTACGCTATTAAAGAAAAAACTTCCAGCTCGCTGAAATATGTTCATTTGCTGAAAATCAACAAAACCACGAAAAGTTCTTGCATTTGAAGATAAAATCTTTTTTCTTTCAAGAAGAAAGATCTAGCTGACTGAAATAAGTTCATTTGATGAAAATCAACAAAAATTGACAAGAACCACGAAAAGTTTTTGTATTTTAAGATAAAATCTGACGCGATTTAAGAAAAAACTTCTCGCTCGCTGAAATATGTTCATTTGCTGAAAATCAACAAAACCACGAAAAGTTCTTGCATTTGAAGATAAAATCTTTTTGCTTTGAAGAAGAAAGATCCAGCTGACTGAAATAAGTTCATAAGATGAAAACCAACAAAAATTGACAAGAACCACGAAAAGTTCTTGTATTTTAAGATAAAATCTTACGCTTTCAAAGAAAAAACTTCTCGCTCGCTGAAATATGTTCATTTGCTGAAAATCAACAAAACCACGAAAAGTTCTTGTATTTGAAGATAAAATCTTTTTGCTTTCAAGAAGAAAGATCTAGCTGACTGAAATAAGTTCATTTGATGAAAATCAACAAAAATTGACAAGAACCACGAAAAGTTTTTGTATTTTAAGACAAAATCTGACGCTATTAAAGAAAAAACTTCTCGCTCGCTGAAATATGTTCATTTGCTGAAAATCAACAAAACCACGAAAAGTTCTTGTATTTGAAGATAAAATCTTTTTGCTTTGAAGAAGAAAGATCAAGCTGACTGAAATAAGTTCATAAGATGAAAACCAACAAAAATTGACAAGAACCACGAAAAGTTCTTGTATTTTAAGATAAAATCTGACGCTATTAAAGAAAAAACTTCTCGCTCGCTGAAATATGTTCATTTGCTGAAAATCAACAAAACCACGAAAAGTTCTTGTATTTGAAGATAAAATCTTCTTGCTTTGAAGAAGAAAGATCAAGCTGACTGAAATAAGTTCATAAGATGAAAACCAACAAAAATTGACAAGAACCACGAAAAGTTCTTGTATTTTGAGATAAAATCTGACGCTATTGAAGAAAAAACTTCTCCCTCGCTGAAATATGTTAATTTGCTGAAAATCAACAAAACCACGAAAAGTTCTTGTATTTGAAGATAAAATCTTTTTGCTTTGAAGAAGAAAGATCCAGCTGACTGAAATAAGTTCATTTGATGAAAACTAACAAAAATTGACAAGAACCACGAAAAGTTCTTGTATTTTAAGATAAAATCTTACGCTATTGAAGAAAAAACTTCTAGCTCGCTGAAATATGTTCATTTGCTGAAAATCAACAAAACCACGAAAAGTTCTTGCATTTGAAGATAAAATCTTTTTGCTTTCAAGAAGAAAGATCCAGCTGACTGAAATAAGTTCATTGGATGAAAACCAACAAAAATTGACAAGAACCACGAAAAGTTCTTGTATTTTAAGATAAAATCTGACGCGATTTAAGAAAAAACTTCTCGCTCTCTGAAAATTGTTCATTTGCTGAAAATCAACAGAACCACGAAAAGTTCTTGTATTTGAAGATAAAATCTTTTTGCTTTGAAGAAGAAAGATCTAGGTGACTGAAATAAGTTTATTGGATGAAAATCAACAAAAATTGACAAGAACCACGAAAAGTTTTTTATTTTAAGATAACATCTGACGCTATGAAAGAAAAAACATCTCGCTCGCTGAAATATGTTCATTTGCTGAAAATCAACAAAACCACGAAAAGTTCTTGCATTTGAAGATAAAATCTTCTTGCTTTCAAGAAGAAAGATCCAGCTGACTGAAATAAGTTCATAAGATGAAAACCAACAAAAATTGACAAGAACCACGAAAAGTTCTTGTATTTTAAGATAAAATCTGACGCTATTAAAGAAAAAACGTCTCGCTCGCTGAAATATGTTCATTTGCTGAAAATCAACAAAACCACGAAAAGTTCTTGTATTTGAAGATAAAATCTTTTTGCTTTGAAGAAGAAAGATCTAGCTGACTGAAATAAGTTCGTTGGATGAAAACCAACGAAAATTGACAAGAACCACGAAAAGTTCTTGTATTTTAAGATAAATTCTGACGCTATTGAAGAAAAAACTTCTCCCTCGCTGAAATATGTTCATTTGCTGAAAATCAACAAAACCACGAAAAGTTCTTGTATTTGAAGATAAAATCTTTTTGCTTTGAAGAAGAAAGATCTAGCTGACTGAAAAAAGTTCGTTGGATGAAAACCAACAAAAATTGACAAGAACCACGTAAAGTTCTTGTATTTGAAGATAAAATCTTTTTGCTTTGAAGAAGAAAGATCGAGCTGACTGAAATAAGTTCATGAGATGAAAACCAACAAAAATTGACAAGAACCACGAAAAGTTCTTGGATTTTAAGATAAATTCTGACGCTATTAAAGAAAAAACGTCTCGCTCGCTGAAATATGTTCATTTGCAGAAAATCAACAAAACCACGAAAAGTTCTTGTATTTGAAGATAAAATCTTTTTGCTTTGAAGAAGAAAGATCTCGCTGACTGAAATAAGTTCATTGGATGAAAATCAACAAAAATTGACAAGAACCACGAAAAGTTTTTTATTTTAAGATAACATCTGACGCTATTAAAGAAAAAACATCTCGCTCGCTGAAATATGTTCATTTGCTGAAAATCAACAAAACCACGAAAAGTTCTTGCATTTGAAGATAAAATCTTCTTGCTTTCAAGAAGAAAGATCCAGCTGACTGAAATAAGTTCATAAGATGAAAACCAACAAAAATTGACAAGAACCACGAAAAGTTCTTGTATTTTAAGATAAAATCTGACGCTATTAAAGAAAAAACTTCTCGCTCGCTGAAATATGTTCATTTGCTGAAAATCAACAAAATCACGAAAAGTTCTTGTATTTGAAGATAAAATCTTTTTTCTTTGAAGAAGAAAGATCTAGCTGAATGAAATAAGTTGATCAGATGAAAACCAACAAAAATTGACAAGAACCACGAAAAGTTCTTGTATTTTAAGATAAAATCTTGCGCTATTAAAGAAAAAACTTCCAGCTCGCTGAAATATGTTCATTTGCTGAAAATCAACAAAACCACGAAAAGTTCTTGTATTTGAAGATAAAATCTTTTTGCTTTCAAGAAGAAAGATCTAGCTGACTGAAATAAGTTCATTGGATGAAAACCAACAAAAATTGACAAGAACCACGAAAAGTTCTTGTATTTTAAGATAAAATCTGACGCTATTAAAGAAAAAACTTCTCCCTCGCTGAATTATGCTCATTTGCTGAAAATCAACAAAACCACGAAAAGTTCTTGTATTTGAAGATAAAATCTTTTTGCTTTAAAGAAGAAAGATCTCGCTGACTGAAATAAGTTCATTTGATGAAAATCAACAAAAATTGACAAGAACCACGAAAAGTTCTTGTATTTTAAGTTAAAATCTGACGCTATTAAAGAAAAAACTTCTCGCTCGCTGAAATATGTTCATTTGCTGAAAATCAACAAAATCACGAAAAGTTCTTGTATTTGAAGATAAAATCTTTTTGCTTTGAAGAAGAAAGATCGAGCTGAATGAAATAAGTTCATCAGATGAAAACCAACAAAAATTGACAAGAACCACGAAAAGTTCTTGTATTTTAAGATAAAATCTTACGCTATTAAAGAAAAAACTTCCAGCTCGCTGAAATATGTTCATTTGCTGAAAATCAACAAAACCACGAAAAGTTCTTGTATTTGAAGATAAAATCTTTTTGCTTTCAAGAAGAAAGATCGAGCTGACTGAAATAAGTTCATTGGATGAAAACCAACAAAAATTGACAAGAACCACGAAAAGTTCTTGTATTTTAAGATAAAATCTGACGCTAATAAAGAAAAAACTTCTCGCTCGCTGAAATATGTTCATTTGCTGAAAATCAACAAAACCACGTAAAGTTCTTGTATTTGAAGATAAAGTATTTTTGCTATGAAGAAGAAAGAACGAGCTGACTGAAATAAGTTCATAAGATGAAAACCAACAAAAATTGACAAGAACCACGAAAAGTTCTTGTATTTTAAGATAAAATCTTACGCTATTAAAGAAAAAACTTCCAGCTCGCTGAAATATGTTCATTTGCTGAAAATCAACAAAACCACGAAAAGTTCTTGCATTTGAAGATAAAATCTTTTTGCTTTCAAGAAGAAAGATCTAGCTGACTGAAATAAGTTCATTTGATGAAAATCAACAAAAATTGACAAGAACCACGAAAAGTTTTTGTATTTTAAGATAAAATCTGACGCGATTTAAGAAAAAACTTCTCGCTCGCTGAAATATGTTCATTTGCTGAAAATCAACAAAACCACGAAAAGTTCTTGCATTTGAAGATAAAATCTTTTTGCTTTGAAGAAGAAAGATCCAGCTGACTGAAATAAGTTCATAAGATGAAAACCAACAAAAATTGACAAGAACCACGAAAAGTTCTTGTATTTTAAGATAAAATCTTACGCTTTCAAAGAAAAAACTTCTCGCTCGCTGAAATATGTTCATTTGCTGAAAATCAACAAAACCACGAAAAGTTCTTGTATTTGAAGATAAAATCTTTTTGCTTTCAAGAAGAAAGATCTAGCTGACTGAAATAAGTTCATTTGATGAAAATCAACAAAAATTGACAAGAACCACGAAAAGTTTTTGTATTTTAAGACAAAATCTGACGCTATTAAAGAAAAAACTTCTCGCTCGCTGAAATATGTTCATTTGCTGAAAATCAACAAAACCACGAAAAGTTCTTGTATTTGAAGATAAAATCTTTTTGCTTTGAAGAAGAAAGATCAAGCTGACTGAAATAAGTTCATAAGATGAAAACCAACAAAAATTGACAAGAACCACGAAAAGTTCTTGTATTTTAAGATAAAATCTGACGCTATTAAAGAAAAAACTTCTCGCTCGCTGAAATATGTTCATTTGCTGAAAATCAACAAAACCACGAAAAGTTCTTGTATTTGAAGATAAAATCTTCTTGCTTTGAAGAAGAAAGATCAAGCTGACTGAAATAAGTTCATAAGATGAAAACCAACAAAAATTGACAAGAACCACGAAAAGTTCTTGTATTTTGAGATAAAATCTGACGCTATTGAAGAAAAAACTTCTCCCTCGCTGAAATATGTTAATTTGCTGAAAATCAACAAAACCACGAAAAGTTCTTGTATTTGAAGATAAAATCTTTTTGCTTTGAAGAAGAAAGATCCAGCTGACTGAAATAAGTTCATTTGATGAAAACTAACAAAAATTGACAAGAACCACGAAAAGTTCTTGTATTTTAAGATAAAATCTTACGCTATTGAAGAAAAAACTTCTAGCTCGCTGAAATATGTTCATTTGCTGAAAATCAACAAAACCACGAAAAGTTCTTGCATTTGAAGATAAAATCTTTTTGCTTTCAAGAAGAAAGATCCAGCTGACTGAAATAAGTTCATTGGATGAAAACCAACAAAAATTGACAAGAACCACGAAAAGTTCTTGTATTTTAAGATAAAATCTGACGCGATTTAAGAAAAAACTTCTCGCTCTCTGAAAATTGTTCATTTGCTGAAAATCAACAGAACCACGAAAAGTTCTTGTATTTGAAGATAAAATCTTTTTGCTTTGAAGAAGAAAGATCTAGGTGACTGAAATAAGTTTATTGGATGAAAATCAACAAAAATTGACAAGAACCACGAAAAGTTTTTTATTTTAAGATAACATCTGACGCTATGAAAGAAAAAACATCTCGCTCGCTGAAATATGTTCATTTGCTGAAAATCAACAAAACCACGAAAAGTTCTTGCATTTGAAGATAAAATCTTCTTGCTTTCAAGAAGAAAGATCCAGCTGACTGAAATAAGTTCATAAGATGAAAACCAACAAAAATTGACAAGAACCACGAAAAGTTCTTGTATTTTAAGATAAAATCTGACGCTATTAAAGAAAAAACGTCTCGCTCGCTGAAATATGTTCATTTGCTGAAAATCAACAAAACCACGAAAAGTTCTTGTATTTGAAGATAAAATCTTTTTGCTTTGAAGAAGAAAGATCTAGCTGACTGAAATAAGTTCGTTGGATGAAAACCAACGAAAATTGACAAGAACCACGAAAAGTTCTTGTATTTTAAGATAAATTCTGACGCTATTGAAGAAAAAACTTCTCCCTCGCTGAAATATGTTCATTTGCTGAAAATCAACAAAACCACGAAAAGTTCTTGTATTTGAAGATAAAATCTTTTTGCTTTGAAGAAGAAAGATCTAGCTGACTGAAAAAAGTTCGTTGGATGAAAACCAACAAAAATTGACAAGAACCACGTAAAGTTCTTGTATTTGAAGATAAAATCTTTTTGCTTTGAAGAAGAAAGATCGAGCTGACTGAAATAAGTTCATGAGATGAAAACCAACAAAAATTGACAAGAACCACGAAAAGTTCTTGGATTTTAAGATAAATTCTGACGCTATTAAAGAAAAAACGTCTCGCTCGCTGAAATATGTTCATTTGCAGAAAATCAACAAAACCACGAAAAGTTCTTGTATTTGAAGATAAAATCTTTTTGCTTTGAAGAAGAAAGATCTCGCTGACTGAAATAAGTTCATTGGATGAAAACCAACGAAAATTGACAAGAACCACGAAAAGTTCTTGTATTTTGAGATAAAATCTGACGCGATTAAAGAAAAAACTTCTCGCTCTCTGAAATATGTTCATTTGCTGAAAATCAACAAAACCACGAAAAGTTCTTGTATTTGAAGATAAAATCTTTTTGCTTTGAAGAAGAAAGATCTAGCTGACTGAAATAAGTTTATTGGATGAAAATCAACAAAAATTGACAAGAACCACGAAAAGTTTTTGTATTTTAAGAAAAATCTGACGCTATTAAAGAAAAAACTTCTCACTCGCTGAAATTTGTTCATTTGCTGAAAATCAACAAAACCACGAAAAGTTCTTGCATTTGAAGATAAAATCTTTTTGCTTTGAAGAAGAAAGATCCAGCTGACTGAAATAAGTTCATAAGATGAAAACCAACAAAAATTGACAAGAACCACGAAAAGTTCTTGTATTTTAAGATAAAATCTGACGCTATTAAAGAAAAAACTTCTCGCTCGCTGAAATCTGTTCATTTGCTGAAAATCAACAAAATCACGAAAAGTTCTTGTATTTGAAGATAAAATCTTTTTGCTTTCAAGAAGAAAGACCAAGCTGACTGAAATAAGTTCATTTGATGAAAATCAACAAAAATTGACAAGAACCAAGAAAAATTTTTGTATTTTAAGATAAAATCTGACACTATTAAAGAAAAAACTTCTCGCTCGCTGAAATATGTTCATTTGCTGAAAATCAACAAAATCACGAAAAGTTCTTGTATTTGAAGATAAAATCTTTTTTCTTTGAAGAAGAAAGATCTAGCTGAATGAAATAAGTTCATCAGATGAAAACCAACAAAAATTGACAAGAACCACGAAAAGTTCTTGTATTTTAAGATAAAATCTTGCGCTATTAAAGAAAAAACTTCCAGCTCGCTGAAATATGTTCATTTGCTGAAAATCAACAAAACCACGAAAAGTTCTTGTATTTGAAGATAAAATCTTTTTGCTTTCAAGAAGAAAGATCTAGCTGACTGAAATAAGTTCATTGGATGAAAACCAACAAAAATTGACAAGAACCACGAAAAGTTCTTGTATTTTAAGATAAAATCTGACGCTATTAAAGAAAAAACTTCTCCCTCGCTGAATTATGCTCATTTGCTGAAAATCAACAAAACCACGAAAAGTTCTTGTATTTGAAGATAAAATCTTTTTGCTTTAAAGAAGAAAGATCTCGCTGACTGAAATAAGTTCATTTGATGAAAATCAACAAAAATTGACAAGAACCACGAAAAGTTCTTGTATTTTAAGTTAAAATCTGACGCTATTAAAGAAAAAACTTCTCGCTCGCTGAAATATGTTCATTTGCTGAAAATCAACAAAATCACGAAAAGTTCTTGTATTTGAAGATAAAATCTTTTTGCTTTGAAGAAGAATGATCGAGCTGAATGAAATAAGTTCATCAGATGAAAACCAACAAAAATTGACAAGAACCACGAAAAGTTCTTGTATTTTAAGATAAAATCTTACGCTATTAAAGAAAAAACTTCCAGCTCGCTGAAATATGTTCATTTGCTGAAAATCAACAAAACCACGAAAAGTTCTTGTATTTGAAGATAAAATCTTTTTGCTTTCAAGAAGAAAGATCTAGCTGACTGAAATAAGTTCATTGGATGAAAACCAACAAAAATTGACAAGAACCACGAAAAGTTCTTGTATTTTAAGATAAAATCTGACGCTAATAAAGAAAAAACTTCTCGCTCGCTGAAATATGTTCATTTGCTGAATATCAACAAAACCACGTAAAGTTCTTGTATTTGAAGATAAAATATTTTTGCTTTGAAGAAGAAAGAACGAGCTGACTGAAATAAGTTCATAAGATGAAAACCAACAAAAATTGACAAGAACCACGAAAAGTTCTTGTATTTTAAGATAAAATCTTACGCTATTAAAGAAAAAACTTCCAGCTCGCTGAAATATGTTCATTTGCTGAAAATCAACAAAACCACGAAAAGTTCTTGCATTTGAAGATAAAATCTTTTTGCTTTCAAGAAGAAAGATCTAGCTGACTGAAATAAGTTCATTTGATGAAAATCAACAAAAATTGACAAGAACCACGAAAAGTTTTTGTATTTTAAGATAAAATCTGACGCGATTTAAGAAAAAACTTCTCGCTCGCTGAAATATGTTCATTTGCTGAAAATCAACAAAACCACGAAAAGTTCTTGCATTTGAAGATAAAATCTTTTTGCTTTGAAGAAGAAAGATCCAGCTGACTGAAATAAGTTCATAAGATGAAAACCAACAAAAATTGACAAGAACCACGAAAAGTTCTTGTATTTTAAGATAAAATCTTACGCTTTTAAAGAAAAAACTTCTCGCTCGCTGAAATATGTTCATTTGCTGAAAATCAACAAAACCACGAAAAGTTCTTGTATTTGAAGATAAAATCTTTTTGCTTTCAAGAAGAAAGATCTAGCTGACTGAAATAAGTTCATTTGATGAAAATCAACAAAAATTGACAAGAACCACGAAAAGTTTTTGTATTTTAAGATAAAATCTGACGCTATTAAAGAAAAAACTTCTCGCTCGCTGAAATATGTTCATTTGCTGAAAATCAACAAAACCACGAAAAGTTCTTGTATTTGAAGATAAAATCTTTTTGCTTTGAAGAAGAAAGATCAAGCTGACTGAAATAAGTTCATAAGATGAAAACCAACAAAAATTGACAAGAACCACGAAAAGTTCTTGTATTTTAAGATAAAATCTGACGCTATTAAAGAAAAAACTTCTCGCTCGCTGAAATATGTTCATTTGCTGAAAATCAACAAAACCACGAAAAGTTCTTGTATTTGAAGATAAAATCTTCTTGCTTTGAAGAAGAAAGATCAAGCTGACTGAAATAAGTTCATAAGATGAAAACCAACAAAAATTGACAAGAACCACGAAAAGTTCTTGTAATTTGAGATAAAATCTGACGCGATTGAAGAAAAAACTTCTCCCTCGCTGAAATATGTTAATTTGCTGAAAATCAACAAAACCACGAAAAGTTCTTGTATTTGAAGATAAAATCTTTTTGCTTTGAAGAAGAAAGATCCAGCTGACTGAAATAAGTTCATTTGATGAAAACTAACAAAAATTGACAAGAACCACGAAAAGTTCTTGTATTTTAAGATAAAATCTTACGCTATTGAAGAAAAAACTTCTAGCTCGCTGAAATATGTTCATTTGCTGAAAATCAACAAAACCACGAAAAGTTCTTGCATTTGAAGATAAAATCTTTTTGCTTTCAAGAAGAAAGATCCAGCTGACTGAAATAAGTTCATTGGATGAAAACCAACAAAAATTGACAAGAACCACGAAAAGTTCTTGTATTTTAAGATAAAATCTGACGCGATTTAAGAAAAAACTTCTCGCTCTCTGAAATATGTTCATTTGCTGAAAATCAACAGAACCACGAAAAGTTCTTGTATTTGAAGATAAAATCTTTTTGCTTTGAAGAAGAAAGATCCAGCTGACTGAAATAAGTTCATAAGATGAAAACCAACAAAAATTGACAAGAACCACGAAAAGTTCTTGTATTTTAAGATAAAATCTGACGCTATTAAAGAAAAAACGTCTCGCTCGCTGAAATATGTTCATTTGCTGAAAATCAACAAAACCACGAAAAGTTCTTGTATTTGAAGATAAAATCTTTTTGCTTTGAAGAAGAAAGATCTAGCTGACTGAAATAAGTTCGTTGGATGAAAACCAACGAAAATTGACAAGAACCACGAAAAGTTCTTGTATTTTAAGATAAATTCTGACGCTATTGAAGAAAAAACTTCTCCCTCGCTGAAATATGTTCATTTGCTGAAAATCAACAAAACCACGAAAAGTTCTTGTATTTGAAGATAAAATCTTTTTGCTTTGAGGAAGAAAGATCCAGCTGACTGAAATAAGTTCATAAGATGAAAACCAACAAAAATTGACAAGAACCACGAAAAGTTCTTGTATTTTAAGATAAAATCTTACGCTTTTAAAGAAAAAACTTCTCGCTCGCTGAAATATGTTCATTTGCTGAAAATCAAAAAAACCACGAAAAGTTCTTGTATTTGAAGATAAAATCTTTTTGCTTTGAAGAAGAAAGATCTAGCTGACTGAAATAAGTTCATTTGATGAAAATCAACAAAAATTGACAAGAACCACGAAAAGTTTTTGTATTTTAAGATAAAATCTGACGCTATTGAAGAAAAAACTTCTCGCTCGCTGAAATATGTTCATTTGCTGAAAATCAACAAAATCACGAAAAGTTCTTGTATTTGAAGATAAAATCTTTTTGCTTTGAAGAAGAAAGATCCAGCTGACTGAAATAAGTTCATAAGATGAAAACCAACAAAAATTGACAAGAACCACGAAAAGTTCTTGTATTTTAAGATAAAATCTGACGCTATTAAAGAAAAAACGTCTCGCTCGCTGAAATATGTTCATTTGCTGAAAATCAACAAAACCACGAAAAGTTCTTGTATTTGAAGATAAAATCTTTTTGCTTTGAAGAAGAAAGATCTCGCTGACTGAAATAAGTTCATTGGAAGAAAACCAACGAAAATTGACAAGAACCACGAAAAGTTCTTGTATTTTAAGATAAAATCTGACGCTATTAAAGAAAAAACGTCTCGCTCGCTGAAATATGTTCATTTGCTGAAAATCAACAAAACCACGAAAAGTTCTTGTATTTGAAGATAAAATCTTTTTGCTTTGAAGAAGAAAGATGTAGCTGACTGAAATAAGTTCGTTGGATGAAAACCAACGAAAATTGACAAGAACCACGAAAAGTTCTTGTATTTTAAGATAAATTCTGACGCTATTGAAGAAAAAACTTCTCCCTCGCTGAAATATGTTCATTTGCTGAAAATCAACAAAACCACGAAAAGTTCTTGTATTTGAAGATAAAATCTTTTTGCTTTGAGGAAGAAAGATCCAGCTGACTGAAATAAGTTCATAAGATGAAAACCAACAAAAATTGACAAGAACCACGAAAAGTTCTTGTATTTTAAGATAAAATCTTACGCTTTTAAAGAAAAAACTTCTCGCTCGCTGAAATATGTTCATTTGCTGAAAATCAACAAAACCACGAAAAGTTCTTGTATTTGAAGATAAAATCTTTTTGCTTTGAAGAAGAAAGATCTAGCTGACTGAAATAAGTTCATTTGATGAAAATCAACAAAAATTGACAAGTACCACGAAAAGTTTTTGTATTTTAAGATAAAATCTGACGCTATTGAAGAAAAAACTTCTCGCTCGCTGAAATATGTTCATTTGCTGAAAATCAACAAAATCACGAAAAGTTCTTGTATTTGAAGATAAAATCTTTTTGCTTTGAAGAAGAAAGATCCAGCTGACTGAAATAAGTTCATAAGATGAAAACGAACAAAAATTGACAAGAACCACGAAAAGTTCTTGTATTTTAAGATAAAATCTGACGCTATTAAAGAAAAAACGTCTCGCTCGCTGAAATATGTTCATTTGCTGAAAATCAACAAAACCACGAAAAGTTCTTGTATTTGAAGATAAAATCTTTTTGCTTTCAAGAAGAAAGATCTAGCTGACTGAAATAAGTTCATTGGAAGAAAACCAACGAAAATTGACAAGAACCACGAAAAGTTCTTGTATTTTAAGATAAAATCTGACGCTATTGAAGAAAAAACTTCTCCCTCGCTGAAATATGTTCATTTGCTGAAAATCAACAAAACCACGAAAAGTTCTTGTATTTGAAGATAAAATCTTTTTGCTTTGAAGAAGAAAGATCCAGCTGACTGAAATAAGTTCATTTGATGAAAACTAACAAAAATTGACAAGAACCACGAAAAGTTCTTGTATTTTAAGATAAAATCTTACGCGATTCAAGAAAAAGCTTCTAGCTCGCTGAAATATGTTCATTTGCTGAAAATCAACAAAACCTCGAAAAGTTCTTGAATTTGAAGATAAAATCTTTTTGCTTTCAAGAAGAAAGATCCAGCTGACTGAAATAAGTTCATTGGATGAAAACCAACAAAAATTGACAAGAACCACGAAAAGTTCTTGTATTTTAAGATAAAATCTGACGCGATTAAAGAAAAAACTTCTCGCTCTCTGAAATATGTTCATTTGCTGAAAATCAACAGAACCACGAAAAGTTCTTGTATTTGAAGATAAAATCTTTTTGCTTTGAAGAAGAAAGATCTAGGTGACTGAAATAAGTTTATTGGATGAAAATCAACAAAAATTGACAAGAACCACGAAAAGTTCTTGTATTTTAAGATAAAATCTGACGCTATTAAAGAAAAAACTTCTCCCTCGCTGAAATATGTTCCTTTGCTGAAAATCAACAAAACCACGAAAAGTTCTTGTATTTGAAGAGAAAATCTTTTTGCTTTGAAGAAGAAAGATCTCGCTGACTGAAATAAGTTCATAAGATGAAAACCAACAAAAATTGACAAGAACCACGAAAAGTTCTTGTATTTTAAGATAAAATCTGACGCTATTAAAGAAAAAACTTCCAGCTCGCTGAAATATGTTCATTTGCTGAAAATCAACAAAACCACGAAAAGTTCTTGCATTTGAAGATAAAATCTTTTTGCTTTCAAGAAGAAAGATCTTGCTGACTGAAATCAGTTCATTGGATGAAAACCAACAAAAATTGACAAGAACCACGAAAAGTTCTTGTATTTTAAGATAAAATCTGACGCTATTAAAGAAAAAACTTCTCGCTCGCTGAAATATGTTCATTTGCTGAAAATCAACAAAATCACGAAAAGTTCTTGTATTTGAAGATAAAATCTTTTTGCTTTGAAGAAGAAAGATCCAGCTGACTGAAATAAGTTCATAAGATGAAAACCAACAAAAATTGACAAGAACCACGAAAAGTTCTTGTATTTCAAGATAAAATCTGACGCTATTAAAGAAAAAACTTCTCGCTCGCTGAAATATGTTCATTTGCTGAAAATCAACAAAACCACGAAAAGTTCTTGTATTTGAAGATAAAATCTTTTTGCTTTCAAGAAGAAAGATCAAGCTGACTGAAATAAGTTCATGAGATGAAAACCAACAAAAATTGACAAGAACCACGAAAAGTTCTTGTATTTTAAGATAAAATCTGACGCTATTAAAGAAAAAACGTCTCGCTCGCTGAAATATGTTCATTTGCTGAAAATCAACAAAACCACGAAAAGTTCTTGTATTTGAAGATAAAATCTTTTTGCTTTGAAGAAGAAAGATCTAGCTGACTGAAATAAGTTCATTGGAAGAAAACCAACGAAAATTGACAAGAACCACGAACAGTTCTTGTATTTTAAGATAAAATCTTACGCGATTCAAGAAAAAGCTTCCAGCTCGCTGAAATATGTTCATTTGCTGAAAATCAACAAAACCACGAAAAGTTCTTGCATTTGAAGATAAAATCTTTTTGCTTTGAAGAAGAAAGATCTGGCTGACTGAAATAAGTTCATTGGATGAAAACCAACAAAAATTGACAAGAACCACGAAAAGTTCTTGTATTTTAAGATAAAATCTTACGCGATTCAAGAAAAAGCTTCTAGCTCGCTGAAATATGTTCATTTGCTGAAAGTCAACAAAACCACGAAAAGTTCTTGCATTTGAAGATAAAATCTTTTTGCTTTAAAGAAGAAAGATCGAGCTGACTGAAATAAGTTCATAAGATGAAAACCAACAAAAATTGACAAGAACCACGAAAAGTTCTTGTATTTTAAGATAAAATCTGACGCTATTAAAGAAAAAACTTCCAGCTCGCTGAAATATGTTCATTTGCTGAAAATCAACAAAACCACGAAAAGTTCTTGCATTTGAAGATAAAATCTTTTTGCTTTCAAGAAGAAAGATCTTGCTGACTGAAGTAAGTTAATTGGATCAAAACCAACAAAAATTGACAAGAACACGAAACGTTCTTGTATTTTAAGCTAAAATCTGACGCTTTTAAAGAAAAAACTTCTCGCTCGCTGAAATATGTTCATTTGCTGAAAATCAACAAAACCACGAAAAGTTCTTGCATTTGAAGATAAAATCTTTTTGCTTTGAAGAAGAAAGATCTGGCTGACTGAAATAAGTTCATTGGATGAAAACCAACAAAAATTGACAAGAACCACGAAAAGTTCTTGTATTTTAAGATAAAATCTGACGCTATTAAAGAAAAAACTTCTCCCTCGCTGAAATATGTTCATTTGCTGAAAATCAACAAAACCACGAAAAGTTCTTGTATTTGAAGATAAAATCTTTTTGCTTTGAAGAATAAAGATCGAGCTGACTGAAATAAGTTCATAAGATGAAAACTAACAAAAATTGACAAGAAACACGAAAAGTTCTTGTATTTTGAGATAAAATCTTACGCTTTTGAAGAAAAAACTTCTCGCTCGCTGAAATATGTTCATTTGCTGAAAATCAACAAAACCACGAAAAGTTCTTGTATTTGAAGAGAAAATCTTTTTGCTTTGAAGAAGAAAGATCTCGCTGACTGAAATAAGTTCATAAGATGAAAACCAACAAAAATTGACAAGAACCACGAAAAGTTCTTGTATTTTAAGATAAAATCTGACGCTATTAAAGAAAAAACTTCCAGCTCGCTGAAATATGTTCATTTGCTGAAAATCAACAAAACCACGAAAAGTTCTTGCATTTGAAGATAAAATCTTTTTGCTTTCAAGAAGAAAGATCTTGCTGACTGAAATAAGTTCATTGGATGAAAACCAACAAAAATTGACAAGAACCACGAAAAGTTCTTGTATTTTAAGATAAAATCTGACGCTATTAAAGAAAAAACTTCTCCCTCGCTGAAATATGTTCATTTGCTGAAAATCAACAAAACCACGAAAAGTTCTTGCATTTGAAGATAAAATCTTTTTGCTTTGAAGAAGAAAGATCGAGCTGACTGAAATAAGTTCATAAGATGAAAACCAACAAAAATTGACAAGAACCATGAAAAGTTCTTGTATTTTAAGATAAAATCTGACGCTATTAAAGAAAAAACTTCTCGCTCGCTGAAATATGTTCATTTGCTGAAAACCAACAAAACCACGAAAAGTTCTTGTATTTGAAGATAAAATCTTTTTGCTTTGAAGAAGAAAGATCCAGCTGACTGAAATAAGTTCATAAGATGAAAACGAACAAAAATTGACAAGAACCACGAAAAGTTCTTGTATTTTAAGATAAAATCTGACGCTATTAAAGAAAAAACGTCTCGCTCGCTGAAATATGTTCATTTGCTGAAAATCAACAAAACCACGAAAAGTTCTTGTATTTGAAGATAAAATCTTTTTGCTTTCAAGAAGAAAGATCTAGCTGACTGAAATAAGTTCATTGGAAGAAAACCAACGAAAATTGACAAGAACCACGAAAAGTTCTTGTATTTTAAGATAAAATCTGACGCTATTGAAGAAAAAACTTCTCCCTCGCTGAAATATGTTCATTTGCTGAAAATCAACAAAACCACGAAAAGTTCTTGTATTTGAAGATAAAATCTTTTTGCTTTGAAGAAGAAAGATCCAGCTGACTGAAATAAGTTCATTTGATGAAAACTAACAAAAATTGACAAGAACCACGAAAAGTTCTTGTATTTTAAGATAAAATCTTACGCGATTCAAGAAAAAGCTTCTAGCTCGCTGAAATATGTTCATTTGCTGAAAATCAACAAAACCTCGAAAAGTTCTTGAATTTGAAGATAAAATCTTTTTGCTTTCAAGAAGAAAGATCCAGCTGACTGAAATAAGTTCATTGGATGAAAACCAACAAAAATTGACAAGAACCACGAAAAGTTCTTGTATTTTAAGATAAAATCTGACGCGATTAAAGAAAAAACTTCTCGCTCTCTGAAATATGTTCATTTGCTGAAAATCAACAGAACCACGAAAAGTTCTTGTATTTGAAGATAAAATCTTTTTGCTTTGAAGAAGAAAGATCTAGGTGACTGAAATAAGTTTATTGGATGAAAATCAACAAAAATTGACAAGAACCACGAAAAGTTCTTGTATTTTAAGATAAAATCTGACGCTATTAAAGAAAAAACTTCTCCCTCGCTGAAATATGTTCCTTTGCTGAAAATCAACAAAACCACGAAAAGTTCTTGTATTTGAAGAGAAAATCTTTTTGCTTTGAAGAAGAAAGATCTCGCTGACTGAAATAAGTTCATAAGATGAAAACCAACAAAAATTGACAAGAACCACGAAAAGTTCTTGTATTTTAAGATAAAATCTGACGCTATTAAAGAAAAAACTTCCAGCTCGCTGAAATATGTTCATTTGCTGAAAATCAACAAAACCACGAAAAGTTCTTGCATTTGAAGATAAAATCTTTTTGCTTTCAAGAAGAAAGATCTTGCTGACTGAAATCAGTTCATTGGATGAAAACCAACAAAAATTGACAAGAACCACGAAAAGTTCTTGTATTTTAAGATAAAATCTGACGCTATTAAAGAAAAAACTTCTCGCTCGCTGAAATATGTTCATTTGCTGAAAATCAACAAAATCACGAAAAGTTCTTGTATTTGAAGATAAAATCTTTTTGCTTTGAAGAAGAAAGATCCAGCTGACTGAAATAAGTTCATAAGATGAAAACCAACAAAAATTGACAAGAACCACGAAAAGTTCTTGTATTTCAAGATAAAATCTGACGCTATTAAAGAAAAAACTTCTCGCTCGCTGAAATATGTTCATTTGCTGAAAATCAACAAAACCACGAAAAGTTCTTGTATTTGAAGATAAAATCTTTTTGCTTTCAAGAAGAAAGATCAAGCTGACTGAAATAAGTTCATGAGATGAAAACCAACAAAAATTGACAAGAACCACGAAAAGTTCTTGTATTTTAAGATAAAATCTGACGCTATTAAAGAAAAAACGTCTCGCTCGCTGAAATATGTTCATTTGCTGAAAATCAACAAAACCACGAAAAGTTCTTGTATTTGAAGATAAAATCTTTTTGCTTTGAAGAAGAAAGATCTAGCTGACTGAAATAAGTTCATTGGAAGAAAACCAACGAAAATTGACAAGAACCACGAACAGTTCTTGTATTTTAAGATAAAATCTTACGCGATTCAAGAAAAAGCTTCCAGCTCGCTGAAATATGTTCATTTGCTGAAAATCAACAAAACCACGAAAAGTTCTTGCATTTGAAGATAAAATCTTTTTGCTTTGAAGAAGAAAGATCTGGCTGACTGAAATAAGTTCATTGGATGAAAACCAACAAAAATTGACAAGAACCACGAAAAGTTCTTGTATTTTAAGATAAAATCTTACGCGATTCAAGAAAAAGCTTCTAGCTCGCTGAAATATGTTCATTTGCTGAAAGTCAACAAAACCACGAAAAGTTCTTGCATTTGAAGATAAAATCTTTTTGCTTTAAAGAAGAAAGATCGAGCTGACTGAAATAAGTTCATAAGATGAAAACCAACAAAAATTGACAAGAACCACGAAAAGTTCTTGTATTTTAAGATAAAATCTGACGCTATTAAAGAAAAAACTTCCAGCTCGCTGAAATATGTTCATTTGCTGAAAATCAACAAAACCACGAAAAGTTCTTGCATTTGAAGATAAAATCTTTTTGCTTTCAAGAAGAAAGATCTTGCTGACTGAAGTAAGTTAATTGGATCAAAACCAACAAAAATTGACAAGAACACGAAACGTTCTTGTATTTTAAGCTAAAATCTGACGCTTTTAAAGAAAAAACTTCTCGCTCGCTGAAATATGTTCATTTGCTGAAAATCAACAAAACCACGAAAAGTTCTTGCATTTGAAGATAAAATCTTTTTGCTTTGAAGAAGAAAGATCTGGCTGACTGAAATAAGTTCATTGGATGAAAACCAACAAAAATTGACAAGAACCACGAAAAGTTCTTGTATTTTAAGATAAAATCTGACGCTATTAAAGAAAAAACTTCTCGCTCGCTGAAATATGTTCATTTGCTGAAAATCAACAAAACCACGAAAAGTTCTTGTATTTGAAGAGAAAATCTTTTTGCTTTGAAGAAGAAAGATCTCGCTGACTGAAATAAGTTCATAAGATGAAAACCAACAAAAATTGACAAGAACCACGAAAAGTTCTTGTATTTTAAGATAAAATCTGACGCTATTAAAGAAAAAACTTCCAGCTCGCTGAAATATGTTCATTTGCTGAAAATCAACAAAACCACGAAAAGTTCTTGCATTTGAAGATAAAATCTTTTTGCTTTCAAGAAGAAAGATCTTGCTGACTGAAATAAGTTCATTGGATGAAAACCAACAAAAATTGACAAGAACCACGAAAAGTTCTTGTATTTTAAGATAAAATCTGACGCTATTAAAGAAAAAACTTCTCCCTCGCTGAAATATGTTCATTTGCTGAAAATCAACAAAACCACGAAAAGTTCTTGCATTTGAAGATAAAATCTTTTTGCTTTGAAGAAGAAAGATCGAGCTGACTGAAATAAGTTCATAAGATGAAAACCAACAAAAATTGACAAGAACCATGAAAAGTTCTTGTATTTTAAGATAAAATCTGACGCTATTAAAGAAAAAACTTCTCGCTCGCTGAAATATGTTCATTTGCTGAAAACCAACAAAACCACGAAAAGTTCTTGTATTTGAAGATAAAATCTTTTTGCTTTGAAGAAGAAAGATCCAGCTGACTGAAATAAGTTCATTGGATGAAAACCAACAAGAATTGACAAGAACCACGAAAAGTTTTTGTATTTTAAGATAAAATCTTACGCTATTGAAGAAAAAACTTCTAGCTCGCTGAAATATGTTCATTTGCTGAAAATCAACAAAACCACGAAAAGTTCTTGTATTTGAAGATAAAATCTTTTTGCTTTGAAGAAGAAAGATCCAGCTGACTGAAATAAGTTCATTAGATGAAAACCAACAAAAATTGACAAGAACCACGAAAAGTTCTTGTATTTTAAGATAAAATCTGACGCTATTAAAGAAAAAACTTCTCCCTCGCTGAAATATGTTCATTTGCTGAAAATCAACAAAACCACGAAAAGTTCTTGTATTTGAAGATAAAATCTTTTTGCTTTGAAGAAGAAAGATCTAGGTGACTGAAACAAGTTCATTGGAAGAAAACCAACGAAAATTGACAAGAACCACGAAAAGTTCTTGTATTTTAAGATAAAATCTGACGCTATTAAAGAAAAAACTTCTCCCTCGCTGAAATATGTTCATTTGCTGAAAATCAACAAAACCACGAAAAGTTCTTGTATTTGAAGATAAAATCTTTTTGCTTTGAAGAAGAAAGATCCAGCTGACTGAAATAAGTTCATATGATGAAAATCAACAAAAATTGACAAGTACCACGAAAAGTTTTTGTATTTTAAGATAAAATCTGACGCTATTAACGAAAAAACTTCTCGCTCGCTGAAATATGTTCATTTGCTGAAAATCACAAAACCACGAAAAGGTCTTGTATTTGAAGATAAAATCTTTTTGCTTTGAAGAAGAAAGATCAAGCTGACTGAAATAAGTTCATGAGATGAAAACCAACAAAAATTGACAAGAACCACGAAAAGTTCTTGTATTTTAAGATAAAATCTGACGCTATTAACGAAAAAACGTCTCGCTCGCTGAAATATGTTCATTTGCTGAAAATCAACAAAACCACGAAAAGTTCTTGTATTTGAAGATAAAATCTTTTTGCTTTGAAGAAGAAAGATCTCGCTGACTGAAATAAGTTCATTGGAAGAAAACCAACGAAAATTGACAAGAACCACGAAAAGTTCTTGTATTTTAAGATAAAATCTGACGCTATTAAAGAAAAAACTTCTCCCTCGCTGAAATATGTTCATTTGCTGAAAATCAACAAAACCACGAAAAGTTCTTGTATTTGAAGATAAAATCTTTTTGCTTTGAAGAAGAAAGATCCAGCTGACTGAAATAAGTTCATTGGATGAAAACCAACAAGAATTGACAAGAACCACGAAAAGTTTTTGTATTTTAAGATAAAATCTTACGCTATTGAAGAAAAAACTTCTAGCTCGCTGAAATATGTTCATTTGCTGAAAATCAACAAAACCACGAAAAGTTCTTGTATTTGAAGATAAAATCTTTTTGCTTTGAAGAAGAAAGATCTCGCTGACTGAAATAAGTTCATTGGATGAAAACCAACAAAAATTGATAAGAACCACGAAAAGTTATTGTATTTTAAGATAAAATCTGACGCTATTAAAGAAAAAACTTCTCCCTCGCTGAAATATGTTCATTTGCTGAAAATCAACAAAACCACGAAAAGTTCTTGTATTTGAAGATAAAATCTTTTTGCTTTGAAGAAGAAAGATCTAGGTGACTGAAATAAGTTCATTGGAAGAAAACCAACGAAAATTGACAAGAACCACGAAAAGTTCTTGTATTTTAAGATAAAATCTGACGCTATTAAAGAAAAAACTTCTCCCTCGCTGAAATATGTTCATTTGCTGAAAATCAACAAAACCACGAAAAGTTCTTGTATTTGAAGATAAAATCTTTTTGCTTTGAAGAAGAAAGATCCAGCTGACTGAAATAAGTTCATTTGATGAAAATCAACAAAAATTGACAAGTACCACGAAAAGTTTTTGTATTTTAAGATAAAATCTGACGCTATTAACGAAAAAACTTCTCGCTCGCTGAAATATGTTCATTTGCTGAAAATCAACAAAACCACGAAAAGGTCTTGTATTTGAAGATAAAATCTTTTTGCTTTGAAGAAGAAAGATCTTGCTGACTGAAATAAGTTTATTGGATGAAAATCAACAAAAATTGACAAGAACCACGAAAAGTTTTTGTATTTTAAGATAAAATCTGACGCTATTAAAGAAAAAACTTCTCCCTCGCTGAAATATGTTCATTTGCTGAAAATCAACAAAACCACGAAAAGTTCTTGTATTTGAAGATAAAATCTTTTTGCTTTGAAGAAGAAAGATCGAGCTGACTGAAATAAGTTCATAAGATGAAAACCAACAAAAATTGACAAGAACCACGAAAAGTTCTTGTATTTTAAGATAAAATCTTACGCTTTTAAAGAAAAAACTTCTCGCTCGCTGAAATATGTTCATTTGCTGAAAATCAACAAAACCACGAAAAGTTCTTGTATTTGAAGAGAAAATCTTTTTGCTTTGAAGAAGAAAGATGCAGCTGACTGAAATAAGTTAATAAGATGAAAACCAACAAAAATTGACAAGAACCACGAAAAGTTCTTGTATTTTAAGATAAAATCTGACGCTATTAAAGAAAAAACTTCCAGCTTGCTGAAATATGTTCATTTGCTGAAAATCAACAAAACCACGAAAAGTTCTTGTATTTGAAGATAAAATCTTTTTGCTTTGAAGAAGAAAGATCAAGCTGACTGAAATAAGTTCATAAGATGGAAACCAACAAAAATTGACAAGAACCACGAAAAGTTCTTGTATTTAAAGATAAAATCTGACGCTATTAAAGAAAAAACTTCTCCCTCGCTGAAATATGTTCATTTGCTGAAAATCAACAAAACCACGAAAAGTTCTTGTATTTGAAGATAAAATCTTTTTGCTTTGAAGAAGAAAGATCGAGCTGACTGAAATAAGTTCATAAGATGAAAACCAACAAAAATTGACAAGAACCACGAAAAGTTCTTGTATTTTAAGATAAAATCTGACGCCATTAAAGAAAAAACTTCTCGCTCGCTGAAATATGTTCATTTGCTGAAAACCAACAAAACCACGAAAAGTTCTTGTATTTGAAGATAAAATATTTTTGCTTTGAAGAAGAAAGATCCAGCTGACTGAAATAAGTTCATTGGATGAAAACCAACAAAAATTGACAAGAACCACGAAAAGTTCTTGTATTTTAAGATAAAATCTGACGCTATTAAAGAAAAAACTTCTCCCTCGCTGAAATATGTTCATTTGCTGAAAAGCAACAAAACCACGAAAAGTTCTTGTATTTGAAGATAAAATCTTTTTGCTTTGAAGAAGAAAGATCTCGCTGACTGAAATAAGTTCATTGGATGAAAACCAACAAAAATTGATAAGAACCACGAAAAGTTATTGTATTTTAAGATAAAATCTGACGCTATTAAAGAAAAAACTTCTCCCTCGCTGAAATATGTTCATTTGCTGAAAATCAACAAAACCACGAAAAGTTCTTGCATTTGAAGATAAAATCTTTTTGCTTTCAAGAAGAAAGATCCAGCTGACTGAAATAAGTTCATTGGATGAAAACCAACAAAAATTGACAAGAACCACGAAAAGTTCTTGTATTTTAAGATAAAATCTGACGCGATTTAAGAAAAAACTTCTCGCTCTCTGAAATATGTTCATTTGCTGAAAATCAACAGAACCACGAAAAGTTCTTGTATTTGAAGATAAAATCTTTTTGCTTTGAAGAAGAAAGATCTAGGTGACTGAAATAAGTTTATTGGATGAAAATCAACAAAAATTGACAAGAACCACGAAAAGTTTTTTATTTTAAGATAACCTCTGACGCTATTAAAGAAAAAACATCTCGCTCGCTGAAATATGTTCATTTGCTGAAAATCAACAAAACCACGAAAAGTTCTGGTATTTGAAGATAAAATCTTTTTGCTTTCAAGAAGAAAGATCCAGCTGACTGAAATAAGTTCATAAGATGAAAACCAACAAAAATTGACAAGAACCACGAAAAGTTCTTGTATTTTAAGATAAAATCTTACACTTTTAAAGAAAAAACTTCTCGCTCGCTGAAATATGTTCATTTGCCGAAAATCAACAAAACCACGAAAAGTTCTTGTATTTGAAGATAAAATCTTTTTGCTTTCAAGAAGAAAGATCTAGCTGACTGAAATAAGTTCATTTGATGAAAATCAACAAAAATTGACAAGAACCACGAAAAGTTTTTGTATTTTAAGATAAAATCTGACGCTATTAAAGAAAAAACTTCTCGCTCGCTGAAATATGTTCATTTGCTGAAAATCAACAAAACCACGAAAAGTTCTTGTATTTGAAGATAAAATCTTTTTGCTTTGAAGAAGAAAGATCAAGCTGACTGAAATAAGTTCAAAAGATGAAAACCAACAAAAATTGACAAGAACCACGAAAAGTTCTTGTATTTTAAGATAAAATCTGACGCTATTAAAGAAAAAACGTCTCGCTCGCTGAAATATGTTCATTTGCTGAAAATCAACAAAACCACGAAAAGTTCTTGTATTTGAAGATAAAATCTTTTTGCTTTGAAGAAGAAAGATCAAGCTGACTGAAATAAGTTCAAAAGATGAAAACCAACAAAAATTGACAAGAACCACGAAAAGTTCTTGTATTTTAAGATAAAATCTGACGCTATTAAAGAAAAAACGTCTCGCTCGCTGAAATATGTTCATTTGCTGAAAATCAACAAAACCACGAAAAGTTCTTGTATTTGAAGATAAAATCTTTTTGCTTTGAGGAAGAAAGATCCAGCTGACTGAAATAAGTTCATAAGATGAAAACCAACAAAAATTGACAAGAACCACGAAAAGTTCTTGTATTTTAAGATAAAATCTTACGCTTTTAAAGAAAAAACTTCTCGCTCGCTGAAATATGTTCATTTGCTGAAAATCAACAAAACCACGAAAAGTTCTTGTATTTGAAGATAAAATCTTTTTGCTTTCAAGAAGAAAGATCTTGCTGACTGAAATAAGTTCATTGGATGAAAACCAACAAAAATTGACAAGAACCACGAAAAGTTCTTGTATTTTAAGATAAAATCTGACGCTATTAAAGAAAAAACTTCTCCCTCGCTGAAATATGTTCATTTGCTGAAAATCAACAAAACCACGAAAAGTTCTTGCATTTGAAGATAAAATCTTTTTGCTTTAAAGAAGAAAGATCTGGCTGACTGAAATAAGTTCATTGGATGAAAATCAACAAAAATTGACAAGTACCACGAAACGTTTTTGTATTTTAAGATAAAATCTGACGCTATTAACGAAAAAACTTCTCGCTCGCTGAAATATGTTCATTTGCTGAAAATCAACAAAACCACGTAAAGTTCTTGCATTTGAAGATAAAATCTTTTTGCTTTCAAGAAGAAAGATCTTGCTGACTGAAATAAGTTCATTGGATGAAAACCAACAAAAATTGACAAGAACCACGAAAAGTTCTTGTATTTTAAGATAAAATCTTACGCTTTTAAAGAAAAAACTTCTCGCTCGCTGAAATATGTTCATTTGCTGAAAATCAACAAAACCACAAAAAGTTCTTGTATTTGAAGAGAAAATCTTTTTGCTTTGAAGAAGAAAGATCTAGCTGACTGAAATAAGTTCATAAGATGAAAACCAACAAAAATTGACAAGAACCACGAAAAGTTCTTGTATTTTAAGATAAAATCTGACGCTATTAAAGAAAAAACTTCCAGCTCGCTGAAATATGTTCATTTGCTGAAAATCAACAAAACCACGAAAAGTTCTTGCATTTGAAGATAAAATCTTTTTGCTTTCAAGAAGAAAGATCTTGCTGACTGAAATAAGTTCATTGGATGAAAACCAACAAAAATTGACAAGAACCACGAAAAGTTCTTGTATTTTAAGATAAAATCTGACGCTATTAAAGAAAAAACTTCTCCCTCACTGAAATATGTTCATTTGCTGAAAATCAACAAAATCACGAAAAGTTCTTGTATTTGAAGATAAAATCTTTTTGCTTTGAAGAAGAAAGATCCAGCTGACTGAAATAAGTTCATAAGATGAAAACCAACAAAAATTGACAAGAACCACGAAAAGTTCTTGTATTTTAAGATAAAATCTGACGCTATTAAAGAAAAAACTTCTCGCTCGCTGAAATATGTTCATTTGCTGAAAATCAACAAAACCACGAAAAGTTCTTGTATTTGAAGATAAAATCTTTTTGCTTTCAAGAAGAAAGATCAAGCTGACTGAAATAAGTTCATGAGATGAAAACCAACAAAAATTGACAAGAACCACGAAAAGTTCTTGTATTTTAAGATAAAATCTGACGCTATTAAAGAAAAAACGTCTCGCTCGCTGAAATATGTTCATTTGCTGAAAATCAACAAAACCACGAAAAGTTCTTGTATTTGAAGATAAAATCTTTTTGCTTTGAAGAAGAAAGATCTAGCTGACTGAAATAAGTTCATTGGAAGAAAACCAACGAAAATTGACAAGAACCACGAACAGTTCTTGTATTTTAAGATAAAATCTTACGCGATTCAAGAAAAAGCTTCCAGCTCGCTGAAATATGTTCATTTGCTGAAAATCAACAAAACCACGAAAAGTTCTTGCATTTGAAGATAAAATCTTTTTGCTTTGAAGAAGAAAGATCTGGCTCACTGAAATAAGTTCATTGGATGAAAACCAACAAAAATTGACAAGAACCACGAAAAGTTCTTGTATTTTAAGATAAAATCTTACGCTTTTAAAGAAAAAACTTCTCGCTCGCTGAAATATGTTCATTTGCTGAAAATCAACAAAACCACGAAAAGTTCTTGTATTTGAAGAGAAAATCTTTTTGCTTTGAAGAAGAAAGATCTCGCTGACTGAAATAAGTTCATAAGATGAAAACCAACAAAAATTGACAAGAACCACGAAAAGTTCTTGTATTTTAAGATAAAATCTGACGCTATTAAAGAAAAAACTTCCAGCTCGCTGAAATATGTTCATTTGCTGAAAATCAACAAAACCACGAAAAGTTCTTGCATTTGAAGATAAAATCTTTTTGCTTTCAAGAAGAAAGATCTTGCTGACTGAAATAAGTTCATAAGATGAAAACCAACAAAAATTGACAAGAACCACGAAAAGTTCTTGTATTTTAAGATAAAATCTGACGCTATTAAAGAAAAAACTTCCAGCTCGCTGAAATATGTTCATTTGCTGAAAATCAACAAAACCACGAAAAGTTCTTGCATTTGAAGATAAAATCTTTTTGCTTTCAAGAAGAAAGATCTTGCTGACTGAAATAAGTTCATTGGATGAAAACCAACAAAAATTGACAAGAACCACGAAAAGTTCTTGTATTTTAAGATAAAATCTGACGCTATTAAAGAAAAAACTTCTCCCTCGCTGAAATATGTTCATTTGCTGAAAATCAACAAAACCACGAAAAGTTCTTGTATTTGAAGATAAAATCTTTTTGCTTTGAAGAAGAAAGATCCAGCTGACTGAAATAAGTTCATTTGATGAAAATCAACAAAAATTGACAAGTACCACGAAACGTTTTTGTATTTTAAGATAAAATCTGACGCTATTAACGAAAAAACTTCTCGCTCGCTGAAATATGTTCATTTGCTGAAAATCAACAAAACCACGAAAAGTTCTTGTATTTGAAGATAAAATCTTTTTGCTTTGAAGAAGAAAGATCAAGCTGACTGAAATAAGTTCATGAGATGAAAACCAACAAAAATTGACAAGAACCACGAAACGTTCTTGTATTTTAAGATAAAATCTGACGCTATTAAAGAAAAAACGTCTCGCTCGCTGAAATATGTTCATTTGCTGAAAATCTACAAAACCACGAAAAGTTCTTGCATTTGAAGATAAAATCTTTTTGCTTTAAAGAAGAAAGATCGAGCTGACTGAAATAAGTTCATAAGATGAAAACCAACAAAAATTGACAAGAACCACGAAAAGTTCTTGTATTTTAAGATAAAATCTGACGCTATTAAAGAAAAAACTTCCAGCTCGCTGAAATATGTTCATTTGCTGAAAATCAACAAAACCACGAAAAGTTCTTGCATTTGAAGATAAAATCTTTTTGCTTTCAAGAAGAAAGATCTTGCTGACTGAAGTAAGTTAATTGGATCAAAACCAACAAAAATTGACAAGAACACGAAACGTTCTTGTATTTTAAGCTAAAATCTGACGCTTTTAAAGAAAAAACTTCTCGCTCGCTGAAATATGTTCATTTGCTGAAAATCAACAAAACCACAAAAAGTTCTTGCATTTGAAGATAAAATCTTTTTGCTTTCAAGAAGAAAGATCTTGCTGACTGAAATAAGTTCATAAGATGAAAACCAACAAAAATTGACAAGAACCACGAAAAGTTCTTGTATTTTAAGATAAAATCTGACGCTATTAAAGAAAAAACTTCCAGCTCGCTGAAATATGTTCATTTGCTGAAAATCAACAAAACCACGAAAAGTTCTTGCATTTGAAGATAAAATCTTTTTGCTTTCAAGAAGAAAGATCTTGCTGACTGAAATAAGTTCATTGGATGAAAACCAACAAAAATTGACAAGAACCACGAAAAGTTCTTGTATTTTAAGATAAAATCTGACGCTATTAAAGAAAAAACTTCTCCCTCGCTGAAATATGTTCATTTGCTGAAAATCAACAAAACCACGAAAAGTTCTTGTATTTGAAGATAAAATCTTTTTGCTTTGAAGAAGAAAGATCCAGCTGACTAAAATAAGTTCATTTGATGAAAATCAACAAAAATTGACAAGTACCACGAAACGTTTTTGTATTTTAAGATAAAATCTGACGCTATTAACGAAAAAACTTCTCGCTCGCTGAAATATGTTCATTTGCTGAAAATCAACAAAACCACGAAAAGTTCTTGTATTTGAAGATAAAATCTTTTTGCTTTGAAGAAGAAAGATCAAGCTGACTGAAATAAGTTCATGAGATGAAAACCAACAAAAATTGACAAGAACCACGAAAAGTTCTTGTATTTTAAGATAAAATCTGACGCTATTAAAGAAAAAACGTCTCGCTCGCTGAAATATGTTCATTTGCTGAAAATCAACAAAACCACGAAAAGTTCTTGCATTTGAAGATAAAATCTTTTTGCTTTAAAGAAGAAAGATCGAGCTGACTGAAATAAGTTCATAAGATGAAAACCAACAAAAATTGACAAGAACCACGAAAAGTTCTTGTATTTTAAGATAAAATCTGACGCTATTAAAGAAAAAACTTCCAGCTCGCTGAAATATGTTCATTTGCTGAAAATCAACAAAACCACGAAAAGTTCTTGCATTTGAAGATAAAATCTTTTTGCTTTCAAGAAGAAAGATCTTGCTGACTGAAATAAGTTCATTGGATGAAAACCAACAAAAATTGACAAGAACCACGAAAAGTTCTTGTATTTTAAGATAAAATCTGACGCTATTAAAGAAAAAACTTCTCCCTCACTGAAATATGTTCATTTGCTGAAAATCAACAAAATCACGAAAAGTTCTTGTATTTGAAGATAAAATCTTTTTGCTTTGAAGAAGAAAGATCCAGCTGACTGAAATAAGTTCATAAGATGAAAACCAACAAAAATTGACAAGAACCACGAAAAGTTCTTGTATTTTAAGATAAAATCTGACGCTATTAAAGAAAAAACTTCTCGCTCGCTGAAATATGTTCATTTGCTGAAAATCAACAAAACCACGAAAAGTTCTTGTATTTGAAGATAAAATCTTTTTGCTTTCAAGAAGAAAGATCAAGCTGACTGAAATAAGTTCATGAGATGAAAACCAACAAAAATTGACAAGAACCACGAAAAGTTCTTGTATTTTAAGATAAAATCTGACGCTATTAAAGAAAAAACGTCTCGCTCGCTGAAATATGTTCATTTGCTGAAAATCAACAAAACCACGAAAAGTTCTTGTATTTGAAGATAAAATCTTTTTGCTTTGAAGAAGAAAGATCTAGCTGACTGAAATAAGTTCATTGGAAGAAAACCAACGAAAATTGACAAGAACCACGAACAGTTCTTGTATTTTAAGATAAAATCTTACGCGATTCAAGAAAAAGCTTCCAGCTCGCTGAAATATGTTCATTTGCTGAAAATCAACAAAACCACGAAAAGTTCTTGCATTTGAAGATAAAATCTTTTTGCTTTGAAGAAGAAAGATCTGGCTCACTGAAATAAGTTCATTGGATGAAAACCAACAAAAATTGACAAGAACCACGAAAAGTTCTTGTATTTTAAGATAAAATCTTACGCTTTTTAAGAAAAAACTTCTCGCTCGCTGAAATATGTTCATTTGCTGAAAATCAACAAAACCACGAAAAGTTCTTGTATTTGAAGAGAAAATCTTTTTGCTTTGAAGAAGAAAGATCTCGCTGACTGAAATAAGTTCATAAGATGAAAACCAACAAAAATTGACAAGAACCACGAAAAGTTCTTGTATTTTAAGATAAAATCTGACGCTATTAAAGAAAAAACTTCCAGCTCGCTGAAATATGTTCATTTGCTGAAAATCAACAAAACCATGAAAAGTTCTTGCATTTGAAGATAAAATCTTTTTGCTTTCAAGAAGAAAGATCTTGCTGACTGAAATAAGTTCATAAGATGAAAACCAACAAAAATTGACAAGAACCACGAAAAGTTCTTGTATTTTAAGATAAAATCTGACGCTATTAAAGAAAAAACTTCCAGCTCGCTGAAATATGTTCATTTGCTGAAAATCAACAAAACCACGAAAAGTTCTTGCATTTGAAGATAAAATCTTTTTGCTTTCAAGAAGAAAGATCTTGCTGACTGAAATAAGTTCATTGGATGAAAACCAACAAAAATTGACAAGAACCACGAAAAGTTCTTGTATTTTAAGATAAAATCTGACGCTATTAAAGAAAAAACTTCTCCCTCGCTGAAATATGTCCATTTGCTGAAAATCAACAAAACCACGAAAAGTTCTTGTATTTGAAGATAAAATCTTTTTGCTTTGAAGAAGAAAGATCCAGCTGACTGAAATAAGTTCATTTGATGAAAATCAACAAAAATTGACAAGTACCACGAAACGTTTTTGTATTTTAAGATAAAATCTGACGCTATTAACGAAAAAACTTCTCGCTCGCTGAAATATGTTCATTTGCTGAAAATCAACAAAACCACGTAAAGTTCTTGCATTTGAAGATAAAATCTTTTTGCTTTCAAGAAGAAAGATCTTGCGGACTGAAATAAGTTCATTGGATGAAAACCAACAAAAATTGACAAGAACCACGAAAAGTTCTTGTATTTTAAGATAAAATCTTACGCTTTTAAAGAAAAAACTTCTCGCTCGCTGAAATATGTTCATTTGCTGAAAATCAACAAAACCACGAAAAGTTCTTGTATTTGAAGAGAAAATCTTTTTGCTTTGAAGAAGAAAGATCTAGCTGACTGAAATAAGTTCATAAGATGAAAACCAACAAAAATTGACAAGAACCACGAAAAGTTCTTGTATTTTAAGATAAAATCTGACGCTATTAAAGAAAAAACTTCCAGCTCGCTGAAATATGTTCATTTGCTGAAAATCAACAAAACCACGAAAAGTTCTTGCATTTGAAGATAAAATCTTTTTGCTTTCAAGAAGAAAGATCTTGCTGACTGAAATAAGTTCATTGGATGAAAACCAACAAAAATTGACAAGAACCACGAAAAGTTCTTGTATTTTAAGATAAAATCTGACGCTATTAAAGAAAAAACTTCTCCCTCACTGAAATATGTTCATTTGCTGAAAATCAACAAAATCACGAAAAGTTCTTGTATTTGAAGATAAAATCTTTTTGCTTTGAAGAAGAAAGATCCAGCTGACTGAAATAAGTTCATAAGATGAAAACCAACAAAAATTGACAAGAACCACGAAAAGTTCTTGTATTTTAAGATAAAATCTGACGCTATTAAAGAAAAAACTTCTCGCTCGCTGAAATATGTTCATTTGCTGAAAATCAACAAAACCACGAAAAGTTCTTGTATTTGAAGATAAAATCTTTTTGCTTTCAAGAAGAAAGATCAAGCTGACTGAAATAAGTTCATGAGATGAAAACCAACAAAAATTGACAAGAACCACGAAAAGTTCTTGTATTTTAAGATAAAATCTGACGCTATTAAAGAAAAAACGTCTCGCTCGCTGAAATATGTTCATTTGCTGAAAATCAACAAAACCACGAAAAGTTCTTGTATTTGAAGATAAAATCTTTTTGCTTTGAAGAAGAAAGATCTAGCTGACTGAAATAAGTTCATTGGAAGAAAACCAACGAAAATTGACAAGAACCACGAACAGTTCTTGTATTTTAAGATAAAATCTTACGCGATTCAAGAAAAAGCTTCCAGCTCGCTGAAATATGTTCATTTGCTGAAAATCAACAAAACCACGAAAAGTTCTTGCATTTGAAGATAAAATCTTTTTGCTTTGAAGAAGAAAGATCTGGCTCACTGAAATAAGTTCATTGGATGAAAACCAACAAAAATTGACAAGAACCACGAAAAGTTCTTGTATTTTAAGATAAAATCTTACGCTTTTTAAGAAAAAACTTCTCGCTCGCTGAAATATGTTCATTTGCTGAAAATCAACAAAACCACAAAAAGTTCTTGTATTTGAAGAGAAAATCTTTTTGCTTTGAAGAAGAAAGATCTCGCTGACTGAAATAAGTTCATAAGATGAAAACCAACAAAAATTGACAAGAACCACGAAAAGTTCTTGTATTTTAAGATAAAATCTGACGCTATTAAAGAAAAAACTTCCAGCTCGCTGAAATATGTTCATTTGCTGAAAATCAACAAAACCATGAAAAGTTCTTGCATTTGAAGATAAAATCTTTTTGCTTTCAAGAAGAAAGATCTTGCTGACTGAAATAAGTTCATAAGATGAAAACCAACAAAAATTGACAAGAACCACGAAAAGTTCTTGTATTTTAAGATAAAATCTGACGCTATTAAAGAAAAAACTTCCAGCTCGCTGAAATATGTTCATTTGCTGAAAATCAACAAAACCACGAAAAGTTCTTGCATTTGAAGATAAAATCTTTTTGCTTTCAAGAAGAAAGATCTTGCTGACTGAAATAAGTTCATTGGATGAAAACCAACAAAAATTGACAAGAACCACGAAAAGTTCTTGTATTTTAAGATAAAATCTGACGCTATTAAAGAAAAAACTTCTCCCTCGCTGAAATATGTCCATTTGCTGAAAATCAACAAAACCACGAAAAGTTCTTGTATTTGAAGATAAAATCTTTTTGCTTTGAAGAAGAAAGATCCAGCTGACTGAAATAAGTTCATTTGATGAAAATCAACAAAAATTGACAAGTACCACGAAACGTTTTTGTATTTTAAGATAAAATCTGACGCTATTAACGAAAAAACTTCTCGCTCGCTGAAATATGTTCATTTGCTGAAAATCAACAAAACCACGTAAAGTTCTTGCATTTGAAGATAAAATCTTTTTGCTTTCAAGAAGAAAGATCTTGCGGACTGAAATAAGTTCATTGGATGAAAACCAACAAAAATTGACAAGAACCACGAAAAGTTCTTGTATTTTAAGATAAAATCTTACGCTTTTAAAGAAAAAACTTCTCGCTCGCTGAAATATGTTCATTTGCTGAAAATCAACAAAACCACGAAAAGTTCTTGTATTTGAAGAGAAAATCTTTTTGCTTTGAAGAAGAAAGATCTAGCTGACTGAAATAAGTTCATAAGATGAAAACCAACAAAAATTGACAAGAACCACGAAAAGTTCTTGTATTTTAAGATAAAATCTGACGCTATTAAAGAAAAAACTTCCAGCTCGCTGAAATATGTTCATTTGCTGAAAATCAACAAAACCACGAAAAGTTCTTGCATTTGAAGATAAAATCTTTTTGCTTTCAAGAAGAAAGATCTTGCTGACTGAAATAAGTTCATTGGATGAAAACCAACAAAAATTGACAAGAACCACGAAAAGTTCTTGTATTTTAAGATAAAATCTGACGCTATTAAAGAAAAAACTTCTCCCTCACTGAAATATGTTCATTTGCTGAAAATCAACAAAATCACGAAAAGTTCTTGTATTTGAAGATAAAATCTTTTTGCTTTGAAGAAGAAAGATCCAGCTGACTGAAATAAGTTCATAAGATGAAAACCAACAAAAATTGACAAGAACCACGAAAAGTTCTTGTATTTTAAGATAAAATCTGACGCTATTAAAGAAAAAACTTCTCGCTCGCTGAAATATGTTCATTTGCTGAAAATCAACAAAACCACGAAAAGTTCTTGTATTTGAAGATAAAATCTTTTTGCTTTCAAGAAGAAAGATCAAGCTGACTGAAATAAGTTCATGAGATGAAAACCAACAAAAATTGACAAGAACCACGAAAAGTTCTTGTATTTTAAGATAAAATCTGACGCTATTAAAGAAAAAACGTCTCGCTCGCTGAAATATGTTCATTTGCTGAAAATCAACAAAACCACGAAAAGTTCTTGTATTTGAAGATAAAATCTTTTTGCTTTGAAGAAGAAAGATCTAGCTGACTGAAATAAGTTCATTGGAAGAAAACCAACGAAAATTGACAAGAACCACGAACAGTTCTTGTATTTTAAGATAAAATCTTACGCGATTCAAGAAAAAGCTTCCAGCTCGCTGAAATATGTTCATTTGCTGAAAATCAACAAAACCACGAAAAGTTCTTGCATTTGAAGATAAAATCTTTTTGCTTTGAAGAAGAAAGATCTGGCTCACTGAAATAAGTTCATTGGATGAAAACCAACAAAAATTGACAAGAACCACGAAAAGTTCTTGTATTTTAAGATAAAATCTTACGCTTTTAAAGAAAAAACTTCTCGCTCGCTGAAATATGTTCATTTGCTGAAAATCAACAAAACCACGAAAAGTTCTTGTATTTGAAGAGAAAATCTTTTTGCTTTGAAGAAGAAAGATCTCGCTGACTGAAATAAGTTCATAAGATGAAAACCAACAAAAATTGACAAGAACCACGAAAAGTTCTTGTATTTTAAGATAAAATCTGACGCTATTAAAGAAAAAACTTCCAGCTCGCTGAAATATGTTCATTTGCTGAAAATCAACAAAACCACGAAAAGTTCTTGCATTTGAAGATAAAATCTTTTTGCTTTCAAGAAGAAAGATCTTGCTGACTGAAATAAGTTCATTGGATGAAAACCAACAAAAATTGACAAGAACCACGAAAAGTTCTTGTATTTTAAGATAAAATCTGACGCTATTAAAGAAAAAACTTCTCCCTCGCTGAAATATGTTCATTTGCTGAAAATCAACAAAACCACGAAAAGTTCTTGCATTTGAAGATAAAATCTTTTTGCTTTAAAGAAGAAAGATCGAGCTGACTGAAATAAGTTCATAAGATGAAAACCAACAAAAATTGACAAGAACCACGAAAAGTTCTTGTATTTTAAGATAAAATCTGACGCTATTAAAGAGAAAACTTCCAGCTCGCTGAAATATGTTCATTTGCTGAAAATCAACAAAACCACGAAAAGTTCTTGCATTTGAAGATAAAATCTTTTTGCTTTCAAGAAGAAAGATCTTGCTGACTGAAGTAAGTTAATTGGATCAAAACCAACAAAAATTGACAAGAACACGAAACGTTCTTGTATTTTAAGCTAAAATCTGACGCTTTTAAAGAAAAAACTTCTCGCTCGCTGAAATATGTTCATTTGCTGAAAATCAACAAAACCACGAAAAGTTCTTGCATTTGAAGATAAAATCTTTTTGCTTTGAAGAAGAAAGATCTGGCTGACTGAAATAAGTTCATTGGATGAAAACCAACAAAAATTGACAAGAACCACGAAAAGTTCTTGTATTTTAAGATAAAATCTGACGCTATTAAAGAAAAAACTTCTCCCTCGCTGAAATATGTTCATTTGCTGAAAATCAACAAAACCACGAAAAGTTCTTGTATTTGAAGATAAAATCTTTTTGCTTTGAAGAAGAAAGATCGAGCTGACTGAAATAAGTTCATAAGATGAAAACCAACAAAAATTGACAAGAACCACGAAAAGTTCTTGTATTTTAAGATAAAATCTTACGCTTTTAAAGAAAAAACTTCTCGCTCGCTGAAATATGTTCATTTGCTGAAAATCAACAAAACCACGAAAAGTTCTTGTATTTGAAGAGAAAATCTTTTTGCTTTGAAGAAGAAAGATCTCGCTGACTGAAATAAGTTCATAAGATGAAAACCAACAAAAATTGACAAGAACCACGAAAAGTTCTTGTATTTTAAGATAAAATCTGACGCTATTAAAGAAAAAACTTCCAGCTCGCTGAAATATGTTCATTTGCTGAAAATCAACAAAACCACGAAAAGTTCTTGCATTTGAAGATAAAATCTTTTTGCTTTCAAGAAGAAAGATCTTGCTGACTGAAATAAGTTCATTGGATGAAAACCAACAAAAATTGACAAGAACCACGAAAAGTTCTTGTATTTTAAGATAAAATCTGACGCTATTAAAGAAAAAACTTCTCCCTCGCTGAAATATGTTCATTTGCTGAAAATCAACAAAACCACGAAAAGTTCTTGCATTTGAAGATAAAATCTTTTTGCTTTGAAGAAGAAAGATCGAGCTGACTGAAATAAGTTCATAAGATGAAAACCAACAAAAATTGACAAGAACCACGAAAAGTTCTTGTATTTTAAGATAAAATCTGACGCTATTAAAGAAAAAACTTCTCGCTCGCTGAAATATGTTCATTTGCTGAAAACCAACAAAACCACGAAAAGTTCTTGTATTTGAAGATAAAATCTTTTTGCTTTGAAGAAGAAAGATCCAGCTGACTGAAATAAGTTCATTGGATGAAAACCAACAAAAATTGACAAGAACCACGAAAAGTTTTTGTATTTTAAGATAAAATCTTACGCTATTGAAGAAAAAACTTCTAGCTCGCTGAAATATGTTCATTTGCTGAAAATCAACAAAACCACGAAAAGTTCTTGTATTTGAAGATAAAATCTTTTTGCTTTGAAGAAGAAAGATCAAGCTGACTGAAATAAGTTCATGAGATGAAAACCAACAAAAATTGACAAGAACCACGAAAAGTTCTTGTATTTTAAGATAAAATCTGACGCTATTAAAGAAAAAACGTCTCGCTCGCTGAAATATGTTCATTTGCTGAAAATCAACAAAACCACAAAAAGTTCTTGTATTTGAAGATAAAATCTTTTTGCTTTGAAGAAGAAAGATCTAGGTGACTGAAATAAGTTCATTGGAAGAAAACCAACGAAAATTGACAAGAACCACGAAAAGTTCTTGTATTTTAAGATAAAATCTGACGCTATTAAAGAAAAAACTTCTCCCTCGCTGAAATATGTTCATTTGCTGAAAATCAACAAAACCACGAAAAGTTCTTGTATTTGAAGATAAAATCTTTTTGCTTTGAAGAAGAAAGATCCAGCTGACTGAAATAAGTTCATTTGATGAAAATCAACAAAAATTGACAAGTACCACGAAACGTTTTTGTATTTTAAGATAAAATCTGACGCTATTAACGAAAAAACTTCTCGCTCGCTGAAATATGTTCATTTGCTGAAAATCAACAAAACCACGAAAAGTTCTTGTATTTGAAGATAAAATCTTTTTGCTTTGAAGAAGAAAGATCAAGCTGACTGAAATAAGTTCATGAGATGAAAACCAACAAAAATTGACAAGAACCACGAAAAGTTCTTGTATTTTAAGATAAAATCTGACGCTATTAAAGAAAAAACGTCTCGCTCGCTGAAATATGTTCATTTGCTGAAAATCAACAAAACCACGAAAAGTTCTTGTATTTGAAGATAAAATCTTTTTTCTTTGAAGAAGAAAGATCTCGCTGACTGAAATAAGTTCATTGGAAGAAAACCAACGAAAATTGACAAGAACCACGAAAAGTTCTTGTATTTTAAGATAAAATCTGATGCTATTAAAGAAAAAACTTCTCCCTCGCTGAAATATGTTCATTTGCTGAAAATCAACAAAACCATGAAAAGTTCTTGTATTTGAAGATAAAATCTTTTTGCTTTGAAGAAGAAAGATCCAGCTGACTGAAATAAGTTCATTTGATGAAAATCAACAAAAATTGACAAGTACCACGAAACGTTTTTGTATTTTAAGATAAAATCTGACGCTATTAACGAAAAAACTTCTCGCTCGCTGAAATATGTTCATTTGCTGAAAATCAACAAAACCACGAAAAGTTCTTGTATTTGAAGATAAAATCTTTTTGCTTTGAAGAAGAAAGATCAAGCTGACTGAAATAAGTTCATGAGATGAAAACCAACAAAAATTGACAAGAACCACGAAAAGTTCTTGTATTTTAAGATAAAATCTGACGCTATTAAAGAAAAAACGTCTCGCTCGCTGAAATATGTTCATTTGCTGAAAATCAACAAAACCACGAAAAGTTCTTGTATTTGAAGATAAAATCTTTTTGCTTTGAAGAAGAAAGATCTCGCTGACTGAAATAAGTTCATTGGAAGAAAACCAACAAAAATTGACAAGAACCACGAAAAGTTCTTGTATTTTAAGATAAAATCTGACGCTATTAAAGAAAAAGCTTCTCCCTCGCTGAAATATGTTCATTTGCTGAAAATCAACAAAACCACGAAAAGTTCTTGTATTTGAAGATAAAATCTTTTTGCTTTCAAGAAGAAAGATCCAGCTGACTGAAATAAGTTCATTGGATGAAAACCAACAAAAATTGACAAGAACCACGAAAAGTTCTTGTATTTTAAGATAAAATCTGACGCGATTAAAGAAAAAACTTCTCGCTCTCTGAAATATGTTCATTTGCTGAAAATCAACAGAACCACGAAAAGTTCTTGTATTTGAAGATAAAATCTTTTTGCTTTGAAGAAGAAAGATCTTGCTGACTGAAATAAGTTTATTGGATGAAAATCAACAAAAATTGACAAGAACCACGAAAAGTTTTTGTATTTTAAGATAAAATCTGACGCTATTAAAGAAAAAACTTCTCGCTCGCTGAAATATGTTCATTTGCTGAAAATCAACAAAACCACGAAAAGTTCTTGTATTTGAAGATAAAATCTTTTTGCTTTGAAGAAGAAAGATCGAGCTGACTGAAATAAGTTCATAAGATGAAAACCAACAAAAATTGACAAGAACCACGAAAAGTTCTTGTATTTTAAGATAAAATCTTACGCTATTAAAGAAAAAACTTCCAGCTCGCTGAAATATGTTCATTTGCTGAAAATCAACAAAACCACGAAAAGTTCTTGCATTTGAAGATAAAATCTTTTTGCTTTCAAGAAGAAAGATCTTGCTGACTGAAATAAGTTAATTGGATCAAAACCAACAAAAATTGACAAGAACACGAAACGTTCTTGTATTTTAAGCTAAAATCTGACGCTTTTAAAGAAAAAACTTCTCGCTCGCTGAAATATGTTCATTTGCTGAAAATCAACAAAACCACGAAAAGTTCTTGTATTTGAAGAGAAAATCTTTTTGCTTTGAAGAAGAAAGATCTCGCTGACTGAAATAAGTTCATAAGATGAAAACCAACAAAAATTGACAAGAACCACGAAAAGTTCTTGTATTTTAAGATAAAATCTGACGCTATTAAAGAAAAAACTTCCAGCTCGCTGAAATATGTTCATTTGCTGAAAATCAACAAAACCACGAAAAGTTCTTGCATTTGAAGATAAAATCTTTTTGCTTTCAAGAAGAAAGATCTTGCTGACTGAAATAAGTTCATTGGATGAAAACCAACAAAAATTGACAAGAACCACGAAAAGTTCTTGTATTTTAAGATAAAATCTGACGCTATTAAAGAAAAAACTTCTCCCTCGCTGAAATATGTTCATTTGCTGAAAATCAACAAAACCACGAAAAGTTCTTGCATTTGAAGATAAAATCTTTTTGCTTTAAAGAAGAAAGATCGAGCTGACTGAAATAAGTTCATAAGATGAAAACCAACAAAAATTGACAAGAACCACGAAAAGTTCTTGTATTTTAAGATAAAATCTGACGCTATTAAAGAAAAAACTTCCAGCTCGCTGAAATATGTTCATTTGCTGAAAATCAACAAAACCACGAAAAGTTCTTGTATTTGAAGATAAAATCTTTTTGCTTTCAAGAAGAAAGATCCAGCTGACTGAAATAAGTTCATTGGATGAAAACCAACAAAAATTGACAAGAACCACGAAAAGTTCTTGTATTTTAAGATAAAATCTGACGCGATTAAAGAAAAAACTTCTCGCTCTCTGAAATATGTTCATTTGCTGAAAATCAACAGAACCACGAAAAGTTCTTGTATTTGAAGATAAAATCTTTTTGCTTTGAAGAAGAAAGATCTTGCTGACTGAAATAAGTTTATTGGATGAAAATCAACAAAAATTGACAAGAACCACGAAAAGTTTTTGTATTTTAAGATAAAATCTGACGCTATTAAAGAAAAAACTTCTCGCTCGCTGAAATATGTTCATTTGCTGAAAATCAACAAAACCACGAAAAGTTCTTGTATTTGAAGATAAAATCTTTTTGCTTTGAAGAAGAAAGATCGAGCTGACTGAAATAAGTTCATAAGATGAAAACCAACAAAAATTGACAAGAACCACGAAAAGTTCTTGTATTTTAAGATAAAATCTTACGCTATTAAAGAAAAAACTTCCAGCTCGCTGAAATATGTTCATTTGCTGAAAATCAACAAAACCACGAAAAGTTCTTGCATTTGAAGATAAAATCTTTTTGCTTTCAAGAAGAAAGATCTTGCTGACTGAAATAAGTTAATTGGATCAAAACCAACAAAAATTGACAAGAACACGAAACGTTCTTGTATTTTAAGCTAAAATCTGACGCTTTTAAAGAAAAAACTTCTCGCTCGCTGAAATATGTTCATTTGCTGAAAATCAACAAAACCACGAAAAGTTCTTGTATTTGAAGAGAAAATCTTTTTGCTTTGAAGAAGAAAGATCTCGCTGACTGAAATAAGTTCATAAGATGAAAACCAACAAAAATTGACAAGAACCACGAAAAGTTCTTGTATTTTAAGATAAAATCTGACGCTATTAAAGAAAAAACTTCCAGCTCGCTGAAATATGTTCATTTGCTGAAAATCAACAAAACCACGAAAAGTTCTTGCATTTGAAGATAAAATCTTTTTGCTTTCAAGAAGAAAGATCTTGCTGACTGAAATAAGTTCATTGGATGAAAACCAACAAAAATTGACAAGAACCACGAAAAGTTCTTGTATTTTAAGATAAAATCTGACGCTATTAAAGAAAAAACTTCTCCCTCGCTGAAATATGTTCATTTGCTGAAAATCAACAAAACCACGAAAAGTTCTTGCATTTGAAGATAAAATCTTTTTGCTTTAAAGAAGAAAGATCGAGCTGACTGAAATAAGTTCATAAGATGAAAACCAACAAAAATTGACAAGAACCACGAAAAGTTCTTGTATTTTAAGATAAAATCTGACGCTATTAAAGAAAAAACTTCCAGCTCGCTGAAATATGTTCATTTGCTGAAAATCAACAAAACCACGAAAAGTTCTTGCATTTGAAGATAAAATCTTTTTGCTTTCAAGAAGAAAGATCTTGCTGACTGAAGTAAGTTAATTGGATCAAAACCAACAAAAATTGACAAGAACACGAAACGTTCTTGTATTTTAAGCTAAAATCTGACGCTTTTAAAGAAAAAACTTCTCGCTCGCTGAAATATGTTCATTTGCTGAAAATCAACAAAACCACGAAAAGTTCTTGCATTTGAAGATAAAATCTTTTTGCTTTGAAGAAGAAAGATCTGGCTGACTGAAATAAGTTCATTGGATGAAAACCAACAAAAATTGACAAGAACCACGAAAAGTTCTTGTATTTTAAGATAAAATCTGACGCTATTAAAGAAAAAACTTCTCCCTCGCTGAAATATGTTCATTTGCTGAAAATCAACAAAACCACGAAAAGTTCTTGTATTTGAAGATAAAATCTTTTTGCTTTGAAGAAGAAAGATCGAGCTGACTGAAATAAGTTCATAAGATGAAAACCAACAAAAATTGACAAGAACCACGAAAAGTTCTTGTATTTTAAGATAAAATCTTACGCTTTTAAAGAAAAAACTTCTCGCTCGCTGAAATATGTTCATTTGCTGAAAATCAACAAAACCACGAAAAGTTCTTGTATTTGAAGAGAAAATCTTTTTGCTTTGAAGAAGAAAGATCTCGCTGACTGAAATAAGTTCATAAGATGAAAACCAACAAAAATTGACAAGAACCACGAAAAGTTCTTGTATTTTAAGATAAAATCTGACGCTATTAAAGAAAAAACTTCCAGCTCGCTGAAATATGTTCATTTGCTGAAAATCAACAAAACCACGAAAAGTTCTTGCATTTGAAGATAAAATCTTTTTGCTTTCAAGAAGAAAGATCTTGCTGACTGAAATAAGTTCATTGGATGAAAACCAACAAAAATTGACAAGAACCACGAAAAGTTCTTGTATTTTAAGATAAAATCTGACGCTATTAAAGAAAAAACTTCTCCCTCGCTGAAATATGTTCATTTGCTGAAAATCAACAAAACCACGAAAAGTTCTTGCATTTGAAGATAAAATCTTTTTGCTTTGAAGAAGAAAGATCGAGCTGACTGAAATAAGTTCATAAGATGAAAACCAACAAAAATTGACAAGAACCACGAAAAGTTCTTGTATTTTAAGATAAAATCTGACGCTATTAAAGAAAAAACTTCTCGCTCGCTGAAATATGTTCATTTGCTGAAAACCAACAAAACCACGAAAAGTTCTTGTATTTGAAGATAAAATCTTTTTGCTTTGAAGAAGAAAGATCCAGCTGACTGAAATAAGTTCATTGGATGAAAACCAACAAAAATTGACAAGAACCACGAAAAGTTTTTGTATTTTAAGATAAAATCTTACGCTATTGAAGAAAAAACTTCTAGCTCGCTGAAATATGTTCATTTGCTGAAAATCAACAAAACCACGAAAAGTTCTTGTATTTGAAGATAAAATCTTTTTGCTTTGAAGAAGAAAGATCAAGCTGACTGAAATAAGTTCATGAGATGAAAACCAACAAAAATTGACAAGAACCACGAAAAGTTCTTGTATTTTAAGATAAAATCTGACGCTATTAAAGAAAAAACGTCTCGCTCGCTGAAATATGTTCATTTGCTGAAAATCAACAAAACCACAAAAAGTTCTTGTATTTGAAGATAAAATCTTTTTGCTTTGAAGAAGAAAGATCTAGGTGACTGAAATAAGTTCATTGGAAGAAAACCAACGAAAATTGACAAGAACCACGAAAAGTTCTTGTATTTTAAGATAAAATCTGACGCTATTAAAGAAAAAACTTCTCCCTCGCTGAAATATGTTCATTTGCTGAAAATCAACAAAACCACGAAAAGTTCTTGTATTTGAAGATAAAATCTTTTTGCTTTGAAGAAGAAAGATCCAGCTGACTGAAATAAGTTCATTTGATGAAAATCAACAAAAATTGACAAGTACCACGAAACGTTTTTGTATTTTAAGATAAAATCTGACGCTATTAACGAAAAAACTTCTCGCTCGCTGAAATATGTTCATTTGCTGAAAATCAACAAAACCACGAAAAGTTCTTGTATTTGAAGATAAAATCTTTTTGCTTTGAAGAAGAAAGATCAAGCTGACTGAAATAAGTTCATGAGATGAAAACCAACAAAAATTGACAAGAACCACGAAAAGTTCTTGTATTTTAAGATAAAATCTGACGCTATTAAAGAAAAAACGTCTCGCTCGCTGAAATATGTTCATTTGCTGAAAATCAACAAAACCACGAAAAGTTCTTGTATTTGAAGATAAAATCTTTTTTCTTTGAAGAAGAAAGATCTCGCTGACTGAAATAAGTTCATTGGAAGAAAACCAACGAAAATTGACAAGAACCACGAAAAGTTCTTGTATTTTAAGATAAAATCTGATGCTATTAAAGAAAAAACTTCTCCCTCGCTGAAATATGTTCATTTGCTGAAAATCAACAAAACCATGAAAAGTTCTTGTATTTGAAGATAAAATCTTTTTGCTTTGAAGAAGAAAGATCCAGCTGACTGAAATAAGTTCATTTGATGAAAATCAACAAAAATTGACAAGTACCACGAAACGTTTTTGTATTTTAAGATAAAATCTGACGCTATTAACGAAAAAACTTCTCGCTCGCTGAAATATGTTCATTTGCTGAAAATCAACAAAACCACGAAAAGTTCTTGTATTTGAAGATAAAATCTTTTTGCTTTGAAGAAGAAAGATCAAGCTGACTGAAATAAGTTCATGAGATGAAAACCAACAAAAATTGACAAGAACCACGAAAAGTTCTTGTATTTTAAGATAAAATCTGACGCTATTAAAGAAAAAACGTCTCGCTCGCTGAAATATGTTCATTTGCTGAAAATCAACAAAACCACGAAAAGTTCTTGTATTTGAAGATAAAATCTTTTTGCTTTGAAGAAGAAAGATCTCGCTGACTGAAATAAGTTCATTGGAAGAAAACCAACAAAAATTGACAAGAACCACGAAAAGTTCTTGTATTTTAAGATAAAATCTGACGCTATTAAAGAAAAAGCTTCTCCCTCGCTGAAATATGTTCATTTGCTGAAAATCAACAAAACCACGAAAAGTTCTTGTATTTGAAGATAAAATCTTTTTGCTTTCAAGAAGAAAGATCCAGCTGACTGAAATAAGTTCATTGGATGAAAACCAACAAAAATTGACAAGAACCACGAAAAGTTCTTGTATTTTAAGATAAAATCTGACGCGATTAAAGAAAAAACTTCTCGCTCTCTGAAATATGTTCATTTGCTGAAAATCAACAGAACCACGAAAAGTTCTTGTATTTGAAGATAAAATCTTTTTGCTTTGAAGAAGAAAGATCTTGCTGACTGAAATAAGTTTATTGGATGAAAATCAACAAAAATTGACAAGAACCACGAAAAGTTTTTGTATTTTAAGATAAAATCTGACGCTATTAAAGAAAAAACTTCTCGCTCGCTGAAATATGTTCATTTGCTGAAAATCAACAAAACCACGAAAAGTTCTTGTATTTGAAGATAAAATCTTTTTGCTTTGAAGAAGAAAGATCGAGCTGACTGAAATAAGTTCATAAGATGAAAACCAACAAAAATTGACAAGAACCACGAAAAGTTCTTGTATTTTAAGATAAAATCTTACGCTATTAAAGAAAAAACTTCCAGCTCGCTGAAATATGTTCATTTGCTGAAAATCAACAAAACCACGAAAAGTTCTTGCATTTGAAGATAAAATCTTTTTGCTTTCAAGAAGAAAGATCTTGCTGACTGAAATAAGTTAATTGGATCAAAACCAACAAAAATTGACAAGAACACGAAACGTTCTTGTATTTTAAGCTAAAATCTGACGCTTTTAAAGAAAAAACTTCTCGCTCGCTGAAATATGTTCATTTGCTGAAAATCAACAAAACCACGAAAAGTTCTTGCATTTGAAGATAAAATCTTTTTGCTTTGAAGAAGAAAGATCTGGCTGACTGAAATAAGTTCATTGGATGAAAACCAACAAAAATTGACAAGAACCACGAAAAGTTCTTGTATTTTAAGATAAAATCTTACGCTTTTAAAGAAAAAACTTCTCGCTCGCTGAAATATGTTCATTTGCTGAAAATCAACAAAACCACGAAAAGTTCTTGTATTTGAAGAGAAAATCTTTTTGCTTTGAAGAAGAAAGATCTCGCTGACTGAAATAAGTTCATAAGATGAAAACCAACAAAAATTGACAAGAACCACGAAAAGTTCTTGTATTTTAAGATAAAATCTGACGCTATTAAAGAAAAAACTTCCAGCTCGCTGAAATATGTTCATTTGCTGAAAATCAACAAAACCACGAAAAGTTCTTGCATTTGAAGATAAAATCTTTTTGCTTTCAAGAAGAAAGATCTTGCTGACTGAAATAAGTTCATTGGATGAAAACCAACAAAAATTGACAAGAACCACGAAAAGTTCTTGTATTTTAAGATAAAATCTGACGCTATTAAAGAAAAAACTTCTCCCTCGCTGAAATATGTTCATTTGCTGAAAATCAACAAAACCACGAAAAGTTCTTGCATTTGAAGATAAAATCTTTTTGCTTTAAAGAAGAAAGATCGAGCTGACTGAAATAAGTTCATAAGATGAAAACCAACAAAAATTGACAAGAACCACGAAAAGTTCTTGTATTTTAAGATAAAATCTGACGCTATTGAAGAAAAAACTTCCAGCTCGCTGAAATATGTTCATTTGCTGAAAATCAACAAAACCACGAAAAGTTCTTGCATTTGAAGATAAAATCTTTTTGCTTTCAAGAAGAAAGATCTTGCTGACTGAAGTAAGTTAATTGGATCAAAACCAACAAAAATTGACAAGAACACGAAACGTTCTTGTATTTTAAGCTAAAATCTGACGCTTTTAAAGAAAAAACTTCTCGCTCGCTGAAATATGTTCATTTGCTGAAAATCAACAAAACCACGAAAAGTTCTTGCATTTGAAGATAAAATCTTTTTGCTTTGAAGAAGAAAGATCTGGCTGACTGAAATAAGTTCATTGGATGAAAACCAACAAAAATTGACAAGAACCACGAAAAGTTCTTGTATTTTAAGATAAAATCTGACGCTATTAAAGAAAAAACTTCTCCCTCGCTGAAATATGTTCATTTGCTGAAAATCAACAAAACCACGAAAAGTTCTTGTATTTGAAGATAAAATCTTTTTGCTTTGAAGAAGAAAGATCGAGCTGACTGAAATAAGTTCATAAGATGAAAACCAACAAAAATTGACAAGAACCACGAAAAGTTCTTGTATTTTAAGATAAAATCTTACGCTTTTAAAGAAAAAACTTCTCGCTCGCTGAAATATGTTCATTTGCTGAAAATCAACAAAACCACGAAAAGTTCTTGTATTTGAAGAGAAAATCTTTTTGCTTTGAAGAAGAAAGATCTCGCTGACTGAAATAAGTTCATAAGATGAAAACCAACAAAAATTGACAAGAACCACGAAAAGTTCTTGTATTTTAAGATAAAATCTGACGCTATTAAAGAAAAAACTTCCAGCTCGCTGAAATATGTTCATTTGCTGAAAATCAACAAAACCACGAAAAGTTCTTGCATTTGAAGATAAAATCTTTTTGCTTTCAAGAAGAAAGATCTTGCTGACTGAAATAAGTTCATTGGATGAAAACCAACAAAAATTGACAAGAACCACGAAAAGTTCTTGTATTTTAAGATAAAATCTGACGCTATTAAAGAAAAAACTTCTCCCTCGCTGAAATATGTTCATTTGCTGAAAATCAACAAAACCACGAAAAGTTCTTGCATTTGAAGATAAAATCTTTTTGCTTTGAAGAAGAAAGATCGAGCTGACTGAAATAAGTTCATAAGATGAAAACCAACAAAAATTGACAAGAACCACGAAAAGTTCTTGTATTTTAAGATAAAATCTGACGCTATTAAAGAAAAAACTTCTCGCTCGCTGAAATATGTTCATTTGCTGAAAACCAACAAAACCACGAAAAGTTCTTGTATTTGAAGATAAAATCTTTTTGCTTTGAAGAAGAAAGATCCAGCTGACTGAAATAAGTTCATTGGATGAAAACCAACAAAAATTGACAAGAAGCACGAAAAGTTTTTGTATTTTAAGATAAAATCTTACGCTATTGAAGAAAAAACTTCTAGCTCGCTGAAATATGTTCATTTGCTGAAAATCAACAAAACCACGAAAAGTTCTTGTATTTGAAGATAAAATCTTTTTGCTTTGAAGAAGAAAGATCTCGCTGACTGAAATAAGTTCATTGGATGAAAACCAACAAAAATTGATAAGAACCAGAAAAAGTTATTGTATTTTAAGATAAAATCTGACGCTATTAAAGAAAAAACTTCTCCCTCGCTGAAATATGTTCATTTGCTGAAAATCAACAAAACCACGAAAAGTTCTTGTATTTGAAGATAAAATCTTTTTGCTTTGAAGAAGAAAGATCAAGCTGACTGAAATAAGTTCATGAGATGAAAACCAACAAAAATTGACAAGAACCACGAAAAGTTCTTGTATTTTAAGATAAAATCTGACGCTATTAAAGAAAAAACGTCTCGCTCGCTGAAATATGTTCATTTGCTGAAAATCAACAAAACCACAAAAAGTTCTTGTATTTGAAGATAAAATCTTTTTGCTTTGAAGAAGAAAGATCCAGCTGACTGAAATAAGTTCATTGGAAGAAAACCAACGAAAATTGACAAGAACCACGAAAAGTTCTTGTATTTTAAGATAAAATCTGACGCTATTAAAGAAAAAACTTCTCCCTCGCTGAAATATGTTCATTTGCTGAAAATCAACAAAACCACGAAAAGTTCTTGTATTTGAAGATAAAATCTTTTTGCTTTGAAGAAGAAAGATCCAGCTGACTGAAATAAGTTCATTTGATGAAAATCAACAAAAATTGACAAGTACCACGAAACGTTTTTGTATTTTAAGATAAAATCTGACGCTATTAACGAAAAAACTTCTCGCTCGCTGAAATATGTTCATTTGCTGAAAATCAACAAAACCACGAAAAGTTCTTGTATTTGAAGATAAAATCTTTTTGCTTTGAAGAAGAAAGATCAAGCTGACTGAAATAAGTTCATGAGATGAAAACCAACAAAAATTGACAAGAACCACGAAAAGTTCTTGTATTTTAAGATAAAATCTGACGCTATTAAAGAAAAAACGTCTCGCTCGCTGAAATATGTTCATTTGCTGAAAATCAACAAAACCACGAAAAGTTCTTGTATTTGAAGATAAAATCTTTTTGCTTTGAAGAAGAAAGATCTCGCTGACTGAAATAAGTTCATTGGAAGAAAACCAACGAAAATTGACAAGAACCACGAAAAGTTCTTGTATTTTAAGATAAAATCTGACGCTATTAAAGAAAAAACTTCTCCCTCGCTGAAATATGTTCATTTGCTGAAAATCAACAAAACCACGAAAAGTTCTTGTATTTGAAGATAAAATCTTTTTGCTTTCAAGAAGAAAGATCCAGCTGACTGAAATAAGTTCATTGGATGAAAACCAACAAAAATTGACAAGAACCACGAAAAGTTCTTGTATTTTAAGATAAAATCTGACACGATTAAAGAAAAAACTTCTCGCTCTCTGAAATATGTTCATTTGCTGAAAATCAACAGAACCACGAAAAGTTCTTGTATTTGAAGATAAAATCTTTTTGCTTTGAAGAAGAAAGATCTTGCTGACTGAAATAAGTTTATTGGATGAAAATCAACAAAAATTGACAAGAACCACGAAAAGTTTTTGTATTTTAAGATAAAATCTGACGCTATTAAAGAAAAAACTTCTCGCTCGCTGAAATATGTTCATTTGCTGAAAATCAACAAAACCACGAAAAGTTCTTGTATTTGAAGATAAAATCTTTTTGCTTTGAAGAAGAAAGATCGAGCTGACTGAAATAAGTTCATAAGATGAAAACCAACAAAAATTGACAAGAACCACGAAAAGTTCTTGTATTTTAAGATAAAATCTTACGCTATTAAAGAAAAAACTTCCAGCTCGCTGAAATATGTTCATTTGCTGAAAATCAACAAAACCACGAAAAGTTCTTGCATTTGAAGATAAAATCTTTTTGCTTTGAAGAAGAAAGATCTCGCTGACTGAAATAAGTTCATTGGAAGAAAACCAACAAAAATTGACAAGAACCACGAAAAGTTCTTGTATTTTAAGATAAAATCTGACGCTATTAAAGAAAAAGCTTCTCCCTCGCTGAAATATGTTCATTTGCTGAAAATCAACAAAACCACGAAAAGTTCTTGTATTTGAAGATAAAATCTTTTTGCTTTCAAGAAGAAAGATCCAGCTGACTGAAATAAGTTCATTGGATGAAAACCAACAAAAATTGACAAGAACCACGAAAAGTTCTTGTATTTTAAGATAAAATCTGACGCGATTAAAGAAAAAACTTCTCGCTCTCTGAAATATGTTCATTTGCTGAAAATCAACAGAACCACGAAAAGTTCTTGTATTTGAAGATAAAATCTTTTTGCTTTGAAGAAGAAAGATCTTGCTGACTGAAATAAGTTTATTGGATGAAAATCAACAAAAATTGACAAGAACCACGAAAAGTTTTTGTATTTTAAGATAAAATCTGACGCTATTAAAGAAAAAACTTCTCGCTCGCTGAAATATGTTCATTTGCTGAAAATCAACAAAACCACGAAAAGTTCTTGTATTTGAAGATAAAATCTTTTTGCTTTGAAGAAGAAAGATCGAGCTGACTGAAATAAGTTCATTGGATGAAAACCAACAAAAATTGACAAGAACCACGAAAAGTTCTTGTATTTTAAGATAAAATCTTACGCTTTTAAAGAAAAAACTTCTCGCTCGCTGAAATATGTTCATTTGCTGAAAATCAACAAAACCACGAAAAGTTCTTGTATTTGAAGAGAAAATCTTTTTGCTTTGAAGAAGAAAGATCTCGCTGACTGAAATAAGTTCATAAGATGAAAACCAACAAAAATTGACAAGAACCACGAAAAGTTCTTGTATTTTAAGATAAAATCTGACGCTATTAAAGAAAAAACTTCCAGCTCGCTGAAATATGTTCATTTGCTGAAAATCAACAAAACCACGAAAAGTTCTTGCATTTGAAGATAAAATCTTTTTGCTTTCAAGAAGAAAGATCTTGCTGACTGAAATAAGTTCATTGGATGAAAACCAACAAAAATTGACAAGAACCACGAAAAGTTCTTGTATTTTAAGATAAAATCTGACGCTATTAAAGAAAAAACTTCTCCCTCGCTGAAATATGTTCATTTGCTGAAAATCAACAAAACCACGAAAAGTTCTTGCATTTGAAGATAAAATCTTTTTGCTTTAAAGAAGAAAGATCGAGCTGACTGAAATAAGTTCATAAGATGAAAACCAACAAAAATTGACAAGAACCACGAAAAGTTCTTGTATTTTAAGATAAAATCTGACGCTATTGAAGAAAAAACTTCCAGCTCGCTGAAATATGTTCATTTGCTGAAAATCAACAAAACCACGAAAAGTTCTTGCATTTGAAGATAAAATCTTTTTGCTTTCAAGAAGAAAGATCTTGCTGACTGAAGTAAGTTAATTGGATCAAAACCAACAAAAATTGACAAGAACACGAAACGTTCTTGTATTTTAAGCTAAAATCTGACGCTTTTAAAGAAAAAACTTCTCGCTCGCTGAAATATGTTCATTTGCTGAAAATCAACAAAACCACGAAAAGTTCTTGCATTTGAAGATAAAATCTTTTTGCTTTGAAGAAGAAAGATCTGGCTGACTGAAATAAGTTCATTGGATGAAAACCAACAAAAATTGACAAGAACCACGAAAAGTTCTTGTATTTTAAGATAAAATCTGACGCTATTAAAGAAAAAACTTCTCCCTCGCTGAAATATGTTCATTTGCTGAAAATCAACAAAACCACGAAAAGTTCTTGTATTTGAAGATAAAATCTTTTTGCTTTGAAGAAGAAAGATCGAGCTTACTGAAATAAGTTCATAAGATGAAAACCAACAAAAATTGACAAGAACCACGAAAAGTTCTTGTATTTTAAGATAAAATCTTACGCTTTTAAAGAAAAAACTTCTCGCTCGCTGAAATATGTTCATTTGCTGAAAATCAACAAAACCACGAAAAGTTCTTGTATTTGAAGAGAAAATCTTTTTGCTTTGAAGAAGAAAGATCTCGCTGACTGAAATAAGTTCATAAGATGAAAACCAACAAAAATTGACAAGAACCACGAAAAGTTCTTGTATTTTAAGATAAAATCTGACGCTATTAAAGAAAAAACTTCCAGCTCGCTGAAATATGTTCATTTGCTGAAAATCAACAAAACCACGAAAAGTTCTTGCATTTGAAGATAAAATCTTTTTGCTTTCAAGAAGAAAGATCTTGCTGACTGAAATAAGTTCATTGGATGAAAACCAACAAAAATTGACAAGAACCACGAAAAGTTCTTGTATTTTAAGATAAAATCTGACGCTATTAAAGAAAAAACTTCTCCCTCGCTGAAATATGTTCATTTGCTGAAAATCAACAAAACCACGAAAAGTTCTTGCATTTGAAGATAAAATCTTTTTGCTTTGAAGAAGAAAGATCTGGCTGACTGAAATAAGTTCATTGGATGAAAACCAACAAAAATTGACAAGAACCACGAAAAGTTCTTGTATTTTAAGATAAAATCTTACGCTTTTAAAGAAAAAACTTCTCGCTCGCTGAAATATGTTCATTTGCTGAAAATCAACAAAACCACGAAAAGTTCTTGTATTTGAAGAGAAAATCTTTTTGCTTTGAAGAAGAAAGATCTCGCTGACTGAAATAAGTTCATAAGATGAAAACCAACAAAAATTGACAAGAACCACGAAAAGTTCTTGTATTTTAAGATAAAATCTGACGCTATTAAAGAAAAAACTTCCAGCTCGCTGAAATATGTTCATTTGCTGAAAATCAACAAAACCACGAAAAGTTCTTGCATTTGAAGATAAAATCTTTTTGCTTTCAAGAAGAAAGATCTTGCTGACTGAAATAAGTTCATTGGATGAAAACCAACAAAAATTGACAAGAACCACGAAAAGTTCTTGTATTTTAAGATAAAATCTGACGCTATTAAAGAAAAAACTTCTCCCTCGCTGAAATATGTTCATTTGCTGAAAATCAACAAAACCACGAAAAGTTCTTGCATTTGAAGATAAAATCTTTTTGCTTTAAAGAAGAAAGATCGAGCTGACTGAAATAAGTTCATAAGATGAAAACCAACAAAAATTGACAAGAACCACGAAAAGTTCTTGTATTTTAAGATAAAATCTGACGCTATTGAAGAAAAAACTTCCAGCTCGCTGAAATATGTTCATTTGCTGAAAATCAACAAAACCACGAAAAGTTCTTGCATTTGAAGATAAAATCTTTTTGCTTTCAAGAAGAAAGATCTTGCTGACTGAAGTAAGTTAATTGGATCAAAACCAACAAAAATTGACAAGAACACGAAACGTTCTTGTATTTTAAGCTAAAATCTGACGCTTTTAAAGAAAAAACTTCTCGCTCGCTGAAATATGTTCATTTGCTGAAAATCAACAAAACCACGAAAAGTTCTTGCATTTGAAGATAAAATCTTTTTGCTTTGAAGAAGAAAGATCTGGCTGACTGAAATAAGTTCATTGGATGAAAACCAACAAAAATTGACAAGAACCACGAAAAGTTCTTGTATTTTAAGATAAAATCTGACGCTATTAAAGAAAAAACTTCTCCCTCGCTGAAATATGTTCATTTGCTGAAAATCAACAAAACCACGAAAAGTTCTTGTATTTGAAGATAAAATCTTTTTGCTTTGAAGAAGAAAGATCGAGCTGACTGAAATAAGTTCATAAGATGAAAACCAACAAAAATTGACAAGAACCACGAAAAGTTCTTGTATTTTAAGATAAAATCTTACGCTTTTAAAGAAAAAACTTCTCGCTCGCTGAAATATGTTCATTTGCTGAAAATCAACAAAACCACGAAAAGTTCTTGTATTTGAAGAGAAAATCTTTTTGCTTTGAAGAAGAAAGATCTCGCTGACTGAAATAAGTTCATAAGATGAAAACCAACAAAAATTGACAAGAACCACGAAAAGTTCTTGTATTTTAAGATAAAATCTGACGCTATTAAAGAAAAAACTTCCAGCTCGCTGAAATATGTTCATTTGCTGAAAATCAACAAAACCACGAAAAGTTCTTGCATTTGAAGATAAAATCTTTTTGCTTTCAAGAAGAAAGATCTTGCTGACTGAAATAAGTTCATTGGATGAAAACCAACAAAAATTGACAAGAACCACGAAAAGTTCATGTATTTTAAGATAAAATCTGACGCTATTAAAGAAAAAACTTCTCCCTCGCTGAAATATGTTCATTTGCTGAAAATCAACAAAACCACGAAAAGTTCTTGCATTTGAAGATAAAATCTTTTTGCTTTGAAGAAGAAAGATCGAGCTGACTGAAATAAGTTCATAAGATGAAAACCAACAAAAATTGACAAGAACCACGAAAAGTTCTTGTATTTTAAGATAAAATCTGACGCTATTAAAGAAAAAACTTCTCGCTCGCTGAAATATGTTCATTTGCTGAAAACCAACAAAACCACGAAAAGTTCTTGTATTTGAAGATAAAATCTTTTTGCTTTGAAGAAGAAAGATCCAGCTGACTGAAATAAGTTCATTGGATGAAAACCAACAAAAATTGACAAGAAGCACGAAAAGTTTTTGTATTTTAAGATAAAATCTTACGCTATTGAAGAAAAAACTTCTAGCTCGCTGAAATATGTTCATTTGCTGAAAATCAACAAAACCACGAAAAGTTCTTGTATTTGAAGATAAAATCTTTTTGCTTTGAAGAAGAAAGATCTCGCTGACTGAAATAAGTTCATTGGATGAAAACCAACAAAAATTGATAAGAACCAGAAAAAGTTATTGTATTTTAAGATAAAATCTGACGCTATTAAAGAAAAAACTTCTCCCTCGCTGAAATATGTTCATTTGCTGAAAATCAACAAAACCACGAAAAGTTCTTGTATTTGAAGATAAAATCTTTTTGCTTTGAAGAAGAAAGATCAAGCTGACTGAAATAAGTTCATGAGATGAAAACCAACAAAAATTGACAAGAACCACGAAAAGTTCTTGTATTTTAAGATAAAATCTGACGCTATTAAAGAAAAAACGTCTCGCTCGCTGAAATATGTTCATTTGCTGAAAATCAACAAAACCACAAAAAGTTCTTGTATTTGAAGATAAAATCTTTTTGCTTTGAAGAAGAAAGATCCAGCTGACTGAAATAAGTTCATTGGAAGAAAACCAACGAAAATTGACAAGAACCACGAAAAGTTCTTGTATTTTAAGATAAAATCTGACGCTATTAAAGAAAAAACTTCTCCCTCGCTGAAATATGTTCATTTGCTGAAAATCAACAAAACCACGAAAAGTTCTTGTATTTGAAGATAAAATCTTTTTGCTTTGAAGAAGAAAGATCCAGCTGACTGAAATAAGTTCATTTGATGAAAATCAACAAAAATTGACAAGTACCACGAAACGTTTTTGTATTTTAAGATAAAATCTGACGCTATTAACGAAAAAACTTCTCGCTCGCTGAAATATGTTCATTTGCTGAAAATCAACAAAACCACGAAAAGTTCTTGTATTTGAAGATAAAATCTTTTTGCTTTGAAGAAGAAAGATCAAGCTGACTGAAATAAGTTCATGAGATGAAAACCAACAAAAATTGACAAGAACCACGAAAAGTTCTTGTATTTTAAGATAAAATCTGACGCTATTAAAGAAAAAACGTCTCGCTCGCTGAAATATGTTCATTTGCTGAAAATCAACAAAACCACGAAAAGTTCTTGTATTTGAAGATAAAATCTTTTTGCTTTGAAGAAGAAAGATCTCGCTGACTGAAATAAGTTCATTGGAAGAAAACCAACGAAAATTGACAAGAACCACGAAAAGTTCTTGTATTTTAAGATAAAATCTGACGCTATTAAAGAAAAAACTTCTCCCTCGCTGAAATATGTTCATTTGCTGAAAATCAACAAAACCACGAAAAGTTCTTGTATTTGAAGATAAAATCTTTTTGCTTTCAAGAAGAAAGATCCAGCTGACTGAAATAAGTTCATTGGATGAAAACCAACAAAAATTGACAAGAACCACGAAAAGTTCTTGTATTTTAAGATAAAATCTGACACGATTAAAGAAAAAACTTCTCGCTCTCTGAAATATGTTCATTTGCTGAAAATCAACAGAACCACGAAAAGTTCTTGTATTTGAAGATAAAATCTTTTTGCTTTGAAGAAGAAAGATCTTGCTGACTGAAATAAGTTTATTGGATGAAAATCAACAAAAATTGACAAGAACCACGAAAAGTTTTTGTATTTTAAGATAAAATCTGACGCTATTAAAGAAAAAACTTCTCGCTCGCTGAAATATGTTCATTTGCTGAAAATCAACAAAACCACGAAAAGTTCTTGTATTTGAAGATAAAATCTTTTTGCTTTGAAGAAGAAAGATCGAGCTGACTGAAATAAGTTCATAAGATGAAAACCAACAAAAATTGACAAGAACCACGAAAAGTTCTTGTATTTTAAGATAAAATCTTACGCTATTAAAGAAAAAACTTCCAGCTCGCTGAAATATGTTCATTTGCTGAAAATCAACAAAACCACGAAAAGTTCTTGCATTTGAAGATAAAATCTTTTTGCTTTGAAGAAGAAAGATCTCGCTGACTGAAATAAGTTCATTGGAAGAAAACCAACAAAAATTGACAAGAACCACGAAAAGTTCTTGTATTTTAAGATAAAATCTGACGCTATTAAAGAAAAAGCTTCTCCCTCGCTGAAATATGTTCATTTGCTGAAAATCAACAAAACCACGAAAAGTTCTTGTATTTGAAGATAAAATCTTTTTGCTTTCAAGAAGAAAGATCCAGCTGACTGAAATAAGTTCATTGGATGAAAACCAACAAAAATTGACAAGAACCACGAAAAGTTCTTGTATTTTAAGATAAAATCTGACGCGATTAAAGAAAAAACTTCTCGCTCTCTGAAATATGTTCATTTGCTGAAAATCAACAGAACCACGAAAAGTTCTTGTATTTGAAGATAAAATCTTTTTGCTTTGAAGAAGAAAGATCTTGCTGACTGAAATAAGTTTATTGGATGAAAATCAACAAAAATTGACAAGAACCACGAAAAGTTTTTGTATTTTAAGATAAAATCTGACGCTATTAAAGAAAAAACTTCTCGCTCGCTGAAATATGTTCATTTGCTGAAAATCAACAAAACCACGAAAAGTTCTTGTATTTGAAGATAAAATCTTTTTGCTTTGAAGAAGAAAGATCGAGCTGACTGAAATAAGTTCATTGGATGAAAACCAACAAAAATTGACAAGAACCACGAAAAGTTCTTGTATTTTAAGATAAAATCTTACGCTTTTAAAGAAAAAACTTCTCGCTCGCTGAAATATGTTCATTTGCTGAAAATCAACAAAACCACGAAAAGTTCTTGTATTTGAAGAGAAAATCTTTTTGCTTTGAAGAAGAAAGATCTCGCTGACTGAAATAAGTTCATAAGATGAAAACCAACAAAAATTGACAAGAACCACGAAAAGTTCTTGTATTTTAAGATAAAATCTGACGCTATTAAAGAAAAAACTTCCAGCTCGCTGAAATATGTTCATTTGCTGAAAATCAACAAAACCACGAAAAGTTCTTGCATTTGAAGATAAAATCTTTTTGCTTTCAAGAAGAAAGATCTTGCTGACTGAAATAAGTTCATTGGATGAAAACCAACAAAAATTGACAAGAACCACGAAAAGTTCTTGTATTTTAAGATAAAATCTGACGCTATTAAAGAAAAAACTTCTCCCTCGCTGAAATATGTTCATTTGCTGAAAATCAACAAAACCACGAAAAGTTCTTGCATTTGAAGATAAAATCTTTTTGCTTTAAAGAAGAAAGATCGAGCTGACTGAAATAAGTTCATAAGATGAAAACCAACAAAAATTGACAAGAACCACGAAAAGTTCTTGTATTTTAAGATAAAATCTGACGCTATTGAAGAAAAAACTTCCAGCTCGCTGAAATATGTTCATTTGCTGAAAATCAACAAAACCACGAAAAGTTCTTGCATTTGAAGATAAAATCTTTTTGCTTTCAAGAAGAAAGATCTTGCTGACTGAAGTAAGTTAATTGGATCAAAACCAACAAAAATTGACAAGAACACGAAACGTTCTTGTATTTTAAGCTAAAATCTGACGCTTTTAAAGAAAAAACTTCTCGCTCGCTGAAATATGTTCATTTGCTGAAAATCAACAAAACCACGAAAAGTTCTTGCATTTGAAGATAAAATCTTTTTGCTTTGAAGAAGAAAGATCTGGCTGACTGAAATAAGTTCATTGGATGAAAACCAACAAAAATTGACAAGAACCACGAAAAGTTCTTGTATTTTAAGATAAAATCTGACGCTATTAAAGAAAAAACTTCTCCCTCGCTGAAATATGTTCATTTGCTGAAAATCAACAAAACCACGAAAAGTTCTTGTATTTGAAGATAAAATCTTTTTGCTTTGAAGAAGAAAGATCGAGCTTACTGAAATAAGTTCATAAGATGAAAACCAACAAAAATTGACAAGAACCACGAAAAGTTCTTGTATTTTAAGATAAAATCTTACGCTTTTAAAGAAAAAACTTCTCGCTCGCTGAAATATGTTCATTTGCTGAAAATCAACAAAACCACGAAAAGTTCTTGTATTTGAAGAGAAAATCTTTTTGCTTTGAAGAAGAAAGATCTCGCTGACTGAAATAAGTTCATAAGATGAAAACCAACAAAAATTGACAAGAACCACGAAAAGTTCTTGTATTTTAAGATAAAATCTGACGCTATTAAAGAAAAAACTTCCAGCTCGCTGAAATATGTTCATTTGCTGAAAATCAACAAAACCACGAAAAGTTCTTGCATTTGAAGATAAAATCTTTTTGCTTTCAAGAAGAAAGATCTTGCTGACTGAAATAAGTTCATTGGATGAAAACCAACAAAAATTGACAAGAACCACGAAAAGTTCTTGTATTTTAAGATAAAATCTGACGCTATTAAAGAAAAAACTTCTCCCTCGCTGAAATATGTTCATTTGCTGAAAATCAACAAAACCACGAAAAGTTCTTGCATTTGAAGATAAAATCTTTTTGCTTTGAAGAAGAAAGATCGAGCTGACTGAAATAAGTTCATAAGATGAAAACCAACAAAAATTGACAAGAACCACGAAAAGTTCTTGTATTTTAAGATAAAATCTGACGCTATTAAAGAAAAAACTTCTCGCTCGCTGAAATATGTTCATTTGCTGAAAACCAACAAAACCACGAAAAGTTCTTGTATTTGAAGATAAAATCTTTTTGCTTTGAAGAAGAAAGATCCAGCTGACTGAAATAAGTTCATTGGATGAAAACCAACAAAAATTGACAAGAAGCACGAAAAGTTTTTGTATTTTAAGATAAAATCTTACGCTATTGAAGAAAAAACTTCTAGCTCGCTGAAATATGTTCATTTGCTGAAAATCAACAAAACCACGAAAAGTTCTTGTATTTGAAGATAAAATCTTTTTGCTTTGAAGAAGAAAGATCTCGCTGACTGAAATAAGTTCATTGGATGAAAACCAACAAAAATTGATAAGAACCAGAAAAAGTTATTGTATTTTAAGATAGAATCTGACGCTATTAAAGAAAAAACTTCTCCCTCGCTGAAATATGTTCATTTGCTGAAAATCAACAAAACCACGAAAAGTTCTTGTATTTGAAGATAAAATCTTTTTGCTTTGAAGAAGAAAGATCAAGCTGACTGAAATAAGTTCATGAGATGAAAACCAACAAAAATTGACAAGAACCACGAAAAGTTCTTGTATTTTAAGATAAAATCTGACGCTATTAAAGAAAAAACGTCTCGCTCGCTGAAATATGTTCATTTGCTGAAAATCAACAAAACCACAAAAAGTTCTTGTATTTGAAGATAAAATCTTTTTGCTTTGAAGAAGAAAGATCCAGCTGACTGAAATAAGTTCATTGGAAGAAAACCAACGAAAATTGACAAGAACCACGAAAAGTTCTTGTATTTTAAGATAAAATCTGACGCTATTAAAGAAAAAACTTCTCCCTCGCTGAAATATGTTCATTTGCTGAAAATCAACAAAACCACGAAAAGTTCTTGTATTTGAAGATAAAATCTTTTTGCTTTGAAGAAGAAAGATCCAGCTGACTGAAATAAGTTCATTTGATGAAAATCAACAAAAATTGACAAGTACCACGAAACGTTTTTGTATTTTAAGATAAAATCTGACGCTATTAACGAAAAAACTTCTCGCTCGCTGAAATATGTTCATTTGCTGAAAATCAACAAAACCACGAAAAGTTCTTGTATTTGAAGATAAAATCTTTTTGCTTTGAAGAAGAAAGATCAAGCTGACTGAAATAAGTTCATGAGATGAAAACCAACAAAAATTGACAAGAACCACGAAAAGTTCTTGTATTTTAAGATAAAATCTGACGCTATTAAAGAAAAAACGTCTCGCTCGCTGAAATATGTTCATTTGCTGAAAATCAACAAAACCACGAAAAGTTCTTGTATTTGAAGATAAAATCTTTTTGCTTTGAAGAAGAAAGATCTCGCTGACTGAAATAAGTTCATTGGAAGAAAACCAACGAAAATTGACAAGAACCACGAAAAGTTCTTGTATTTTAAGATAAAATCTGACGCTATTAAAGAAAAAACTTCTCCCTCGCTGAAATATGTTCATTTGCTGAAAATCAACAAAACCACGAAAAGTTCTTGTATTTGAAGATAAAATCTTTTTGCTTTCAAGAAGAAAGATCCAGCTGACTGAAATAAGTTCATTGGATGAAAACCAACAAAAATTGACAAGAACCACGAAAAGTTCTTGTATTTTAAGATAAAATCTGACGCGATTAAAGAAAAAACTTCTCGCTCTCTGAAATATGTTCATTTGCTGAAAATCAACAGAACCACGAAAAGTTCTTGTATTTGAAGATAAAATCTTTTTGCTTTGAAGAAGAAAGATCTTGCTGACTGAAATAAGTTTATTGGATGAAAATCAACAAAAATTGACAAGAACCACGAAAAGTTTTTGTATTTTAAGATAAAATCTGACGCTATTAAAGAAAAAACTTCTCGCTCGCTGAAATATGTTCATTTGCTGAAAATCAACAAAACCACGAAAAGTTCTTGTATTTGAAGATAAAATCTTTTTGCTTTGAAGAAGAAAGATCGAGCTGACTGAAATAAGTTCATAAGATGAAAACCAACAAAAATTGACAAGAACCACGAAAAGTTCTTGTATTTTAAGATAAAATCTTACGCTATTAAAGAAAAAACTTCCAGCTCGCTGAAATATGTTCATTTGCTGAAAATCAACAAAACCACGAAAAGTTCTTGCATTTGAAGATAAAATCTTTTTGCTTTCAAGAAGAAAGATCTTGCTGACTGAAATAAGTTAATTGGATCAAAACCAACAAAAATTGACAAGAACACGAAACGTTCTTGTATTTTCAGCTAAAATCTGACGCTTTTAAAGAAAAAACTTCTCGCTCGCTGAAATATGTTCATTTGCTGAAAATCAACAAAACCACGAAAAGTTCTTGCATTTGAAGATAAAATCTTTTTGCTTTGAAGAAGAAAGATCTGGCTGACTGAAATAAGTTCATTGGATGAAAACCAACAAAAGTTGACAAGAACCACGAAAAGTTCTTGTATTTTAAGATAAAATCTGACGCTATTAAAGAAAAAACTTCTCCCTCGCTGAAATATGTTCATTTGCTGAAAATCAACAAAACCACGAAAAGTTCTTGTATTTGAAGATAAAATCTATTTGCTTTGAAGAAGAAAGATCGAGCTGACTGAAATAAGTTCATAAGATGAAAACCAACAAAAATTGACAAGAACCACGAAAAGTTCTTGTATTTTAAGATAAAATCTTACGCTTTTAAAGAAAAAACTTCTCGCTCGCTGAAATATGTTCATTTGCTGAAAATCAACAAAACCACGAAAAGTTCTTGCATTTGAAGAGAAAATCTTTTTGCTTTGAAGAAGAAAGATGCAGCTGACTGAAATAAGTTCATAAGATGGAAACCAACAAAAATTGACAAGAACCACGAAAAGTTCTTGTATTTTAAGATAAAATCTGACGCTATTAAAGAAAAAACTTCTCGCTCGCTGAAATATGTTCATTTGCTGAAAACCAACAAAACCACGAAAAGTTCTTGTATTTGAAGATAAAATCTTTTTGCTTTGAAGAAGAAAGATCCAGCTGACTGAAATAAGTTCATTTGATGAAAATCAACAAAAATTGACAAGTACCACGAAACGTTTTTGTATTTTAAGATAAAATCTGACGCTATTAACGAAAAAACTTCTCGCTCGCTGAAATATGTTCATTTGCTGAAAATCAACAAAACCACGAAAAGTTCTTGTATTTGAAGATAAAATCTTTTTGCTTTGAAGAAGAAAGATCAAGCTGACTGAAATAAGTTCATGAGATGAAAACCAACAAAAATTGACAAGAACCACGAAAAGTTCTTGTATTTTAAGATAAAATCTGACGCTATTAAAGAAAAAACGTCTCGCTCGCTGAAATATGTTCATTTGCTGAAAATCAACAAAACCACGAAAAGTTCTTGTATTTGAAGATAAAATCTTTTTGCTTTGAAGAAGAAAGATCTCGCTGACTGAAATAAGTTCATTGGAAGAAAACCAACGAAAATTGACAAGAACCACGAAAAGTTCTTGTATTTTAAGATAAAATCTGACGCTATTAAAGAAAAAACTTCTCCCTCGCTGAAATATGTTCATTTGCTGAAAATCAACAAAACCACGAAAAGTTCTTGTATTTGAAGATAAAATCTTTTTGCTTTCAAGAAGAAAGATCCAGCTGACTGAAATAAGTTCATTGGATGAAAACCAACAAAAATTGACAAGAACCACGAAAAGTTCTTGTATTTTAAGATAAAATCTGACGCGATTAAAGAAAAAACTTCTCGCTCTCTGAAATATGTTCATTTGCTGAAAATCAACAGAACCACGAAAAGTTCTTGTATTTGAAGATAAAATCTTTTTGCTTTGAAGAAGAAAGATCTTGCTGACTGAAATAAGTTTATTGGATGAAAATCACAAAAATTGACAAGAACCACGAAAAGTTTTTGTATTTTAAGATAAAATCTGACGCTATTAAAGAAAAAACTTCTCGCTCGCTGAAATATGTTCATTTGCTGAAAATCAACAAAACCACGAAAAGTTCTTGTATTTGAAGATAAAATCTTTTTGCTTTGAAGAAGAAAGATCGAGCTGACTGAAATAAGTTCATAAGATGAAAACCAACAAAAATTGACAAGAACCACGAAAAGTTCTTGTATTTTAAGATAAAATCTTACGCTATTAAAGAAAAAACTTCCAGCTCGCTGAAATATGTTCATTTGCTGAAAATCAACAAAACCACGAAAAGTTCTTGCATTTGAAGATAAAATCTTTTTGCTTTCAAGAAGAAAGATCTTGCTGACTGAAATAAGTTAATTGGATCAAAACCAACAAAAATTGACAAGAACACGAAACGTTCTTGTATTTTCAGCTAAAATCTGACGCTTTTAAAGAAAAAACTTCTCGCTCGCTGAAATATGTTCATTTGCTGAAAATCAACAAAACCACGAAAAGTTCTTGCATTTGAAGATAAAATCTTTTTGCTTTGAAGAAGAAAGATCTGGCTGACTGAAATAAGTTCATTGGATGAAAACCAACAAAAGTTGACAAGAACCACGAAAAGTTCTTGTATTTTAAGATAAAATCTGACGCTATTAAAGAAAAAACTTCTCCCTCGCTGAAATATGTTCATTTGCTGAAAATCAACAAAACCACGAAAAGTTCTTGTATTTGAAGATAAAATCTATTTGCTTTGAAGAAGAAAGATCGAGCTGACTGAAATAAGTTCATAAGATGAAAACCAACAAAAATTGACAAGAACCACGAAAAGTTCTTGTATTTTAAGATAAAATCTTACGCTTTTAAAGAAAAAACTTCTCGCTCGCTGAAATATGTTCATTTGCTGAAAATCAACAAAACCACGAAAAGTTCTTGCATTTGAAGAGAAAATCTTTTTGCTTTGAAGAAGAAAGATGCAGCTGACTGAAATAAGTTCATAAGATGGAAACCAACAAAAATTGACAAGAACCACGAAAAGTTCTTGTATTTTAAGATAAAATCTGACGCTATTAAAGAAAAAACTTCCAGCTCGCTGAAATATGTTCATTTGCTGAAAATCAACAAAACCACGAAAAGTTCTTGCATTTGAAGATAAAATCTTTTTGCTTTCAAGAAGAAAGATCTTGCTGACTGAAATAAGTTCATTGGATGAAAATCAACAAAAATTGACAAGAACCACGAAAAGTTCTTGTATTTTAAGATAAAATCTGACGCTATTAAAGAAAAAACTTCTCCCTCGCTGAAATATGTTCATTTGCTGAAAATCAACAAAACCACGAAAAGTTCTTGTATTTGAAGATAAAATCTTTTTGCTTTGAAGAAGAAAGATCGAGCTGACTGAAATAAGTTCATAAGATGAAAACCAACAAAAATTGACAAGAACCACGAAAAGTTCTTGTATTTTAAGATAAAATCTGACGACATTAAAGAAAAAACTTCTCGCTCGCTGAAATATGTTCATTTGCTGAAAACCAACAAAACCACGAAAAGTTCTTGTATTTGAAGATAAAATATTTTTGCTTTGAAGAAGAAAGATCCAGCTGACTGAAATAAGTTCATTGGATGAAAACCAACAAAAATTGACAAGAACCACGAAAAGTTCTTGTATTTTAAGATAAAATCTGACGCTATGAAAGAAAAAACTTCTCCCTCGCTGAAATATGTTCATTTGCTGAAAATCAACAAAACCACGAAAAGTTCTTGTATTTGAAGATAAAATCTTTTTGCTTTGAAGAAGAAAGATCTCGCTGACTGAAATAAGTTCATAAGATGAAAACTAACAAAAATTGACAAGAAGCACGAAAAGTTCTTGTATTTTAAGATAAAATCTTACGCTATTGAAGAAAAAACTTCTAGCTCGCTGAAATATGTTCATTTGCTGAAAATCAACAAAACCACGAAAAGTTCTTGTATTTGAAGATAAAATCTTTTTGCTTTGAAGAAGAAAGATCTCGCTGACTGAAATAAGTTCATTGGATGAAAACCAACAAAAATTGATAAGAACCACGAAAAGTTATTGTATTTTAAGATAAAATCTGACGCTATTAAAGAAAAAACTTCTCCCTCGCTGAAATATGTTCATTTGCTGAAAATCAACAAAACCACGAAAAGTTCTTGTATTTGAAGATAAAATCTTTTTGCTTTGAAGAAGAAAGATCAAGCTGACTGAAATAAGTTTATGAGATGAAAACCAACAAAAATTGACAAGAACCACGAAAAGTTCTTGTATTTTAAGATAAAATCTGACGCTATTAAAGAAAAAACGTCTCGCTCGCTGAAATATGTTCATTTGCTGAAAATCAACAAAACCACAAAAAGTTCTTGTATTTGAAGATAAAATCTTTTTGCTTTGAAGAAGAAAGATCGAGCTGACTGAAATAAGTTCATAAGATGAAAACCAACAAAAATTGACAAGAACCACGAAAAGTTCTTGTATTTTAAGATAAAATCTTACGCTATTAAAGAAAAAACTTCCAGCTCGCTGAAATATGTTCATTTGCTGAAAATCAACAAAACCACGAAAAGTTCTTGCATTTGAAGATAAAATCTTTTTGCTTTCAAGAAGAAAGATCTTGCTGACTGAAATCAGTTAATTGGATCAAAACCAACAAAAATTGACAAGAACACGAAACGTTCTTGTATTTTAAGCTAAAATCTGACGCTTTTAAAGAAAAAACTTCTCGCTCGCTGAAATATGTTCATTTGCTGAAAATCAACAAAACCACGAAAAGTTCTTGCATTTGAAGATAAAATCTTTTTGCTTTGAAGAAGAAAGATCTGGCTGACTGAAATAAGTTCATTGGATGAAAACCAACAAAAGTTGACAAGAACCACGAAAAGTTCTTGTATTTTAAGATAAAATCTGACTCTATTAAAGAAAAAACTTCTCCCTCGCTGAAATATGTTCATTTGCTGAAAATCAACAAAACCACGAAAAGTTCTTGTATTTGAAGATAAAATCTTTTTGCTTTGAAGAAGAAAGATCGAGCTGACTGAAATAAGTTCATAAGATGAAAACCAACAAAAATTGACAAGAACCACGAAAAGTTCTTGTATTTTAAGATAAAATCTTACGCTTTTAAAGAAAAAACTTCTCGCTCGCTGAAATATGTTCATTTGCTGAAAATCAACAAAACCACGAAAAGTTCTTGCATTTGAAGAGAAAATCTTTTTGCTTTGAAGAAGAAAGATGCAGCTGACTGAAATAAGTTCATAAGATGAAAACCAACAAAAATTGACAAGAACCACGAAAAGTTCTTGTATTTTAAGATAAAATCTGACGCTATTGAAGAAAAAACTTCCAGCTCGCTGAAATATGTTCATTTGCTGAAAATCAACAAAACCACGAAAAGTTCTTGCATTTGAAGATAAAATCTTTTTGCTTTCAAGAAGAAAGATCTTGCTGACTGAAATAAGTTCATTGGATGAAAATCAACAAAAATTGACAAGAACCACGAAAAGTTCTTGTATTTTAAGATAAAATCTGACGCTATTAAAGAAAAAACTTCTCCCTCGCTGAAATATGTTCATTTGCTGAAAATCAACAAAACCACGAAAAGTTCTTGTATTTGAAGATAAAATCTTTTTGCTTTGAAGAAGAAAGATCGAGCTGACTGAAATAAGTTCATAAGATGAAAACCAACAAAAATTGACAAGAACCACGAAAAGTTCTTGTATTTTAAGATAAAATCTGACGCCATTAAAGAAAAAACTTCTCGCTCGCTGAAATATGTTCATTTGCTGAAAACCAACAAAACCACGAAAAGTTCTTGTATTTGAAGATAAAATATTTTTGCTTTGAAGAAGAAAGATCCAGCTGACTGAAATAAGTTCATTGGATGAAAACCAACAAAAATTGACAAGAACCACGAAAAGTTCTTGTATTTTAAGATAAAATCTGACGCTATTAAAGAAAAAACTTCTCCCTCGCTGAAATATGTTCATTTGCTGAAAATCAACAAAACCACGAAAAGTTCTTGTATTTGAAGATAAAATCTTTTTGCTTTGAAGAAGAAAGATCTAGCTGACTGAAATAAGTTCATAAGATGAAAACTAACAAAAATTGACAAGAACCACGAAAAGTTCTTGTATTTTAAGATAAAATCTTACGCTATTGAAGAAAAAACTTCTAGCTCGCTGAAATATGTTCATTTGCTGAAAATCAACAAAACCACGAAAAGTTCTTGTATTTGAAGATAAAATCTTTTTGCTTTGAAGAAGAAAGATCTCGCTGACTGAAATAAGTTCATTGGATGAAAACCAACAAAAATTGATAAGAACCACGAAAAGTTATTGTATTTTAAGATAAAATCTGACGCTATTAAAGAAAAAACTTCTCCATCGCTGAAATATGTTCATTTGCTGAAAATCAACAAAACCACGAAAAGTTCTTGTATTTGAAGATAAAATCTTTTTGCTTTGAAGAAGAAAGATCAAGCTGACTGAAATAAGTTTATGAGATGAAAACCAACAAAAATTGACAAGAACCACGAAAAGTTCTTGTATTTTCAGATAAAATCTGACGCTATTAAAGAAAAAACGTCTCGCTCGCTGAAATATGTTCATTTGCTGAAAATCAACAAAACCACAAAAAGTTCTTGTATTTGAAGATAAAATCTTTTTGCTTTGAAGAAGAAAGATCTAGGTGACTGAAATAAGTTCATTGGAAGAAAACCAACGGAAATTGACAAGAACCACGAAAAGTTCTTGTATTTTAAGATAAAATCTGACGCTATTAAAGAAAAAACTTCTCCCTCGCTAAAATATGTTCATTTGCTGAAAATCAACAAAACCACGAAAACTTCTTGTATTTGAAGATAAAATCTTTTTGCTTTGAAGAAGAAAGATCGAGCTGACTGAAATAAGTTCATAAGATGAAAACCAACAAAAATTGACAAGAACCACGAAAGTTCTTGTATTTTAAGATAAAATCTTACGCTATTAAAGACAAACTTCCAGCTCGCTGAAGTATGTTCATTTGCTGAAAATCAACAAAACCACGAAAAGTTCTTGCATTTGAAGATAAAATCTTTTTGCTTTCAAGAAGAAAGATCTTGCTGACTGAAATAAGTTCATTGGATGAAAACCAACAAAAATTGACAAGAACCACGAAAAGTTCTTGTATTTTAAGATAAAATCTTGCGCTATTAAAGAAAAAACTTCCAGCTCGCTGAAATATGTTCATCTTGTATTTGAAGATAAAATCTTTTTGCTTTGAAGAAGAAAGATCCAGCTGACTGAAATAAGTTCATTGGATGAAAACCAACAAAAATTGACAAGAACCACGAAAAGTTCTTGTATTTTAAGATAAAATCTTGCGCTATTAAAGAAAAAACTTCCAGCTCGCTGAAATATGTTCATCTTGTATTTGAAGATAAAATCTTTTTGCTTTCAAGAAGAAAGATCCAGCTGACTGAAATAAGTTCATTGGATGAAAACCAACAAAAATTGACAAGAACCACGAAAAGTTCTTGTATTTTAAGATAAAATCTGATGCTATTAAAGAAAAAACTTCTCCCTCGCTGAAATATGCTCATTTGCTGAAAATCAACAAAACCACGAAAAGTTCTTGTATTTGAAGATAAAATCTTTTTGCTTTGAAGAAGAAAGATCTAGCTGACTGAAAAAAGTTCGTTGGATGAAAACCAACAAAAATTGACAAGAACCACGTAAAGTTCTTGTATTTGAAGATAAAATCTTTTTGCTTTGAAGAAGAAAGATCGAGCTGACTGAAATAAGTTCATGAGATGAAAACCAACAAAAATTGACAAGAACCACGAAAAGTTCTTGGATTTTAAGATAAAATCTGACGCTTTTAAAGAAAAAACGTCTCGCTCGCTGAAATATGTTCATTTGCTGAAAATCAACAAAACCACGAAAAGTTCTTGTATTTGAAGATAAAATCTTTTTGCTTTGAAGAAGAAAGATCTAGCTGACTGAAATAAGTTCATTGGATGAAAACCAACGAAAATTGACAAGAACCACGAAAAGTTCTTGTATTTTGAGATAAAATCTGACGCGATTAAAGAAAAAACTTCTCGCTCTCTGAAATATGTTCATTTGCTGAAAATCAACAAAACCACGAAAAGTTCTTGTATTTGAAGATAAAATCTTTTTGCTTTGAAGAAGAAAGATCAAGCTGACTGAAATAAGTTCACAAGATGAAAACCAACAAAAATTGACAAGAACCACGAAAAGTTCTTGTATTTAAAGATAAAATCTGACGCTATTAATGAAAAAACTTCTCCCTCGCTGAAATATGTTCATTTGCTGAAAATCAACAAAACCACGAAAAGTTCTTGTATTTGAAGATAAAATCTTTTTGCTTTGAAGAAGAAAGATCCAGCTGACTGAAATAAGTTCGTTGGATGAAAACCAACAAAAATTGACAAGAACCACGTAAAGTTCTTGTATTTGAAGATAAAATCTTTTTGCTTTGAAGAAGAAAGATCGAGCTGACTGAAATAAGTTCATAAGATGAAAACCAACAAAAATTGACAAGAACCACGAAAAGTTCTTGTATTTTAAGATAAAATCTGACGCTATTAAAGAAAAAACGTCTCGCTCGCTGAAATATGTTCATTTGCTGAAAATCAACAAAACCACGAAAAGTTCTTGTATTTGAAGATAAAATCTTTTTGCTTTGAAGAAGAAAGATCGAGCTGACTGAAATAAGTTCATTGGATGAAAACCAACGAAAATTGACAAGAACCACGAAAAGTTCTTGTATTTTGAGATAAAATCTGACGCTATTAAAGAAAAAACTTCTCCCTCGCTGAAATATGTTAATATGCTGAAAATCAAAAAAAACACAAAAAGTTCTTGTATTTGAAGATAAAATCTTTTTGCTTTGAAGAAGAAAGATCTAGCTGACTGAAATAAGTTCATTGGATGAAAACCAACGAAAATTGATAAGAACCACGAAAAGTTCTTGTATTTTAAGATAAAATGTGACGCTATTAAAGAAAAAACTTCTCCCTCGCTGAAATATGTCAATTTGCTGAAAATCAACAAAACCACGAAAAGTTCTTGTATTTGATGATAAAATCTTTTTGCTTTGAAGAAGAAAGATCCAGCTGACTGAAATAAGTTCATTTGATGAAAACTAACAAAAATTGACAAGAACCACGAAAAGTTCTTGTATTTTAAGATAAAATCTTACGCGATTGAAGAAAAAACTTCTAGCTCGCTGAAATATGTTCATTTGCTGAAAATCAACAAAACCACGAAAAGTTCTTGTATTTGAAGATAAAATCTTTTTGCTTTGAAGAAGAAAGATCAAGCTGACTGAAATAAGTTCATAAGATGAAAACCAACAAAAATTGACAAGAACCACGTAAAGATCTTGTATTTGAAGATAAAATCTTTTTGCTTTGAAGAAGAAAGATCGAGCTGACTGAAATAAGTTAATTAGATGAAAACCAACAAAAATTGACAAGAACCACGAAAAGTTCTTGTATTTTAAGATAAAATCTTACGCGATTGAAGAAAAAACTTCTAGCTCGCTGAAATATGTTCATTTGCTGAAAATCAACAAAACCACGAAAAGTTCTTGTATTTGAAGATAAAATCTTTTTGCTTTGAAGAAGAAAGATCAAGCTGACTGAAATAAGTTCATTGGATGAAAACCAACAAAAATTGACAAGAACCACGAAAAGTTCTTGTATTTTAAGATAAAATCTGACGCTATTAAAGAAAAAACTTCTCGCTCGCTGAAATATGTTCATTTGCTGAAAATCAACAAAACCACGAAAAGTTCTTGTATTTGAAGATAAAATCTTCTTGCTTTGAAGAAGAAAGATCAAGCTGACTGAAATAAGTTCATAAGATGAAAACCAACAAAAATTGACAAGAACCACGAAAAGTTCTTGTAATTTGAGATAAAATCTGACGCGATTGAAGAAAAAACTTCCAGCTCGCTGAAATATGTTCATCTTGTATTTGAAGATAAAATCTTTTTGCTTTCAAGAAGAAAGATCCAGCTGACTGAAATAAGTTCATTGGATGAAAACCAACAAAAATTGACAAGAACCACGAAAAGTTCTTGTATTTTAAGATAAAATCTGATGCTATTAAAGAAAAAACTTCTCCCTCGCTGAAATATGCTCATTTGCTGAAAATCAACAAAACCACGAAAAGTTCTTGTATTTGAAGATAAAATCTTTTTGCTTTGAAGAAGAAAGATCTAGCTGACTGAAAAAAGTTCGTTGGATGAAAACCAACAAAAATTGACAAGAACCACGTAAAGTTCTTGTATTTGAAGATAAAATCTTTTTGCTTTGAAGAAGAAAGATCGAGCTGACTGAAATAAGTTCATGAGATGAAAACCAACAAAAATTGACAAGAACCACGAAAAGTTCTTGGATTTTAAGATAAAATCTGACGCTTTTAAAGAAAAAACGTCTCGCTCGCTGAAATATGTTCATTTGCTGAAAATCAACAAAACCACGAAAAGTTCTTGTATTTGAAGATAAAATCTTTTTGCTTTGAAGAAGAAAGATCTAGCTGACTGAAATAAGTTCATTGGATGAAAACCAACGAAAATTGACAAGAACCACGAAAAGTTCTTGTATTTTGAGATAAAATCTGACGCGATTAAAGAAAAAACTTCTCGCTCTCTGAAATATGTTCATTTGCTGAAAATCAACAAAACCACGAAAAGTTCTTGTATTTGAAGATAAAATCTTTTTGCTTTGAAGAAGAAAGATCAAGCTGACTGAAATAAGTTCACAAGATGAAAACCAACAAAAATTGACAAGAACCACGAAAAGTTCTTGTATTTAAAGATAAAATCTGACGCTATTAATGAAAAAACTTCTCCCTCGCTGAAATATGTTCATTTGCTGAAAATCAACAAAACCACGAAAAGTTCTTGTATTTGAAGATAAAATCTTTTTGCTTTGAAGAAGAAAGATCCAGCTGACTGAAATAAGTTCGTTGGATGAAAACCAACAAAAATTGACAAGAACCACGTAAAGTTCTTGTATTTGAAGATAAAATCTTTTTGCTTTGAAGAAGAAAGATCGAGCTGACTGAAATAAGTTCATAAGATGAAAACCAACAAAAATTGACAAGAACCACGAAAAGTTCTTGTATTTTAAGATAAAATCTGACGCTATTAAAGAAAAAACGTCTCGCTCGCTGAAATATGTTCATTTGCTGAAAATCAACAAAACCACGAAAAGTTCTTGTATTTGAAGATAAAATCTTTTTGCTTTGAAGAAGAAAGATCGAGCTGACTGAAATAAGTTCATTGGATGAAAACCAACGAAAATTGACAAGAACCACGAAAAGTTCTTGTATTTTGAGATAAAATCTGACGCTATTAAAGAAAAAACTTCTCCCTCGCTGAAATATGTTAATATGCTGAAAATCAAAAAAAACACAAAAAGTTCTTGTATTTGAAGATAAAATCTTTTTGCTTTGAAGAAGAAAGATCTAGCTGACTGAAATAAGTTCATTGGATGAAAACCAACGAAAATTGATAAGAACCACGAAAAGTTCTTGTATTTTAAGATAAAATGTGACGCTATTAAAGAAAAAACTTCTCCCTCGCTGAAATATGTCAATTTGCTGAAAATCAACAAAACCACGAAAAGTTCTTGTATTTGATGATAAAATCTTTTTGCTTTGAAGAAGAAAGATCCAGCTGACTGAAATAAGTTCATTTGATGAAAACTAACAAAAATTGACAAGAACCACGAAAAGTTCTTGTATTTTAAGATAAAATCTTACGCGATTGAAGAAAAAACTTCTAGCTCGCTGAAATATGTTCATTTGCTGAAAATCAACAAAACCACGAAAAGTTCTTGTATTTGAAGATAAAATCTTTTTGCTTTGAAGAAGAAAGATCAAGCTGACTGAAATAAGTTCATAAGATGAAAACCAACAAAAATTGACAAGAACCACGTAAAGATCTTGTATTTGAAGATAAAATCTTTTTGCTTTGAAGAAGAAAGATCGAGCTGACTGAAATAAGTTAATTAGATGAAAACCAACAAAAATTGACAAGAACCACGAAAAGTTCTTGTATTTTAAGATAAAATCTTACGCGATTGAAGAAAAAACTTCTAGCTCGCTGAAATATGTTCATTTGCTGAAAATCAACAAAACCACGAAAAGTTCTTGTATTTGAAGATAAAATCTTTTTGCTTTGAAGAAGAAAGATCAAGCTGACTGAAATAAGTTCATAAGATGAAAACCAACAAAAATTGACAAGAACCACGTAAAGATCTTGGATTTGAAGATAAAATCTTTTTGCTTTGAAGAAGAAAGATCGAGCTGACTGAAATAAGTTAATTAGATGAAAACCAACAAAAATTGACAAGAACCACGAAAAGTTCTTGGATTTTAAGATAAAATCTGACGCTATTAAAGAAAAAACGTCTCGCTCGCTGAAATATGTTCATTTGCTGAAAATCAACAAAACCACGAAAAGTTCTTGTATTTGAAGATAAAATCTTTTTGCTTTGAAGAAGAAAGATCTAGCTGACTGAAATAAGTTCATTGGATGAAAACCAACGAAAATTGACAAGAACCACGAAAAGTTCTTGTATTTTGAGATAAAATCTGACGCTATTAAAGAAAAAACTTCTCCCTCGCTGAAATATGTTAATATGCTGAAAATCAAAAAAAACACGAAAAGTTCTTGCATTTGAAGATAAAATCTTTTTGCTTTGAAGAAGAAAGATCCAGCTGACTGAAATAAGTTCATAAGATGAAAACCAACAAAAATTGACAAGAACCACGAAAAGGTCTTGTATTTTAAGATAAAATCTGACGCTATTAAAGAAAAAACTTCTCGCTCGCTGAAATATGTTCATTTGCTGAAAATCAACAAAATCACGAAAAGTTCTTGTATTTGAAGATAAAATCTTTTTGCTTTGAAGAAGAAAGATCTAGCTGACTGAAATAAGTTCATTGGATGAAAACCAACGAAAATTGATAAGAACCACGAAAAGTTCTTGTATTTTGAGATAAAATCTGACGCTATTAAAGAAAAAACTTCTCCCTCGCTGAAATATGTTAATTTGCTGAAAATCAACAAAACCACGAAAAGTTCTTGTATTTGATGATAAAATCTTTTTGCTTTGAAGAAGAAAGATCCAGCTGACTGAAATAAGTTGATTTGATGAAAACTAACAAAAATTGACAAGAACCACGAAAAGTTCTTGTATTTTAAGATAAAATCTTACGCGATTGAAGAAAAAACTTCGAGCTCGCTGAAATATGTTCATTTGCTGAAAATCAACAAAACCACGAAAAGTTCTTGTATTTGAAGATAAAATCTTTTTGCTTTGAAGAAGAAAGATCAAGCTGACTGAAATAAGTTCATGAGATGAAAACCAACAAAAATTGACAAGAACCACGAAAAGTTCTTGTATTTAAAGATAAAATCTGACGCTATTAAAGAAAAAACTTCTCCCTCGCTGAAATATGTTCATTTGCTGAAAATCAACAAAACCACGAAAAGTTCTTGTATTTGAAGATAAAATCTTTTTGCTTTGAAGAAGAAAGATCGAGCTGACTGAAATAAGTTCGTTGGATGAAAACCAACAAAAATTGACAAGAACCACGTAAAGATCTTGTATTTGAAGATAAAATCTTTTTGCTTTGAAGAAGAAAGATCGAGCTGACTGAAATAAGTTAATTAGATGAAAACCAACAAAAATTGACAAGAACCACGAAAAGTTCTTGGATTTTAAGATAAAATCTGACGCTATTAAAGAAAAAACGTCTCGCTCGCTGAAATATGTTCATTTGCTGAAAATCAACAAAACCACGAAAAGTTCTTGTATTTGAAGATAAAATCTTTTTGCTTTGAAGAAGAAAGATCTAGCTGACTGAAATAAGTTCATTGGATGAAAACCAACGAAAATTGACAAGAACCATGAAAAGTTCTTGTATTTTGAGATAAAATCTGACGCTATTAAAGAAAAAACTTCTCCCTCGATGAAATATGTTGATATGCTGAAAATCAACAAAACCACGAAAAGTTCTTGTATTTGAAGATAAAATCTTTTTGCTTTGAAGAAGAAAGATCTAGCTGACTGAAATAAGTTCGTTGGATGAAAACCAACAAAAATTGACAAGAACCACGAAAAGTTCTTGTATTTTAAGATAAAATCTGACGCTATTAAAGAAAAAACTTCTCGCTCGCTGAAATATGTTCATTTGCTGAAAATCAACAAAACCACGAAAAGTTCTTGTATTTGAAGATAAAATCTTTTTGCTTTGAAGAAGAAAGATCAAGCTGACTGAAATAAGTTCATAAGATGAAAACCAACAAAAATTGACAAGAACCACGAAAAGTTCTTGTATTTTAAGATAAAATCTGACGCTATTAAAGAAAAAACGTCTCGCTCGCTGAAATATGTTCATTTGCTGAAAATCAACAAAACCACGAAAAGTTCTTGTATTTGAAGATAAAATCTTTTTGCTTTGAAGAAGAAAGATCGAGCTGACTGAAATAAGTTAATTAGATGAAAACCAACAAAAATTGACAAGAACCACGAAAAGTTCTTGTATTTTAAGATAAAATCTTACGCGATTGAAGAAAAAACTTCTAGCTCGCTGAAATATGTTCATTTGCTGAAAATCAACAAAACCACGAAAAGTTCTTGTATTTGAAGATAAAATCTTTTTGCTTTGAAGAAGAAAGATCAAGCTGACTGAAATAAGTTCATAAGATGAAAACCAACAAAAATTGACAAGAACCACGTAAAGATCTTGGATTTGAAGATAAAATCTTTTTGCTTTGAAGAAGAAAGATCGAGCTGACTGAAATAAGTTAATTAGATGAAAACCAACAAAAATTGACAAGAACCACGAAAAGTTCTTGGATTTTAAGATAAAATCTGACGCTATTAAAGAAAAAACGTCTCGCTCGCTGAAATATGTTCATTTGCTGAAAATCAACAAAACCACGAAAAGTTCTTGTATTTGAAGATAAAATCTTTTTGCTTTGAAGAAGAAAGATCTAGCTGACTGAAATAAGTTCATTGGATGAAAACCAACGAAAATTGACAAGAACCACGAAAAGTTCTTGTATTTTGAGATAAAATCTGACGCTATTAAAGAAAAAACTTCTCCCTCGCTGAAATATGTTAATATGCTGAAAATCAAAAAAAACACGAAAAGTTCTTGCATTTGAAGATAAAATCTTTT